>NC_045546.1:47665787-47975787 GCF_009769535.1 Thamnophis elegans
AAGAGTCAGACATATAAAAGTGAGTCTCACATTGGTCAAAGAAATATGACACTTATTTTCTATCAACAGATCCTTCAAAGTCTTTATTGTAAACAACTAACAACACATCCATGAACACATCAGAAGACTCAATGAACCCTTTTTAAATTTCACAACATATGAACAGACTTAACCATAATTTCAATGGAGAAATTGCATTCTAGACTAAGCCAAGTCAAAAAATGCTACAGAATTCGTAGAAGCCTGCCATTCTGATTAATTGGGCATCAGTAGACACATAAACATAAACAAAATGTACACACTGTGCAAGACACAATCCAGAAACCAAAAAGGAACAAGAAACCCAAAACACTTGCTCACCAGCAATTAACACCCATAGATTAACATGAAGATTTACATCAGAACTATGATCAAGAAGTAAACAATCCCCAATTAAGGAACTGCCAAACAGTTACTAAGACTGTATTACTATTCTTCGTCTCATCCTTTCTATTACCTATCTCCTCCCACTTATGACTATAACCATGTTGATTGTATCTATAATTTATATTGTTTTATTTGTTTCCTAGTATGATTTGATTGCTTATTAGTAACCAATGACTATCACTAAGTGTTTTATCTTATGATTCTTGCTTAATGTATTTTTATTCTTTTATGTGCACTGAGAGCATATGCACCAAAGACAAATTCCGTGTGTGTCCAATCACACTTGGCCAATAAAGAATTCCATTCTTTTCTTTCTTTCTTTCTTTCTTTCTTTCTTTCTTTCTTTCTTTCTTTCTTTCTTTCTTTCTTTCTTTCTTTCTATCTATCTCACAACCACACATATTTGTTTGTGCATTTATGCTTATTTTTTCATAGGGACTAATCAGTATTAATGTATCATGTTATCACATTTCATCTGTGAGTTTCAAATTTATTGCATTTATTTTTCCAATTTATACACAGTCAAAACTAGGCAATATGACAATAGATCAAACTATTGCTAAAATAAGGACCTGATGGAAATACTTCTCCAGCTCAAAACTATTTTTCTAGCAGCCAGGTAGAAGAAATTGTACATTTATTAGAACACAAATGAAACATTGAATGTATTTGACATTCAATAGTTTCAAAAATTCTCTCATAATGGCTTTTTAAAAACTAAACCAAATCTACTTATCCAAGTCTCCATGTCATGGAAAATATATTATTAAAATATTTTGCTTTGTCAGCTTGGAATAACCTGTCATTTGTGTACGGATATTTATAAGACACAAACAGGATGAGTTCTTGTGTGCTGCTTCTATGTGCCCCTGTCTTTCTGCTTCTCCTTATGTTAGGTCTGACTGTTTTTTGTGCACTAGGAAGCAGGTGGTGAGCTGCATATGTATTCTTAGTAATAACAACTAAAAAAAAGCAAAACAACAAAAAAAGTAAAACTAAAATCTTCCCACCAGAGTTCTATCACCCAACTGATCTCTAGGAAAAGAGCCAAGTTTAAGGACTTACTGAATTGTTGTCTTCTCTGGAGAATGCTGTTCCAGAGAGCAGGTGTTGTAACAGGAAACTGAATAACATCAATTAAAATCATGATATTGTGGCATTATTTATTGTACCTAATGCATTATCCTTTCCCTTCCACACTTACAATGAAAAACTCCTCATATCACAGAAACTTTGGTTAGTTTCTTTAGTTAAGTTAATTTTAGTTAACTGTATGCTAAAGGAATTATAGTTACACTATTATTATCAATGTAAGGCATGATGGATTAATGCACCCAAGTCTAGGAGACATACAATTAATTTGTAGGAGGACTTTTAAAGAGCCAAAAAATAACTAACGAAAGATGAAAACAAGATCTCAAATGCAAGTTACTACAGGTGTATCAAGATTTAATTGCTGGTTCTTGGCAACTCTTATGCTAAATATTTGTACTGATAATTATTAAAGTACAGAACGAACATCCTTGTTATACTAACATAGCATTTTGACCTAAGATATTTTGCTGATAAAACAACTTGCATAATCTTCTTATCTCAAGTGCTGAGTATATATGAGCATGATACTGTAAAGCTTTTGCAGTGGTTGCTGGTGAGATCATAAAAGGCAGGTTCGATCGTAAATGATGGGTGAGATATAAAACACAAGTGCTTTATGAAGTAACAAAACATATTTTTGGGAAAGATGCTACATGAATTTCCATTTAAAATTTACTACTGTCCATGGAAATAGTATGTGCCCAGTTCTATCTTAAAAGAGGCCAATCACTTCCATTGTTTGAAGTTGAGACAATCTACATCTTTCTCCTGCAGTAGTGTTCTGAATGTTGTATTCATCAATAGTACTTTCATATTTACAGGTATTGATGCAGAGACCACTGTTACCTTCTATTACTGTGATGGCAAACATATGGCACACCTGCTGCAGGTGGCATGTGGAGCCATATCTGCTGGCACATGAGCCATCAGCTCCAGAGTGGATGCACATGCCAGCCAGCTTATTTTTGGCCTTCCGAAAGGCCGGGGGAGGCAGTTTTCATCCTCCCCATGCTTCAGGAAATCCTCCGGAGCCTGGGGAGGGCAAAAACACCTAACAGAACTTTGTTTATGGAGGCTTTCCTTGAGCCTCGGGGGGTGAAAATGGCCTCCCCTGGCCCCTGGAGGAAATACCAAGCTCAGCTTGGAGGCGAGCAGTGTAGCGGGGGGGGAGTGGGGGGGAGGTTGTGCATACATGTGCATGTGGGGGTGCAGTTTGCATTATGAGTGTTGGCATGCCCGTGCACTATTGCACACATGCCCTCACATTTTTGGCACCTGGCAACAAAAAGGTTCGCCTGACACACTGTTCTATTACATCACAAACACTTCCCATTCTTACAGTCTGAAAAATAATGCTGGCAAAACCAAGGTTTTGGTGATTAATGAATCCCAGTCTGCTATGTAGCTCAATGTAGCCCAAATAGAGCAGATTATCCAGTTAAAGTAACCTGGAATCTCATCTACAGCAGCTACAGTAAAATGGGGGAAGCCACTGCTTTTGTCTTTAGATTGTTAAACTGATGCCTGAAGAGAAAACAGAATATATATCCTTTCACAAATAGAGTTCCATTTCCCAAATTTTGTTTTATTTATTGGTAGAAATGTATTGGGAGAAATTTTAATGTATCTTAAAAAGATTATTCATGATCCAATCTGGGTCAATCACCAGGACCAGAGGTTTTGTTTTCAGGATTTCAGACTTGTTCTGGAGCCCATCTTGAGGGAACTTTTCTCTAGCAGAGTATATGTTGTTCTCTATGGGGTATTTATAATGCCTGTTGTTAGTGGCTTTTCAAATGTTGACTGAGTGTATTTATGGCTGGTTTTTCAGTCATTAGCTGTATTTGTTTGTACTGCCCAGCCCTTGCCTTCTAAGAACTTGATAGGCTGGTGATAAATCAGCACTCCAGTTCACTGATGAGGGGCCTGTTTCCCAGGCTTCAATCACTTCCCTGACTGTTTTTGTGTCTGCTCATCCAACAATCCTAATCACTACAAAGTTCATTTCAGTGGGGGGCTACCAGTGAGTTTGGGTCTCCCCGTCTGACCACTCACTTGTGTTTTTGCAATCTGGTGGTTAGCTTGCTACATAGTCACAAGGCAATCCATACAGGTGATTCAGTAGATTACATTGGAAGTATCTCTCACCTCCAACCAAACTTTGCAATGCATAATTTGTCCTTGTATAGTAGTCTCTGGGCAGTGTGCAATGCCAACTTGCAGATCTTGGAAGCTGCCTTCTACAGTTTCCAAAATGTTTTTGATATATGGCAGGGTGTGCCAAATGTTTGGTCTTGTACCTGTTTCTTCCTTCCTTTCTTCACTATGTTGTGCAGATATCTTGTGATGAATTATTGTGAGTAGCCATTCTACTTAAATTGTTCACATAGGTACCTGCTCTCCAGATGTTTGTCTTGTTGAATACTACAGTGCATTTCAGCCTGTCATATAGTGTTGTGATGCAGTTCTCTTTGTATGACAGTGGATGGTTGCTGTTGAAATTCAGAATGTGTAGGTGTTGGTGGCCTTGCAATAAACTGTGCTTAGAAGCATAGAAACCACACTTTATTGCAAGGACACCAACACCCCATGCATTCTGAATTTCAACCATCCACTGTCACACACAAAAAGTTGCATCAGAACACTATATGGCAGGGTGATAGCCCACTGTAGTAGCCCACAAGCCAAAAAGGTGGAGAGCAGATACCTACAGCTCAGCAGTTCAAAACCCAAGAGCAAGTCATGTGACAGAATGAGTTCCTATTAATTTATCCCACCTCCTGTGTACCTAGTAGTCCAAAAACATGCAAATGCATGCAGATAAATAGGCTTCAATGTGGGGGAAAACAGTGACTTGAAAGGAGCCTCCTCTGGTGTCCCTGGGCAATGTCACTGGCTAATCCTTCCAACCTAGAAGTGCCATGGTAGATTCTTCCAACACAAACATAATAGTAGCCATCATGTCATAATGTACCCATCTTCACATTTGCCAATGATTATTTTCATCCCCCAATACCCAGTATGTATATTACAATCTGTTAAAATGGCCTTTGGAAAATGCAACACTACAAATAGGAAAATAATACTGTCATATTTTAAAATAAAGGAACAAGGAGTCTGTTAGCCTAATAATTAAGATATCTAATGACTATGATACAGAATGGAATTTTCTTAATGTATTGCATATTGCTATACATTTCCTTACCAAGTATTTGGACTACCAAATCTTGCTATAATGATAAGCAATATCTTGATCTCCTCCTCCTCCTCCTCCTCCTCCTCCTCCTCCTCCTCCTCCTCCTCCTCCTCCTCCTCCTCCTCCTCCTCCTCAAAATGCTCACTGTATGACATCAGGCCCTTGATATATTCAAAATATTATATTCATCATACAGCCCATGATTAAAAGATCATTCTGAAGATTCAAGTATCAGATATTTATTTATTTTTGCTCTTTTTTTCCTTTTCCTTTTTTTCCAGAACAATGGCACGTGGCCTTAAAAATGAGCTGTATATTTCAGCATAATAATTGTTCTGCACAATGTATTGGCCTTGAGACTTCTCCTCCTCCCTTTTAAAATCATTTCTGAATAGAGCTAAAAAAAAAAATAACAGATGGCTAAAGAGAAGGTTACCCTCTGGTATCATCTTGTTTGATGGGGTGTTTGGTTGTTTCTTTGCAGCACAGAGCAGATGTTCTGGAAAAGCCAGGAAATAAACAACAAACAAATTGAAGAAGTAACTTGTAATTTTTACACAGTGTCTTATTAATTAATAAGGACTACAAGTATACAATATCTTAATGATAGTGTTATTTAATCACAGCAGTCCAAATTACACATCAGGTACTCTTGAAAGAACTCTGCAGAAAACTACAGGTCTATGACCAGGCAGATACTAATATAACTCTGATTATTTTTTGAAAAATTATTTTTTCTTACGTAAAGAAAGCCAAATGAGGGCAGACATACCTTTCCAATACAGGAAAAGATAATTTTTGTCTCCTTTAGTTACTCCAGATGATAAATCCTAGTTTGGCTATAAGAAGAAGGCATAGCATACTAATGCATACTCATACACTTTACTTATAGATGGTAAAACTGAATAAGGTTTCATTTAATTCAAAACATAACAGATAAACAAAAATTATCTGTTGGGTATAAATAATAAGTTTAATACCTTCTACCAGCCAATGTTCAATATAAGAGCCAATGTTGTTGAACTGACAATTTTCTTTCTACTGCTGAATATATAAGAATAATTTTCAGACACATTTTCAAGGAAATTCCTATCACTGATGTTTTCCCCCAATGGTTCTGTTACTCTTAGCACTTTATTTTGAAACTAGAAAATAAAATGCTGCACAGTAATTGAAATAGTCATTGAGCAGGTGAAAGGAATATTACTTTACCCAAGGCTGAATCTTGTTCAAATTGAAGGAAAGTACAGTCTATAGGCTACTTAGTGATCTTAAGTATTTTTAAGTATACATCAGTCAACACTAACAAATTGATATGTGCGATTATTTGAAATATTCTTTATCTTCAGGAATTTATGGACCAATTATATCTTCTTTTATTCTAATCATTTTCCTTTTCTTTTTTGTAAAAGGGTCACAAAGTCTATTTGTTATATAGCCTTCGCAAGTCCTCGCACTTGCGAATGACAGCTCGGTAGCAGCCAGGCGCGTCTTAGCCAATCAGACGCGCCTGTCAGTTGCCGAGCTGTCAAGCGCGAGTCAGCTGAGTATAAAAGGCAGATTATTTCCAACGGCTACCCGATCTACTTCATAGCCGCGGAAGCTACCGGTCTACTGTTCTGACCTCCCTGTCTACTGTTCAGACGTCCCTATCTACCGCGCACAGCAACAAGCCTGTCCGGTCTACTCTTTTGTTATTGTTACAACATTACTTGTTACATTAAAGTGGTTACAGTTACCAGCGAGCCTCTTTCCTCATTTGTAAAGTTACAATACTATTATTTAGGAAATTTGAATTCTTGAAGCACAAATGTATAGATGTGTTTGACTCACAATTCTGAATACTTCTGGATATTTAAACTAAAGATTTTGTAATATTATGTTTCAGCCCTTCCCTTATTTTTGAGACATACCAGAGGTGGGTTCCTCCCAGTTCAGTCCAGTTCAGCTGAATCGGTAGTGGTGGTGGCGGACGCTCTGCCCACCACCTGGATGCTTCTGCACATGCGCAGAAGTGTTGCGCATGAGTACGAGCAAACCAGTAGTAAACCAGTTAGCAACCCACCACTGAGACATACCATAGACCAATCTTACTCATCTGTATGTGTGTGTGTGTGTGTGTGTGTATGTGTGTATGTGTGCAACAATCCAGATACAATATATCAGTGCTTGCCATAGATAGATAACATAAATTCAGCACCATTTTAATTCGACAATATTACTGCATTTAGCTTTGTAGATCTTTATAATTTAAATAACTGGAAAACTGGAAAACTGATGCCTCTCTTATTCTGACAGCCAAAATGTAAAGAGCAATCCTTAGGATCTGAAAATTCAACATAAAAATTAATATTAATGTCACATTATTTAAGATACTACACTGGAATTAACATAGACAACTATGTCTAGATGAAAAAAATGTTCTTCTCAGTGCTATAAATGTCAAGACTCACCTCTTCTGGGATTAGTACCAGACTAGGATGTTCAAGGATATTCCCCCCAGAAAGCCAAAAAAATAAAAAGGCTAGGCTAAGAAGGCGATTAGCATAATATATCCCTGCGATTAGGTTGACAGCTATGAGGGGAGTTGTAGAAGCAAAATCTGCAGGCAGTTGAAACATTTAGAAACTTTAAAAGGGGATCAGTAACTAATTCTGTTATATTTGTTAAGTTAGGCTTGTAAGTATTCACAAATGCACGCTCCTGTAATAGAAAAAGGGCATTTCACCTGAACAGAAAACTTTATTGATTGTCTATTTGTAATAATATTTGTTTTAATTGGCATGTCAGCTTTATGTGTGTCTTTATAAGTAACTATTCCTTTTGACCTTCCAACAGCAATACTCTAAAAATGTAGATTAATTAAAAGTGATATTTGTTTTCACCATGTTTTCACATATCTGGATCTGACCATCATGAAAAGGCCTAATCTATTATTTGCATATAATAACAGCATTGTTCAGTTCCTGCTCTCAAATCCTTTGCATGTCCCTCAAATTGCTTAATTAAATAGTCTAAAGTTTCTTACAACAATATTACAGGTGAAAAGGGATATCCTTGCTGAATTTCATATCATCTTCATTGCAGGGGAAATCATCACAATAGTAACTATTGAAGCAGAATAATTATTTTGATTAAAAATATTGGAAATCAATTTTTATTAAAGCATAAAATTAACTACTTTTATACAGGGCATTATCTCAAGCAAGATGTTTCAACTAAAGCATGGATTTGACCATTTAGCTAAAGGTGTATTTCCCAGCTCTTTCTCTTCTGGAAGATAGAAAAAAATATTTTGTCTTCTAAAATTGGAAAGAGTCAGAAACCTGGGGGGGGGGAGGAACAGATGGTACACTGAAGTGAGGAAAGAAAGTGAAGGCCAAATTTAACTTCCAACCTCAGATTTAAGTGGAATTTGCAGGTGGGGGGGGGGATCCTGGTTATAAATTGGCCCAGAGATACCATTTATTACATTTGTTACCATTTTTCTAGAGCAGTGTTGACGAATCTTTTCAGCACTGAGTGCTGAAACCGGGGGAGGGGGGCACACAAATGTGTGCATGTTGGAAACTGGAACAGCAGCCACCCAATGAGCATGTGAATGCCAGGAAGATGATCTTCCCGTTTCCAGCATGCACATGTACACCGGCAACTGCTCTTCATGTGCACATGTGCACTAGAAACTGGAAGACCAGGTGGCCAGTGCGCATGGATGCACCAGAAACTAGAAGAGCAGCCGCCTGGCATGCACATGTTAGAATTTGATCTTTGATTTGATTTATATTTTGCTCTATATTTGATTTTCTCTTAAATTTATGTTTTCTTTGTTCTCAGTAAATTGTATACATAAATACAACTTGGAACATTTTAAAACAATTTTCTCTTTGAAAAAAGCAGATCCATACCAGAGATGGTATTCTATTTTCTTCACACCGGTTTGGTAGTGGGAACGTCTGGGCATCTTGATGATGTCAGGGTGAGTTGGTGGAGGCTCACACTGCTGCCACTATTGGTTTGCCTGAACTGGCAACCAACAGTATACCACTTCTGGTCTATACCATGTTGTGATCTGCCAGAAACGTAAATCCTTCTGTATAGCTTTATATGGAAGATGCCCGTAAAATGTTTATCTGAGAGTTTTTTTAATGCTTTCCCCATCTATAGGACATTTTGGGGGAAAAAACGGTTAGATTTCACATCACACTTAGCCTTGCCCTAAGAGAAATACATTAAAAATAGTACAATCATTAATACATGTTCTATGAGCTTGATATATATGAGTCATATAAGGATTGAGGAACCAAAGCATATTCCAATTTGTTGGAATAGAACATTTGGTGGTTTGGTGGTTTCAATTGTCAAAATTTTATTTTAACTCATAACTAACTAATTAATAAAGTCACCAAATCAAGAAACAATTGTATAGGATTATTTCCAAATCTATGATAAAAAGATATCATACAGTTTAATCCCCCAAAATTTTCCTATCAGCATATAACCCACCCAATTTAGCAAAAAATGTTTTTCCTCAAGGAGTATTTGAACCTATTTCAGAAAACAGAAGCAAATAAAAAAGCTGACATAATTGTAACAACTGACTATCTATATACTACTCAAAGTTTTATGTCTGTTTGATTATTTTGTAACCTTCAGTTAGGCAAAATGGTGCATCATAAGGCAACATTTCTTTAATCAACTTACTTCAAATGGGCTAACTTATAGAATGCATTCAAACTCTGGGACCCATGACTACCATGGGATTTAAATTTTGGAAATTTGTGGCTGCTTTCATGATGCCATGTTGACATGCTGCCACCACAGCCATTGTCATAATTGTCATTTCCAGTGCTCCCTACCAGCTTTCCACAAGTGGGGAAGCCAGCAAGAAGTTATAAATCCAAGGCTATCAAATACGTAAATGGCTGCTTCTGAGTTGGGGAGGGAGGGAGGGAAAGTGTGGCAGAGATGTGATGGTAGGGAAGGTGCATCGGGATAACATGAGAGCAGTGATGTGCGGTGAGTTTTATGGCTGATGAGGCAGCTTTTTAGACTTGTGGACTTCAACTTCCAGAATTCCACAGCCAGGCATGCTCAGTTCCGATTTAAAGCGACAGCATTTTCCCCCCTTGCAAAATAAGTTTTCCCATTCTTTTTCTTCTCCCTCACCCTCCTTCCTCCCTCTCTCCCTCCCTCCTCCCTCTCTCAAACAGACATACGCACACAGAGAACTTGGATCCCTCACTCACTCACTCACTCTCAAACACAAACACAGAAGTTGGATTGGATATATTTTCCAAAGGCTTGAAACCAGCTCCTCTGCCATACCCCCCCTTCTTCCCCTGCTGCCTTCCGATCGGAGCCTTTGATTGCAAGTGAATCACGTTGCCTTTTCAGTGAAGCTGGGCTTATATACTTTTATCCAGCTGTGTGTGTGTGTGTGTGTGTGTGTGTGTGTGTTTGTTTGAAAAGGCAACGTGGGTTCTGCATGCAATCAAACTTTTTGAATTCCTCCCCCCTCCCCACACATGCACCTTTTCCAGCTGTTTCAGAGAGGATTTCAACTCTGCCCTCATGAAAGGCCAGAGCTCTGAGTCAGACTGAGCTAGTTGCTCCCAGAGAACTCTAAAAAGCCTCTAAAAATGCCCTCTACAGGAGGCGAGAGAACACGTGCCTCATTTGCATAAGGAATTCTTTGCTTTTTAACCCTTGGTTAACTCTTAAAAGGCGAAAAATTCCTTATGCAAAAGAGGCCTCTAGTTCTCTGGCCTCCTCCTATAGTTAACACTAAGCACTGTTCCAAGTCACTGTAACTTAGAATCTGGTAGCAACTACCTTGGCTTGAATTATTTTAAAAAAATTCTTTAAAATTCTTTCCTTTTCCTCATGACTGGTGAGGCCACGCCTCCCCTGCCTCTAGTGACTACACGTCCCTGCATGAGAGGCATGGCATATGTCTGCAGGAAACTGCAAGTTGGGGAGATTTCTCAAGAGATGCAGTAAGGTCTGGTATATGAGGGTGCAACACAGATCAGGGTGGGTGAACAAGGGTGTAGTCAATGGAGATTGTGTGAAACTGCCTAGGAATGTGAAGGAGTATATGAGGGATGTGTGGCGATGGCGAGGGAGAATATGCAAGTAGTTGGTAAGGAAATATCTCTGAAATAATGACCGGATGGATCAAATGGTTGTCTAGTAACTAACTATAACAATTGTAACTCTATCTATAAATAAAACATAACTATAACTATATGGAAACTAATGTGCTGTTGTGGTTAAAGCAGGGAGGCCCAGATTCTATTTCTTTTGCAAGGAACCTAAAAGGGCCTCTTTGAGACAGTTCCTCTTTCTCAACTCAAGACTTGAAAGATAAAAACCTTCTATTTGCAAACTTGAACTGACCATGATAGCAGAGTACAGTCCTTAAATGTGAAGATGATTATCTGCAGTGAATTGATGCAGCTGTTACTGATTTCAATATACTTTCAATACTATAATATTCCAACACAAAATGCCCAACTAAAGAACTAGAAATCGATGAAATAGCTGACATGGTCCTGACCTATAACTGATATTATGTCAATCAATAGTAAGATGAGTGGCACATAAATTCAACAAAATAAATAATTTAAATGTAAATACAAAGTTTAAAATAATTCAAATTTCCTCTTGTTTTACAAAATAATTTATTTAAACAACAAATATTATGTACAAAAATATCAATACTGTAAAAAAGTTGGAGGAAACTTGATTTGGGCTGCCCCATTATTAAATGAAACTGGGAGTTAAAATACTTCATAAGCAAAAGAAATGGCTCTCTCTTTCTGTCTCTCTTCTCCCTTCCACTATACAGCCACCCTTTTCCAATCTGTACATCTTAGCTTCAGCTTTTGATGAAGTTAACTGTTAAGCTGAGAAGTATGGCTTCAGGGGAAGTAGTCCTCCTGCCTCCCCAGAGCTCAAAGTTTTGCTGAAATTCAATTAAGTTATCAATGTGCAGACTATTATTTTGGCTCCATGGCTTGCCTCTGGTATCGCAGCTACAGATTTAGTGGAGGGGTTTTTTGAGCTTTTAGTTAAGATTCAGGTTATCAACAGAAGATTTTCGGAATAGGCAGTTAAAGTGGATATTTTTTTTTTTGGTGGGGAAGAAGAATGCTGGTACGCAGGGAAAAGCAAAAGTAAATTGCTGCTGAGCGATCTGAAAAGAGTTTGGAAGAACAAACTTTGGCGAACAAAAAGAGTTACCACTGTCACATACAGGGAGCAGTGGGATTCACTTACCTTCTTTACCGGTTCGCAAATATGAGTGCATGCACCATGTCTGCACATGCACACTGTCTTCTGCACATGCATAGTGCTTGTGCATTACGTCGGGGTGGATGGGCAAAGCCTCCCACAGCCACCGCTACCAGTTTGCCTAAACTGGAGAGAACCAGTTGAATACCACCTCTACATACAAGAGAGATTACATTTGTAACACATTGCTTGAGAGTGCTGTGTAATGAAAATTTACTTTGTAATAATAATTTACATGTGTAGTCCTTAATGGAACATCATCTACATAGAGAGAAGTATGCAGTCAGGGGTGGGTTTCAATTTTTTTTACTACCGGTTCTGTAGGCATGGCCTATTTTGTGGGTATGGCTTAATTTTGTGGGCATGGCTTGATGTTCATGTAACTGGCTGGGAGTGGCTTGGCGGTCATGTGACCAGGTGAGAGTGGCTTTATAGTCATGTGACTGGGTGGGAGTGGCCAATTTTTTGCCCCAATAAATGACCTACAAAAAGAAGATATAAAAAAGCAAATTTATTATTTTGTGCACTTACTACTTTAATAAGAATAAAATAAGAACACAAAACAATAAAAGAGCTACTTACAGAAGGAAGATGACTCTCCTTGACTGTCTTCAACATCACTGATCACCTTGCTCTAATGAATGGTCTGCATAAAGAAGAGACACAGAAGTGAACTCTTCAATTTCATGCACCACATAAGGATGAAACAAAAAAATAGAGAAGGAAGATGACTGTCCTTTTGTGTGTCTTCAACATCACCGACTGGCCTAAATTCTTTTAAATTCTATTTTTTTTTCACCCTAGGTGACTTATGCAGCTCCTTCCATAATTTGACACTTCAGTATCACATTAAGTGCTGTCCTAGATGTATTCACGTGGACCTATGATTTTAGGGAGCCTTCTTTTTAGCCCAAAAAAGATTGTGAATCTAGAGGTATACATTTCCTCTATTTCCTCTACAATTACAATAAAGGTAGAAGGCTTTATTTGTTTACTTTAATTACATAAATATACTATGCTCTTAAGATACAGGAAAAAGATGAATGATTCAATGAATATTGGGAAGTTTATATTACTATGTATAAAATGTAGGAAAATGGAACAGTGAAGCAGGTAAAAAAAGTGTTTTGCGCTATTTGTGCAAAGCAACAGAAGGCATGACATTTTATAGTAACTTATCTTACCATTTTCCTTCCAGAAAATTGCAGCTTATTCTGTCACTTGCAGACAGACCAATATGCAGATGACATGTGAACTCCTTTAGAAGACTCTTGTCTTCCTTAAAATGATGACACCACACAGTATCAGTGATTTTGACTAAAAATATCTGCAGGTGAAAGTGAACAATTTTGTGTAAGATTATATCGAAAACAAGCACATAGCCATTCTGTTGTCAAAGACGTAACTGTGTGAAATGTAGTCACAGAGAAGTACTTAAGAAGCTGTCTATCTTCCTTCTAAGCATGGTCCCACTTGCAAGTGCTATCGAACTCTGGTTAGCCACTGGGGATATAAACTGTATGATCAAGATAACAATGATTAGAGTGGATAAGTGTGCTAAAATCCTCTGTTTCAACTTCCACGCCTAATCTACCAAACTCATTCTCTGTAGTGTCTGTTGTTAAAATACCCTAGGCTCTAGCATAAGTTGATTTTAATCAGTAGGGGAAACAGATGTGAGGAAGGTTTTTTTTTAAGGAATGAGGAGCAGGAAATATTATGCAAGAGAAACCTTTATATTTAAAAACACTAAAAGTGCAAGACTGTTGCAGCTTTATCTGTGAATATAATTCTTGTCCTAAAGAATGGGGTAAATGGGAAGAAGGAATGCAAGTGAAATCAATCAGCAACAGGTTGAAGAACTATGTAAATGGGCCATTGTTTGGAACATAATGATGTCATAATTCACTAGAAACTAGTGTTATTGTAGTCATTTTACTTGAAAGAATATAGAATTAGATCCTTTGAAGTAAGATTCATCACAGCTATTGTGCATAAGTGTAAATGTAATTTTACTATAAAATATCCAAGGAGATCAGAATGCATTAAATTAATTTTCTTTTTAAATTAACATAATTGCAAACCCTCAATAATTCCCACCATGCTGCTTATATAAAGTAGCTTATTTTTATTATTTCAAAAATTGTTTCATTTTAGACTATGTGTGCATGCTTTTATTACAAGAATATGTGTGGGATTTAGAGTGTGTCATTTAAATCCTATTTCAAACATAATTCTTATGCGCAACAATGGGGATAGCATGGAATGTTCAGTTTAAGGGTTGGAAATATTTTTATTCGAATGCATTCTACTTTCCACTTGAAATACTTTGTCTTACCAATTTGGTGGAAATTACATTAAATAGATGTTACATCATGGGTGGAAGTTGCATTAAATGGGTAAAATGGTGTTTTCCTTGGAGACCTTAGCATATCTTATTCCTTTCAATTATGTATAAATTTGCTTTTCCCAAAATACCAGAATATGGCAGAATCTTAGAAATTGGCTTTCAGGAAAAGTTTACATTTGTATATAGTTATTTCATTTTCAAAGTCCTTATCTATTTTTTTATAATCTAATGGTAAAGAAACTATTCCTATTTCACAGTGACAGATGAGAAATAGGTTTAGAGATTTTACAGATAATAAATCCCATGCATGCAAAACACACATGAAAATGTATAAACATTATGAAGATGATAGAAAAATGAATGATAACAATATCAATACTATTAAATGTTTCAAAGACAGATAAAAAGATCATTGTAAAATTGTAAGATGGATCCCATTCAGTGGTGGGTTTCAAAAATTTTTGGAACCTCTTCTGTAGATGTGGCCTGTTTTCCAGGTCCACTGGTGGAACCTCTTCTAACCGGTTTGGTAGATTTGACAAACTGGTTCTACCGAATAGATGCGAACTGGTAGGAACCCACCTCTGATCCCATTGATTTTTTCAGGCTTTTTACTTTTTTGAACTTTTGGCTATACTATTTGTCCTTTTGCTTCCCAGCGTGTTTCTAAAGGATTATTTCAGTAGTGGCATTTCATGATCATATTCATGGAGATGTCTAGAAATGCTGAGCTCTTGATATATTTGAAAGCATTTTGAACATAGATGAAAAACATATAAAATGGGCCCCCAAAATGTAATATTTAGGAATAATAAGACTATGTTTATGTATACTGAAATGTATGTTACTTAGTTAACACACCATTCACACAGTGATATGTATAAAAAATAAAAAATTGATTGAAAAAAAAAGAAAATGGCCCCTCATTTTTATAAAGATCACTACTTACTTTTATCATTAAGAACTGGGCTCCACTTTTGCCTCTAAAATGTTTGTATGATGTTACTTAGTTTAATTCCCTACTACAAGTATATTACAGAAATAGTCTTTAAAAAGTTCTGGTTGTGTAGAAATGTAGGACAATCTCATTTGGTTTCTAGATTAACAATGCAATTTAGGTCTTTTTCATTTTCCGCAATTCAGTTAATCATAATAATTTGAATAATCATTTTATTTTAAATTGATTATCCCTGTAAACATTTCTTTATTTTTTTATATTCTACCCAGATATTTTACTAACACATTTAATGGACCAAGTACAATAAGAAAAGTCATTATTTAAGTGAAAGCTAGGTTAATAGAATTTGTTCAATTACAGCACAATTTTTGTGTAACCATAGCTATATAATGTTATGTACAAATTTCAGTTTTTGAGCAAAAGATCACTGTATTAGACTGTAAATCACAATTAGGTCACTGAAAATGATTATATCTGTAACTTGAAAATACTGATAGTTGAAAACAATACATCGTTACTGATTTGAGTTACATAAAATAACTATCAGGAATGAATCAGCATAGTATGAAGAATTCCAACTTGGGAAACATGAAGAGAATATATATCTAAATTGACAAATTTTTAAAATTCATATACATTGATTCTTTTTGATAGAGTTGAGTGGGCACTCCTTTGTCTTTAATTCTGCATACAGATGTATCAGTGTAATGGCAAATGAAATTATTTTGGAGAACTATAGACAAGCTTTTTCTTCTGATGAACATGCTCTGCTTTCATTAGATTTGTCCTCTTTTTCCTTCTGCAAACTTTGTAATCCTTCCAAATAATCCTAGTCTTTTCCAGACGGGAAATACAGCCACTGAAACACACCATCTAATCATTACAAAATAATATAAAAATTAAAGAGGTAAGGAATCAGTAACTAAATAGCTAAAAAGAAAATCTCTGACTTATCATCCCTCTCTTTGATCCTTTCATTACAGGGATATTACCAGTGACGTGCAGTCAGGTGAGGCAAGCGAGGCAGAGCCTCACCTCTCATCACGAAAAGAAAAAAAAGTAAAAGGAAAAAATAAATTAAATGTTTGTATTTATCTACTGATCTGTACCATAAAGTTATTTTCCATTTAACTTCACCAGTTTTACATTATTTGGTATTAAAATGGCAGAATTTTCACATTTACTGTTCAACTAGTCAGGCGAGAGCTTGCGGTGACGCTGCAGCTAACTCAGCCTCTCAGGCCAGAGAGCTGAGGTGAGGCTGAGGTAGCTGCTGCCTCACTGTGGATGACTCTGCTTAACTGTTTTACATGATCTGTAATGAGACCATATTGCTGTCTCTCTGTATATCGCTTTTAATAGTTTAGCTGATGTATATAATATAAAATGGAGTGTTTTTTGTCAACAACTATGTGTGGAACGTGATTCTTGTGCTGAGTGATCATAAAACACCTAAAAAGTCAGACAAGGTGAGGCATGCAGTTCTCCTGCCTCATAGTAGAGGGCACCTGTGACTCAGCGGCAGCAGAGTAAGTGACAGCCACAGAGCACAACGACATCAATGATGACTTTCTTCCCTGGCCATGATTGCCATTGAGACAGAGAGACTTTTAAAACTAAAAGAAGGCAATGAAAAATTCTACCAACAAGTTATAGAAGCTTTTGTTCAGAAGGAGCGGTGGATGGACTTCATTTATAAGTAAAGGTAAGACCCATAATAACTTCATTTTTTTCCAGTTAAATGTGCTTTTTTGTGTACTACAGTATGTGTAAAGAATGCTGATATGAGACTTTAAACATAACCCGTTAACTGCTGCCAATCAAATATTGGATAAGAAAATTTGTCGGATTTTAATGTTTGTAAATCTGATTGTGATGATGTCAGTGCCTCACCAGCCATAAACCTCACCACACGTCACTGGATATTACACATTGCAATGCTTTTTGAAACTAGCGTATTTTCTAAGATGATTTATTTTATATTGCTACGTTCAGTACAATTACATTTAAGTGCAATAAAACAATACTTTAAAAAGAAAAGCTAACAATAAAAACAATGGTTTTTTAAAAAATAACTTAAAACATGGAGAAGGGAGGAAAGGCAAAAATATAATAGAACCACTCTTCCAGCCTGCATGCAGCAAAGGTTGAGTATTGTGACAGATCAGAACTGGCACTCTGTCAAGTTTGGCAGATGTATGAGACCAATCCTGATGATTTTGGTGATCAACCAAGTCTATAATGCTAGTGAAGGCAACATGTCAGATATTCTCTTCCCAAAATGTCATGAATAATATATTGAACCTTGATGAATAGCTAACTGGACACCAGTGCAGTTGCTTCAATGGAAACCTAACATATAAAAACTAAGAGAGATAACCGTCCTAATCCTAGATTTTCATTCTTGAACAGAAAATCATAGAGTTTCCAAACAGCTATGCTTTCCTGTGATTGTTTTCTTCTCAGAGGAAGGAAATATAGTACATGTTTGCAATAAATCATGGATGTTAGCTTAGTGAGTTCACAGCAAAACTAATAAGAGTGATTTTGTGAATTTGGTTTAGAGCTCAGTTCTGTATGGCACCCTTTTAATTTATATTACATGTATCATAAGAGCTTCAATATTTTTGTTTACTATGCCAAGCTACTTGACAAATTAAAATGAATACATTAATAGATAATGCACACTAAATAGAAGTAAGCATATCATTTAAAAGTCTCAAAACATTGGTTTCATTGTTCAAAATCCCCTTCTCCGGCCCTTTATTAGGAGGGGGGGAAATCAAGTTTGACAAATAATATATATCAAAAATCTATTGCTGCAAATCACATGCATTTTCTTCTTCCAGTATTTATTCTTTTAGTCAAACCTTAGGTATATAAAAGCCACAATGCATGATAGATTCCAAATTCTAGGATATTCCTAGGAATACTTGTATCATAAGCAATTGACCCATAGTTATATTAACAATCCTTAATGCCCATTCCAAAGGCAAATATTAGGATGAGACCAATTTGTCCTATGTTCTAGTTCCTAGATATGAACTAAAACAGCAGTGTGATTAATATGATCCAAGGAAAACGTTGACTCTGTCTCTCCCTCCCTTCCTCCCTCCCTCTCCTTCTCTCCCCTTGCTTTCTAGGAGTTAGGAATGGCTGGCCCCAGTCATTCAGCTGGCTTTGTGCCAAAAGTAGAAATAGAACACCTGATCTTCCAATTTCTAGTCACATACTTTACCCACTACATCAAATTAGTCTTTTGTTTGTCTTTCTCTGTCTGTCACTTTCTCTCTCATTCCTATTCTGCCCAATTAGGTATCATGAACAGATGAGTGGAAATGAGACTGAGAGAAAAATGTGTGATTATAATGAATGACAATGACAACTATTTTATATTATATATATGTGGTTTATATATGTAAAAGAAGCATTATTGATTTGATTGTTACTGAGTGAACAAGACTGGGGAAAAAATCTGAAGAATGAGAGAGAGATTCTGAAAGTGGAAAGTCTGTTAGTAGGCCAAAAGTTGACATTGGATAAAGACTGACACAGATGAAAATAAAAGAAGTGAGGGGGGAAAAGAATGAAAGTAGAATGCCTGGAGAAATTATAAGATTTGGATGAAAAAAGTATTCGAGAAATCTCCAGTGAATCTGTGGCAGTCGTTGGAAGGAAATACTTGAAAGAGAATGAAGCAGTTATGATATAATATAGAAGTGAGTGGAGCTACCCTAATGGAAAATATGAGATGTTGTGAAAGAGACTGAAGATAGAGAAAAATGTATAAAATAATATTTGCTACAAAAATGAAGTTAAATGAAAATTATTGTGTGGTTTTATAAAGAATAATAAAACAAAGATTGTTTTATTGCTGTCTGCCTGTTTTCTGAGAAAATCCAGATTTGTTTTCAATATTTTTATCATACTAAACTAATACTTCCATGTCAGAAGCAAAATTATTTGCTGTGACATCTATATTGCACCGGGGATGCCCAGTTGGGGGCTGCTTTGGTGTTCCCATGACATCTCCCAACCAAGTGATACCCATTAATCTATTTACAGTCACCCGCTTTCGAACTGCTGGCTCAGCAGGAGCTGCAGCGTGTGATGGCAGCTCAGCCTGCCTCACGGTAGCAATGAGTCTTCCATGCGAGGCTGCCAATCATCAGCACAACATTCTAACATCATGAGCCATCATGCTTCTATTATAATTAGCATGAATTTGATTAAGCCTAATTTAGAGTTGAGTAAGATGCAGCGCCTGTAAGATTTCCATCTCCCTTCCAAACTGGTATCAATGGGGAGGAATATTTTCAGAGTATTTTCTTCCTTTAGAAGATAGGTGCTGGAAAATGCTGCATAATTTAAGACAAATGCTGCTTTATACAGCTGGGCAGAAAAGAGATTGAACTGGGTTGCAAAATGAAGTCTGGAGGGATGAAACCATGTTTCAAAGATCTGATTTACTAATAAAATTAAAGGAGAAAAATATTTACATACAAATTTCATGACAATTTAAAATTTTATTAATAATGAGTTTGGAAATCATGTTTAACTACAAAATAAAGAGAATCTGTCTCCCTCTAGAAAATTACCCCTCTTTCAGATAATTGGGTCTTGCCTCTCACTACATTTTGGAATGAATGTTGATGGCTTGCAATGTGTCCTTATAAGCCATTCTATTCCCATCCTCTGACACTTATCTTTTCCTTCTTTGATTTCCCCCCAATCTTGATAGTCCAGATGTTGCTTTTTCCCCTTACAGATATATGGACTTAATCCAAAGTAAAAAAAATACAAAGCTTTTTAGCACTGAACTTGTCACTATTTTCCATCTTACAATGCTTTGTATCATTTGTCTTCATTTTTTTAATGACAGTTCATTATCTATATAAACATCCTCACAGTTCTTACAATGTTACTGTAAATCCTATTTAACATTTTCTCTCACTATTCTATATATGCTTTTTTTTTTAAAGAAAAAGAATCTTGATTTTTTCCCCATTAGTTCTAACCTTCATAGTTTAAAAAACACAAATTCATGAACATACTAAATATTAATTAATTAACACAACAACCAGTAAAACATCTTTGGCACTTTTCCACTACATTTCCCTTATTATTCTTCAAAATTCATATTCTTGTGTACCTGTGTCTATGCATGTGTCTGTGTTTAATTATTATGCCAATCTATGAACCAGAGGAAAATAAATGTCCCCCATTTAGTTTATATTTCAACTTTTACCTTTACTCTGTTTTAGAAAGTCATCAAAAAGTTGGATTTTCAAATAGACCATGAGCAGAAGTAAGTAAGATCTTTATTACAGTCAAAGGCCAGCAATATACATTTGTCTTTACACTATATTAAAAATACTAACATTAAAATATAATTAAAAGTATTTACATTAAAAGTGGGTAATAACATTATGGTCCAAAGATTGTTAAAGGTATGTCCAGATAATTGGTACAAGTTGGTACTATACTGTAGCCAATTTTTTTCTTATGGACATTGCAGCAGCATAGAACTTTGCCACTGCATACGTGGTAACCGGGTTAGTGTCCTGGAGGAGAAAGCCTAGATAAAAATTGTCTGCCCTCCCTGGCAATCTCTCTAATAAGGGGAAAATATATGCAGACCTACAAGCTCTGTATAGCTCGCAATGTAATAGTACATGTGAATTATCTTCCACTTCTCCTTTACCACATATACAAACGCGTTCGGCTATAGGTGTTCTCTTATACCTGCCCTAGAGGAGTGCTGAAGGAAGAATGTTAAATCTGGCTCTGAAGAAAGCTATTCTTTGTTTTGGAGAGATCAGGTCATTTAGATATTTTGCCGATTCCCACACACCCTGTTTGATTCTGTCCCTACTGTGGAAAGGCAGACAGTTCTTTTAGTTCTTTTTGGAACTCCGTGTCCCTCATTCTATTGATTACTACTTGCTTTGCTTGCTCAAAGCCTAGGGACATTAAGAATAATGGTGAAAGCCCATAAGAGCCTAGCTTGTGATCAATTGCTTGTTTCCAGGGGGAAGGGAAATTGTCAGTCAACACTAGTGGGGACAGTCCCTCTGGAAAGAAATGCATTTTAAGCCAATAAATGACCATCATCTTCCAGGCTCTTACTTGAATTTGAGGCATGCCTGTCTCAATTTTTAACTGGGCATTTGGAGTTCCATTGGGAGCAGCTAAGATGGCTCGCAGGAATTTTGTTTGAATGGTTTCTAACAAGTCTCTCTTTGCAAGAATTCCTGTTTTTGTGTCCCGTAAAGAATTTGTGCCAATGTTTTGGCCTCAAAAAGTTTTAAGGCAGCAGGTACTAACTGACCTCCACCTGTATAAAAGAAATGTTTGATTGCATTTGAAGACCTAATGGCTACTTGCAATGTGTAATCCAGGTGTGCCTTCCATGTCCCTAGCGAGTGGAAAACCACACCAAGGTATCTAAATGTTCTAACCTGTTCCAAACTATATCCTTCTATTTGCCAGGAGTATTGGCTGGTCTTTTAGCAAAAACTAAAATTTTTGATTTATCGAAGTTAAGGACCAGCTTGTTTTGCCTGCAATAGCCGAGTGTTGCCCTAATTGCTCTCTTCAGTCCTATGGGGGTTTGTGAAATGATAGCGGCGGCGTCATCAGCATATAAGAGAATTGGCACTTTGCTTTGTGCTAGGTTAGGAGGATGGAAATCCAGGTTCTGTAAAAGCTCAATCAGGGGATTAATATAGAAGTTGAAGAGGGAGAGGGACAGGATGCAACCCTGCCGTACCCCTTTTTGTACCCTTACTGAGCCGGTTAAACACCCTTGGGGATTGCACCTCACTTTCAGGGTGGAATGGCTTACAATTTTTGTATGAGGAAGAGGAGGCGTTTATCGATAGTGGTGCATTTTAACTTCTCCCAGAGGGTGATCCTGGATATTGAATCGAAGGCCTGTTTAAAATCCAGGAAGGCCACAAAAAGAGAGGATTTTTTTTTATGTGTGTATTTTTGTACTAAATGGTGGAGTACCAAGATATGATCCACCATGAGCAGAAGTGTTTTGAGATCCTGCTAAGTAGCAAATGATGGGATGAATGAAATTGTATTTTTATATACTTCCTCCAAATGTTTAATTTTTGAACCTTTTGTATTTAGATTGATTTTTTAAAATTGTTATTATGATAAGGAAAACAAAAAACACGTATGTTACATACAGAACAAATCTGTATTCAAAAGCAAAATTGGAGAATAGCCTGGCTAAGCATAAAGGTAACCTCAAATATATCATGGGATAACGTAAAGCACAGAATGCACCACTGCCTGAATGTTGAGAAAGAGAAAGTTGTTGGCAAAATATGGCATCTGAAAACATATGGTTAACATTGACCTATGTACATGGACATATATTTTATGCTTTCTGCTGATATATAGGAAATGTTTGCTGAGATCTTTATAAATAACTATGCTAAATGTTATTTTACCTTATGATGTAAAGGTTTGTGGGGTTTGTGTATAAATGCTCTCCACATCCAATGGGTATGCATCAAAATTGAATGGAGGAAACATCATAAAAGCCATAAATACCTGGGCTATACCTGTGATTTGATACTCTGCAGGAATAATTGACTGGACCCAGATGGAGTTGGACAATTTGGACAGAAAAACAAGGAAGCTTATGACAATGAATCATGCTTTGCCTAAAAGTGATGTTGACTGATTATATCTACCAAGAGCAGAGGGTGGTCGAGGACTCCTACAAGTAAAACAGACTGTGGAAGAAGAGAAACACAGCTTGAATGATTACATTCAGAAAAGTGAAGAACCAATGATTAAGGAAGTAAATAAAGGAGGCCTTTTAAAGACAAGTAAGTCAAAAGCCTAATATAAGAAAGAAGTAATTGAGAAGCGAGCTGAAAATTGGAAAAACAAAGCTATGCATAGCCAATACTTGAAAAGTATTGAAGGCAAAGCTGACCAAAAGCTAACTTGGAACTGGTTAAGATGAAAAAAGAAACAGAAGGCTTTATTTTGGCAGATCAAGAACAAGCTTTAGTCACAAACTGCATGAAGGCAAAAATCCAACATGTTACCACCAACAGCAAATGTCGCCTCTGTAATGAGAAAGATGAGACAGTCGACGACTTGATCAGTGGGTGCAGCAAAATTTCACAAACTGACTACCTACAACACCATGACCACGTTGCTAAGATCATTCACTGGAAATTGTGCCAAAAGTTTGGATTTGAGTACAGCAAAAAACCACTGGGAGCATCAGGTTCAGAAGGTTTTAGAGAATGAGAAAGTCAAGATCTTGTGGGACTTCAGAATTCAGACAGACAGGCACTTGGCCCACAACACACCTGACATAACAATAGTTGAAAAGAAAAAAAATATGGTTCATTGACATTGCAATACCTGGAGATGCACGAATTGAAGATAAACAGCAAGAAAAAAACACAAAGTACCGGGACTTGCAAATTGAAGTTGAGCGACTGTGGAAAAAGAAATCGTGTGTTGTCCTGATTGTAATTGGAGCCCTTGGAGCAGTTCCTAAAAGGGTACCTCGCTATTTGGAAATTTTAAATTTATCAGACTTGAACATTCTGATTCTACAAAAAACCACCCTCTTGGAACAGCTTATATCCTCTGACCTTACCTTAACAGTTCCTAGGTCCTTGGTTAGGACTCTGGCTGTTGAGCTACCAACCAGCCCCAAAGGCTGTGAATCTCATCAAAGATTAACCACATATTATTATTGTTCTTATTGTTGTTATTATTATTATTTTGTTATATTATTATTATTATTGTTATTGTTGTTGTTGTTGTTGTTGTTCTTGTTCTTGTTATTATTGTTATTATTAAAAATAAAATGGCAAAATTTTGCAATAATTTGCCAAAAAAAAAAAAAAAAACACCACCACCTTCTTCAGAACTGCCTATATACTTAAACATTACCTTAACAGCTCTTAGGTCCTTGGTTAGTACTCAAATTGTTAAGTTTTTACCAGTCCCAGACTGAATCTAATTGAAGACTACATCTTAAATAATAATAACAATAGTAATAGCAATGGAAATCATAAAGCTGCATACAAGAGCTATAGTCAGACAGAAGAGCAGATATGAAGCTTAAATTGCATACTACAGGCAAATCCTACAATTTCATTTGAATCAGAAACATTTCTACCAATCCATAAATGGAGAGACTGTAGTGAACCAGTTACAACTTACAAAAACCAAAACAGTGCATTTCTGGCCATAACTATGGGAGAACCCAAAGAGATACGATAAGAATGCAGCTTTTATAAAGGAGAAGGATAAGAACAACAACAACAAAAGGCTGAAATGAAAGAATATTCTTTCTGTTCAAGACAACAGAAATGGTGCAAAGAATATCAAAAATAGGTCACTGTCAGATTATGATGAACTTCATGGTTTTTGTCTGACTCCTCTATAATCAATCATTGCCAAGTGGGTGGAATTGAATATTAGTTTATATCTGGCAAATCTATGTAATAATGAAAGATACAACAAAAGAGGCAGCATCAGCAACTACATGCCAATTACCTGCTTTCCAACAACTTTAAAACTGCTATGAAATATCAAAAATGTCTGACAGGCTATCATATCTCCTTTACATGGATGATCTGAAGCTATCTGGACAAACATCATCTAAAGTAGAATCACTACTCAATAATGTCTATATATTGGACTTCCTGGGAGGAGCCTGCTGGTGGTGGCAGCAAAAAAATCAGCTGCCTCCGAATTCCTGGCTACGTACCTGTTTAGAGGATCTTCCATCTGACGTCTTATAAGGTTTTCTTATCCTTCAGGCAAGAAGGAAAGAAGAAATTGTTTTGCTGGCAAATGCTCTTCGATTTTTGCAGCTTTTGTGCTTGCAGGGAAAGGGGGGCTAGCCCAAGGCAGAACGGCTGTCCGTGCTGGGAACTTCAAACTGCCTTGTGCGGGACAAAGCAGGTCTCCCCCACTCTGTTCAAAGTTTTGTTTGATTTAATCTTATCACGAGCTGAATCCGTTTTCGTGGACAATAATTGTTTATCAACATTTTAGCTTCTTTTCTTTTTCTCCTCCGAAAAATTATTTACTTAGAGGCTTTTAAAATGGCGCCGAGCAGGCTGGTTTCTCCGGTAATAACGAACACTTTTTGTTAATTCTCACAAGAATTCAAAACAAAAGAGATTGCTTATCATATGTTTTGGTTTCACAATAGGCCAGCAGAAGCTTTTTAATTAGTTTCTTTTTTACAAGAATTTCACTCCTTCATTAATCTTGCTTATCTGGAAGTTAAATGGTGATGAATCTGCTGAACGGTCTTGTTACAATGTTTACTCACTGAAAGTTTTGCCAAGCCTTAACTTCAAAATAAAAGGGGAACTCAGCCTCTTTACTTAAAGCTGCATATTCAGGCAATAGAGTTTTATTAACTGCAGGCAGATAAATTTTGAAATGGCTTCAAAACCAAATATTAACTCAAAGTCGTCACACTCTACTTCCAGGGGCACACCCTCAGTGCCTGGCACAAAGCTGCAGCCTCCGCTTCCTACGCCCCCTGCTGGGGATGTGTTAACGAAAGAATTTTTCCTGAGCAATCTAAGCGAGGCTCTTAATGCACAGACAATTAAAATGGAAGATAAGTTTAGAGATAATAGAGAGGTGGTAAAGCAGGAGAGAAAAGAGGAAATAAAAGAAATGAAAGAAGAAATCAAAAGTGAAATAAAAGGACTTAAACAGGAGCTGTATGAGAAAATTGACGCTAAGGTTGGTAAAATTAGAGACGAAATGCTGAGACTTGTAACTGTATTAACAGAGCATATTTCTGGACTGGAAGATACTGTAGAGGTTCTTAATGATGCCAATGCTAACTTGACATTGAAAACAGAGGTGGTGGAACAAAAAGTGGAAAATGCTGAAAAAGAAATTATTATGATACAGTACCGACAAATGGAGTTCGCATTAAGAGTAAGGGGGCTGCGTGAGGAGAAACAGGAGAACCTGAAACAGATTCTATCGGAAGCTTTTGACCGCTTGATGGGAAGACTAGGGACCAACCTTGACTGGCAAATCGACAAAGCTTACCGCGTTAACTCCTGGCTGGCAAAGCAGAAGCAGCTTCCTCGAGACATCGTTATATATTTTACTACAAGAGAGCTTAGAAATATGGTACTGCAAGCGTCTTATAACACTAAGCTTCAAATTGGCGGTCAAGACCTGATTGTTTTGAAAGAGATACCACCTCAAATGTTAAGAGCCAGGAGAGACTATGCTTTTTTGGTCGGAGAGCTCAGAAATCGTCAGATACAGTATAGATGGGATGCACCATTTGGCATCATATTTACATTTGATAAGCAAAGGTACCGCCTCAACTCTGTATGGAAAGCCCGAGATTTTTATTATAATATATTGAAGGTCGGATACCCTGCACCATCTGGACCTAGAGAAAGACCACAAGAAGGACAGGATAGACAGCAAACTACACAACCACCAGACAAGGAACAAAAACCTAGCCATATGACTACTAGACGTATGGAGAAACAAGCTAAAAAGCAACAGCATCAACAATCATCGGCCATCGATCAAGGAACTACAATAACAAATCTGGAAGCAGTGGGAGGAGCTAGATCTAAGGTTAAATAGGCCATGCAGGAAGCTCTAAAAATGCTTCAACCAACCAAAGATGACAACTAAGATTTTAACATGGAATGTCAACGGACTGAATTCTCCACAGAAGAGGAAGAAAATATTTCATTATCTCAAACAGTTTAAGAACAATGTAATTTGTTTGCAAGAAATTCATATCAAGTCAACTGATCAAAAATATTTGATCAACTCAAAACTTGGTCAACATTTTGTAGCTTCCGCTATGGAAAAGAAGAATGGTATAGTTGTATACTTAAGAAAAGATATGAAAGCTGTATACTATTGGGTGACTGGAATGGAGTGATAGATACTAAGAGAGATAAGAAGATTTCCCGCCTCAATACTAAGATGCAAGCAAAGTTACCCAAACCTTTCTTTGACATTATGGATGACTTTGAATTGAGAGATATTTGGCGAGAAAGAAATGCAGAGGAATATGACTTCCTATGAATCCCTTTCAAGGATTGATTTTATTCTAACCACTAATGATTTGCTTTCTAGGATCAAGAAGACAAAGATTGCGGCTAGGGTCCTTTCGGACCATAACCCAGTTTGGATGGAGTTGGGAAGGGTAGTGCAGGCAAGAAGGTCTTGGAGATTGAATGAAAACTTATTTAGATATGAAAAGTATATTAATGATTGTAAAAAATTACTATCTGAATATTTTGTTTCGAATATGAATAAGGGTACATCTATGGAATTTGTATGGGATGCAAGCTAAGCGTATATGAGAGGAGTCTTGATGAATATAATAAAACACATAGAAATAAGCAAGGGTTAAAACGAACAGAACTGGAAGAGGAAATTAAGAGAAAAGAGCTGGAGTTAACAATGAACCCAGACGATACAAAGGTTAAGGAAGGGAGGTGTGGTTTTCTCGATGCTACATATTATCATATATGGTGGACCTGCCAAGAGGTTAAGCAGAAATGATTTAAACTGTTAAAAGTTAGTTCAGTAAGAAGAAGCTAAGGTCAATGTAGAATGTCATTAATTTCTTTATCTCTTTTTTCTCAATAGATTTTAGACTGTGTTAGTTAAAAATCCATACCGTGTACGGGTTCTGGGAAGTCGGGGGGGAAGGAGGAGGGGGGTTGGGGGGTGGAGGGAGGGAGGGGCACACACACAAAAAAATTGTACTTCAACGTCTTAATGATTGACAAATGACGAAATATTTGTGTGTTTTTTTTTAAAGAAATAAAATAAATATTTGTCAAAATAATAATAATAATAATGTCTATATATTAAGTTAAGATATTGCAATGGAGTTTAAATTGGACAAATGTTCCACTCATACCATCAACAGGGAAAAAAGCATGAAAATTTAAGGAATCAAGTTGCCCTTTGGAAATAACATCTGGTTACTTGATTAAGATAATCACTATGAATTAGGCATTCTTGAAGCTGACAACATAACAACACACTGAAGTCAAGAAGAAGATTAGAAGTGAATACATCATGAGAGTGAAGAAGATCTTAATGTCCAAACTCAGAGGAGGAAATGTCATCAAGGCAATAAACCCTGGACAATTCCAGTCATTAGATAAACAACTGGAAATAGATAAACAACTGACACAAGCAGAATTAAAAGCTTATCAGAGAGATCAAACTAGCCTTCAAGACAGAGTGAAAAGCAGAAAAAAAGATATAGACATAACAGATAACAAGACTTAGCAATGACTAAGAGATTGAAAATTGAAGAAAAACAAGAGGGGCTATCACCCTGAAAATGGTAAGACCAAATCTTATATAGAATTATCTACAAATGATTATCATACTTTTGCTAGAAAGTATGAACTTTTTCTGAACATGGAAACAGAGAATGAACAACTTAAAGACTGTTTGATAAATGGCCACCCACCCACACACACACACACACACACACACACACACACACCAATGTTGACCAATGTTACAATATGTGGAAGAACATGCTGAGGTTTACATTGAATTATAATTTTAAAGACAATTTCTATAAAATTATGTATTGATGGTATTTGGCTCTGGATAAATTGTCAAAAATGTATAATGGAATTTCAAATATTTGTTCGAAAGGCAATCAAATTGAGGATATGTATTTTAATCTTTGGTGGACATGTAGGAAAATTAGAAAAATATTAGGATCAAATATGTATTTTGTTTCAGAAGCTCTTAAAGGTAAATGTACAATTGATTTTTTCTTTTGGTGTTAATGGACAAGCAGATTGAAAGATCTTATGACACTTTATTATTATTCTTCATAGCAAGACTTAAATATGCATAAGGGTGAAAAGATTCACAACTTTATATTGATGTTTTTGAAATTTAATAAAATTATATTTTTTAAAAATGGTATTTTTATTATTACTCTTTGATCAATTACAAGTAATTAAAGAGGTTGTGCTCCTTTAAAAAAAATCAGAAGTTGCATATCTTTCTGCATCCTCCTGACCATATACTGAGCAAATCTACAACAACAATTAGGGAGGTGGAAGCTTTCTTCTTTTCATGTAAATACAAGATAATCATTCCCCAAGAAGATTATATATTTACATAATTATACATAATTATATTATGTAATTATAATTATATTTTACATAATATTCTAAAATGTGGGCAATATTATCTATTTCTTCCTCACTTTTTTAAAAAAATCTGAAGTATAATGCATGTCCTCCTTTTCCCTTTTTACCTGTAAGCCACCCTGAGTCTTCCGAGATTGGGCGGCATACAAACCAAATAAATAAAATACAATATGTATTGCCCAAATTATATTTACTATATTACCTCTTAAAAGGTTTTGGCCTTTTTATGATACCACTTTTTCCTTTTTATACCTACCTGGCTTTTATATGCTGCCAATTCTGCATTTCAGTTTCCTTTGAAATGGTCCTTGTGCTAATTTCATGTCATGCTTGTGGTTTTTTAAGTTGAACCAACATTATTTTCAGAGTGAACAGATGCCATATCTTGACCTTTTAAAATATTTTGTTGCTTATGACAACCACCTATTTTAATTGTATAGCCAGATAAGCAACTAAGATAGAATTTTAGAAATAAAATAGGTTTTTTTTGTTAGCAATCAAACATTCTGTTTATGTAGATTAATTGAAAGGCAAGAAAGGAAAAGAAATTATTCGAACTGGTGATACGGTAATGAGGACTAACTTATTACAATATCAGATTTGATCGATGTCAAATAACATCTATTAACTACATGTATACTTTCTGAAACCTTGCTCAAGAAGGGTAAGTTTGTTCGGGTAAGATTAATTTACAAGGTTTGATTCAGTCAACATGTTGCAAAAAGGACAAAATTGAAAAAAAAATTAAAATATATAAACTAGCAAAGACGATACAGTATATTATTAGTGAGATGGCATGTTTGAATTTCATGTTCTAATCCAGTTTCTACTGAGTAATATAATAAATAATAGATTTTACCACTGAAACATTGAATGTAAATTAGTATTATTTATTTTACCCATTTAATAAAATTCTCATCAAAGTCCAGTTTCTCCAATTTTTTTAAACAAGAAAATCAGTTCAAATTGCCAAGGCCTTTTTTTCTTTTCATTTTTCTTTGCATCTAGAAAAATCAATGCTGCTTGTTTTTCTTGAGGTTATTCTAAATATTCCAAAATATCCATTGCATAATGGATATGTCATCATTCAACCAAATGATTAGCAATTAAATATGTAAATCAAAACAAAAGGAAACTTCAAAACGTGATGTTATAACAGAGGCATGCCTAAAAATAAATAAATAAAACAGCAAACGTTGCTTTCACTGAGAATCACAATCCAGTAGATCTTCTCGCCAGGCAAGTCCACAGTCATCTGAGGGTCATCATAGGTTGTTCTTAATTATTCCTATTTCAAACCTGGGAGCATGCCACCAAAGAACTGGCTTTGGTGGCAGAGTCAGCTGTTTGTTGGCAAAAGAAAAAAAATTGCTCCAATGTTCAGTGCACCATTTTATTGACACTCAATAAAGGTAAAGTTTCCCCTGCACATATGTCCTAGTCATTTCCGACTCTACGGGGCGGTGCTCATTTCCGTTTCAAAGCCGAAGAGCCAGCACTGTCTGAAGACATCTCTGTGATCATGTGACTGGTATGATTAAATGCCGAAGGTGCACAGAACACTGTTACCTTCCCACCAAGATGGTCCCTAATTTTCTGCTTGCATTTTCACATATTTTTGAACTGCTAAGTTGGCAGAAGCTGGGACAAGTAATCTGATCTCATTCTGTTATTTGGCACTAGGGATTTGAACTGCCAAACTGCCAACCTTTCTGATTGACAAGCTCAGTGTCTGATTGACAAGCCACTGAGTCACCACGTTCCTGCAGGAGACTCAATATGATATGATAAAATAATGGAAGTTTTAAGAATCATTATATTCAAAATGCTATATTGAAAACGTGGAATAGATGTCTGTTTTTGAAAATGCCTTAATGGGTCTCAGTACAAGAAGCAATTTATGGGAAAGAAAGAGTAGTTAAAGAAAAATGGTTTGAGAACATGGAGCATATAAGATGAATTCAAGAAAGGAATTTAGTTAGATTTAGTTTTCACTGTTTTTTGTTTGCACAGTTAGGAAAAAGATTTGAGGTAGGCAATATGATATTTGGAATTGAGCAGCAGTTTGAACTATGTACAAATTACATGATAGTGATTTATAATTGCTAAAATGCATAATCTTTTTTTCAAATTTGAAATGAAAAAAAGGACAAATGAAAGACTATGATAAAATTAATTAAGAACTTTAGACATAACATACTGATAGAATTTCAGGCATAACATATTGATGAAATATGTGGTTAAATGAATTGAAATTTACATTGTTTCTAGCTTCAAGGATTATAGGCAAATGACCAGAAAAATTGTCCAAATGCATAAAGTACTCAAATTTATGATGGAAATAAGAATGACTGTTATTTTATCATTTATTTTGGACTTGTAAAAAAGCCAGAAATTTTGTGGTTCAAATTCATGTAAAGATACAAGGATTTTTAAAAACTGAACATTCAACTGAAACCAGAACATTTCTTGCTGGATTTAATGAACAGTCAATTAGAAAAGAGACATTGAAGATGATTTTTATATATGATTACTTCTGAAGGACTATTATGTGCTCAAAAATGGAAAGATTCTGAAATGCACACATTGTAGGATTGGTTGTGAGTTTGATTGAGCTAGCAGAGATGGCAAAATTAACTTATTTGATTAGCAAAAGATCGATGAGGACATTTATTAGTAACCGAAAGCCCCTTATGGACTTTTTGCTGAAAAAGGAATAAAATGAATTTGTGATTTATGAGTTTGAAGATTAGAAAGGATAAGTTCTGGAAATAAGGAAATTATGATGTAACCAGAGAGAGAGAGAGAATAAAATATATCTATTATACTGTCAAGAAGATTGGATGTCATTACTTTAGAATCCTTTACTTTCCTTTTTTCTGTTCTACTTCTTTTTCTACATTTTTTCTCCTTTCTTATCACACTGCTTTATTCTTCTTTAATTCTCACTCTCATTCTCTAGTGATAACAATGGAGTAATATATTAATTATAAATCTTCCTCTGTCAATTTTTTTTCAAAATATAATATTCAGATAAAATACTCAACCATAATATTTGGGATAAATTTAATATTTTTCTTCTATTGAAAGTGCCATTGTTGCATAGCTATTTTTTATTTGCTTTTATTCAATCATATCTGATTCTTGGAGACAGTCTGAACAAGTTCCTGCAGTTTTCTTCCAAGGTTTTTCAGAAGTCATTTGACATTGCCTCCTTCCTAGGATTCAAAGAAAGTGACTGGCTCAAGGTGAACCTACTGGTCATGTACTAAAGGTGGGACTAGAACTCATGGTCTTCTGGTGACTAGCTTAATGCCTTAACCACTGCACCAAACTGACTCTCGCATAGCTATTACTGCATTTAAATTCTACATCTACTGCGTTGGTATCCTTTTTTTTCAATTTCTCAGTAATTCTTCATCATCATCAAATAAAGTAAATTGAATATTTCCAGTTACATGTAATAAGATTTTCAGATTGAATTAAGTTTAATATTATTTATTTAAGTTCAGATTAATCTTGCAAAATACAGCAGCTTATATCAACATTTTATTTTGTGAATATTAGCCCTTATGAGGAGCTATACCAGTAATTCATTCATCCATTCATTAAATATCAAACTTTAGCAATTGCATGGAATTTCCAGACACATTTTGACTGCAGGGTATGATATAAGAATATATGATATCAGAATATTCAGTGGCATCCAGTGCAGGCACAAGTAAAATCTATGGAGAGAGAAAAATGTAGTTTTTTTTTAATAAAGTAATGATTTCTGTCAGTAGACATACATAAAATACTAAAAACGTCCAACAGTAAGCTTCAGATGCTAATGAAAATGTTGACACAACTCTAAAAGCATTATAAATGTTGCAAAATACTAAAATAAAATCAAATAAAAATTCAGTCATAGCTGTTTTTATGTATTTCCAACACCTTCATACCTTATTTTCCAGCATCTTTCAACACCTTAAAGGTACTGTTGGCAGTTTTCTTAATGAATTATTTGCCTTCTTCAAGTATATATCTTACAACAATAGTTTTCTCAGATATAATACAAATAGATCTATCTGTCTGTTACCTGTCTATCTATCATCTAAAGCAATTAATTAGCATGAATCAGCTCAAACCACCTTGATGCAATCTTTGTGGTTTCTACATGTGCCAGGCTAATGTACTGAATTAGGTTTTAAATCTGGTTGCTCTGCCCTAATGTGCTACATCCTGATGCCTAGCCATTTGCTTCCCTAATTTATGTACATTAAATCAAAAGATCTATAGATCTACATTCATATTTCCTTGAACAAATAAGTAGGGCTTTTAACAGATGTACTCATCATTTAGGAAATGTGAACACAATTTCTGTTCAGACTTACTGGCTTTTGTTGTTAGTTGTGAAGTCATGTCTGACCCATCATGACCCCATGGACAATGTTCCTCCAGGCCTTCCTGTCCTCTATCATCCGCTGGAGTCCATTTAAGCTCACGACTAGTGCGTCAATGACTACATCCAGCCACCTCATTCTCTGTTGTCCCCTACTTGTTTACCCTCAATCTTTCCCAGCATTAGGCTCTTCTCCAGTGAGTCCTTCCTTCTCATTAGGTGGCCAAAGTATTTGAGTTTCATCTTCAGGATCTGGCCTTCTAAAGAGCAGTTAGGGTTGATCTCCTCTAGGACTGATCAGTTTGATCGCCTTCCAGTCCAAGGGACCCACAGGAGTCTTCTCTAGCACCATAGTTCAAAGGCCTCAATTCTTTGGCGCTCAGCCTTTCTTATGGTCCAATCTTCACAGCCATACACTGCAACTGGGGAAAAAACATAGCCTTGACTATATGCACTTTTGTTGGCAGGGTGTTGTCTATGCTGTCTAGATTTGCCATAGCTTTCCTCCCCAGAAGCAAGCATCTTTTAATTTATTGGCTACAGTTCCCATCTGCAGTGATCTTGGAGCCCCGGAAAATAAAATCTGTCACTACCTTCATTTCTTCCCCATCTATTTACCAGGAATTGAGAGGACTGGATGCCATGATCTTAGTTTTCTTAATGTTGAGTTTCAAGCCAACTTTTGCAATCTCCTTCTTCACCAGCATCAAGAGGCCCTTTAATTCTTCTTCACTTTCTGCCATTAGTGTGGTATCATCTGCATATTTGAGGTTGTTGATACTTCTCCCTGCAATTTTAATTCCAACTTTTGATTCATTTAGTCACATCTTTCTCATGATGTGCTCTGCATATAAGTTAAATAGGCAGGGCAACAGTATACAGCCTTGCTGGACTCCTTTTTCAATTTTGAACCAATCAGTGGTTCCATGTCCAGTTCTCACTGTTGCTTCTTGACCCACATATAAGTTTCTCAAGAGACAAATAAAATGGTCTGGAACTCCGATCTCTTTAAGAACTTGCCACAATTTATTGTGATCCACATAATCAAAGGCTTTAGCATAGTCAATGAAGCAGAAGTACAGGTGAAACTCGAAAAATTAGAATATTGTGCAAAAGTTAATTTTTTCAGTAATGCAACTTAAAAGGTGAAACTAATATATGAGATAAGACTCATTACATGCAAAGCAAGATAGTTCAAGCCGTGATTTGTCATAATTGTGATGATTATGGCGTACAGCTCATGAAAACCCCAAATCCACCATCTCAGAAAATTAGAATATCACATGCAATTAATAAAACAAGGATTGTACATAGAACAATATTGGACCTCTGAAAAGTATAAGCATGCATATGTACTCAGTACTTGGTTTGGGCCCCTTTTGCAGCAATTGCTGCCTCAATGCGGCGTGGCATGGAAGCTGTCAGCCTGTGACACTGCTGAGGTGTTATGGAAGACCAGGATGCTTCAATAGGGGCCTTCAGCTCTTCTGCATTGTACGGTCTCATGTCTCTCATCTTTCTCTTGACAATGCCCCATAGGTTCTCTATAGGGTTTAGGTCAAGTGAGTTTACTGGCCAATCAAGCACAGTAATCCCACGGTCATTGAATCAGGTTTTGGTGCTTTTGGCAAAAGTTGCTCTTATTAGAAAAGAAGACTTTGGACCACTAAGTAACAAGACTTTGGACCATTGTGCTTCATTAAGACCAGGGTCAATGCAGCCATCTACCAGGAGATTTTGGAGCACTTCATGCTTCATGCTTCCTTCTGAGCTTTATCGGGATGCTGACTTTATTTTCTAGCTGCCCACACTGCAAAAGCACCAAAACCTGATTCAATGACCATGGGATTACTGTGCTTGATTGGCATATATTAGTTTTACCTTTTAAGTTGCATTACTGAAATAAATGAACTTTTACACGATATTCTAATTTTTCGAGTTTTACCTGTATATGTTTTTCTGGAACTCCCTAACTTTCTCCATGATCCAGCGTATGTTGGCAATTTGATCTCTAGTTCCTCTGCCTCTTCGAAATCCTCCCTGTATTTCTGGTAGTTCTCAATCCACATACTGCTGGAGCCTAGCTTGTAGGATTTCGAGCATAACTTTACTCATGTCAAATGAGTGCAATGGGGTGATAGTTTGAACATTCTTTGGCATTGCCTTTGTTTGGGATTGGAATGTAAACTGACCTTGTCCAATCCTGTGGCAACTGTTGAGTTTTTCAAAATTGCTGGCAAATTGGGTGCAGCACTTTTACTGCATTGTCTTTTAAGATTTTGAATAGCCTAGCTGGAATACTGTCACTTTCACTAGCTTTGTTGTTGCTCAGATTTTCTAAGGCCTATTTGACTTCACATTCTAGGATGTCTGCCTCTGGTTAGTGACCTCCACATCATGGTTATTGGGGATGTTAAGTTCATTCTTGTATAGTTCTTCTGTGTAATTTTGCCACCTTTTCTTAATCTCTTCTGCGTCTGTTATGTCCCTGCCATTTTCGTCCTTTATCATGCTCATTTTTGCATGAAACGTTCCCTTCACATCTCTAGTTTTCTTGAAGAGTTCTCTGGTCCTCCCTATTCTATTGTTTTCTTCTATTTCTTTGAACTGTTTATTTAAGAAGGCATTCTTATCTCTTCTAGCTATAGCTATTCTCTGGAATTCTGCATTCAATTGGGTGTATCTTTATCTTTTCCCCTTGCCTTTTGCTTCCCTTCTTTCCTCAGCTATTTGCAAAGCTTCCTCAGCCAGCCATTTTGCTTTCTTGCATTTCTTTTTCTTTGGTATGGTTTCAGTTGCTATCTATTGTACAATGTTTGAACCTCTGTCCATCGTTCTTCAGGCACTCTGTCTATCAGATCTAATTAAATCTAAAACTTAAATCTATTTGTCACCTCTACTGTATATTCATTAGAGATATGATTTAGTTCATACCTGAGTGGCCTAGTGCTTTTCCCTACTTTCCTCAATTTAAGCCTAAATTTTGCAATGAGAAGCCCATGATCTGAGCCACCAGGATCTGAGCTCCTGGTCTTGTTTTTATGGACTGTGTAGAGCTTCCCCATCTTTGGCTGCAGAGTACATAGTCATTCTGATTTCTGTGTTGACCATCAGATGATGTCCATGTGTAGAGTCATCTCTTGGGTTGTTTCAAAATAGTGTTTGCTATGACGATCATATTCTCTTGACTTAATTTTATCAGCCTGTGCCCTTCTTCATTTTGTGCTCCAAGGCCAAACTTGCCTGTTATTCCAGTTATTTTTTGGCTTTCTACTTTAGCATTCCAATCCCCCATGATGATAAGGACATCATTTTGGTTTTAATTCTATAAGGTGGTGTAGGGCTTCATAGAACCAGTCAATTTCATCCTGCTCACCACCAGTGGTTGGGACATAGACTTGGATTACTGTGATGTTGAATGGTTTGCCTTGGATTCAAACTGAGATCATTCTGTCATTTTGGGGATTGTTTCCCAGTATTGCTTTTCCAACTCTTTTATTGACTATGAAGACTACTCCATTTCTTCTGAGGGATTCTTGCCCGCAGTGGTATACCAGATGGTCAGCTGAATTAAATTCAGTCATTCCTGTCTTTTAGTTCACTGATTCCTAAGATGTTGATGTTCAGTCTTGTCATCTCTCGTTTGACCACATCCAGCTTGCCTTGATTCATGGATCTTATATTCCAGGTTCCTATGGAGTATAGATCTTTGACTTTCCTTTCACCACCAGGTACATCCACAGCTGACCATCCTTTCAACTTTGGCCCAGCTGCTTCACTCTTTCTGGCACTACTAGTACTAACCCTCTGCTCTTCCCCAGTAGCATATCGGACACCTTCCGACCTTAGGGGTCATCTTCCAGTGTCATATATTTTTGCCTTTTGGTACTGTCCATGGGGTGTTCATGGCAAAGATACTGAAGTGGGTTGCCATTTCCTTCTCCAGTGGCTCAGAGCTCTCTGCTATGACCTGTCTGTCTTGGGTGACTCTGCATGACATAGTTCATAGCTTCATTGAGCTACACAAGCCCCTTCACCATGACAAGGCAGTAATCCATGAAAGTGGATTTACTGGCTGATAGCCTGTAATTTGGGAAAACAAGAAATTGAGTACCGTATTTTTTGGAGTATAAGACACACCTTTTGCCTCCAAAAAGAGGCTGAAAATCTGGGTGCGTCTTATACTCTGAATGCAGCATGAGCCATACCTGATGGGAGGGGGGAATGAGAGGTATGGTGGCAGTATGGTGGAGGCAATGGCAGCAATGGCGGCAATGGTGGCAATCAATAGCAAAATAGGTAGGATGACCTACCACCTGAGCTGCCCTGCCGCTCTTGGGCAAAATTAAAGCCACCACTGCCACCATCACCACTGCCTCCCTACTGCCCAAGGAGCCTGACCTGTTCCCAGGCAAAATTGAAAGCCACCGCCACTGATGCCTTGCTGCTACCCCAGGAGCCCCACCACCACCTTGCTGCTGCCCGAGGAACCTGACCTGCTCCCAGGCAAAATTTGAAGCTGCCGCTGCTTCACTGCTATCCCAGGAGCCCCGCTGCCACCTCACTGATATCCAAGGAGCCTGACCTGCTCCCAGGAAAAATTTAAAGCCTCTGCTGCTGCTGCCACCTCACTGCTGCCCTAGGAGCCCCACCACAGCCTCATTGCTGCGCAAGGAGCTTGACCTGCTCCTGGGCAAAATCAAAGCCACTGCCCCACTGCTGCCTGGATAAGCCACCTGCCTCACCTGCTTCCTGCTCCAGACAACGCTGCCTGGAGAAGCCTGCCACCTGCTCCTGAGACACCACACAGGTAAGCACTGGTTAGGGGTGGAAGCTAAACATGGCAGCTGGACCTATGGACTTAGTTCCAGCAATCTTGAGGTAACATGACTGGAGGAGGAATTCTGAGAGTTGAAGTCTACAGGTCTTAAAGCTGTCAGCACTTTTGCAATGATTTTGGCTTATTGTTTTAAGGTTTAAGGCTTATTGGCTATTTACAGGTTGGGGTTAGGGTTAAGGCTAAGGCATATTATTTAGGGGGAGGGTGTAATGGTCTAATGTGTGTGTATGAATGTGGTTTCAGCTACAGTGCACTGTATTGTTACAAATGACACATTATTGTTCTTTCTTGCAGAAAAATGTCAAAGCCAAAAAGGTAGGCATATACAATCTCCTTCAAGCTGGAAGTCTTGAAATATGCTGAGGAACATGGAAACAGAGAAGCAGAGGAACATTTTGGACCACCTCCAACTGAAAAGATGATAAGAGAGTGGAAGAAACAGGTGGATAAGCTGAAAAAGGTAAAAGATAGAAGCAAGCACAACTTTCGTGGGCTTCCTGCAAAGTGGCCACAGTTAGAGGAGGAAATGAGAGACTGGATCACAGGTCACCAGAATAGTGGCTTCACAGTCACCACAAAAATGGTGATGAATGAAGCCAAATGCATTGCTACATGGAAAGGCATTCAGGATTTTAGTGGAACATCATCATGGTGCTTCAGATTTATGAGGCAATGTGGCCTTGATATACGCACCAAAACTAGGATTGCACCAAGAATGCCAAAAGAGTATGAGGCTAAGAGTCTCTCTTTTCATACTTTTGTAAGAGATTCTAGGAGGAGAAATAATTTTGAGATTGGCCAGATCGGGAATATGGATGAAGTCCCGCTAACTTTTGGTGTGCCATCAAACAGGACTGTTGATGTCAAAGGTGCCAAAAGCATAACTGTGAAAACTACAGGACATGAGAAGACACATTACACAGTTGTGTTGTCCTGCTGTGCAGATGGCACCAAATTGGCACGAATGTTAATATTTAAAAGGAAAACCTTCCCAAAAGAAGTGATTCCAAGAAGTGTTGTTGTGTATGCCCATGAAAAAGGATGGATGGATGAACATAGTATGGATTGAAAAATTGTGGTCCAAACGTCCTGGAGGACTACTGAAAAAGCCAGCTTTATTAGTGCTTGACCAGTTTAGAGCACATATTACTGACAACACTAAGAAAAGATTCAAAGAAGTGAAGAGCAATCTAGCTGTAATTCCTGGGGGTTTTACCAGCCAGTTGCAACCTCTTGATGTTTCCATCAACAAGCTCAGCAACATCTAGGTCAGCAAAATACCACTATTCTACACTAGTATTATGTTTTCACCTTGACTGATCAATTATAGTTTGGAGGCATCACATACATAACAAGCATACTATACATACCATGCCTTTGAGTACAGTTCAACTCCTCATGTGCATATCCCTGTAGTTTTCTTGATGATGATATGGAAATTGTTTTCCACTGACTTCTTCTGGAATGGATATTTCCTTTCAATTTAGCAAACTACCTACAATTATGCTATTATTTTGTAGGCTTCCATTAAAGCATTAATCAGGCCTGACCTTGCTTAAGTTGAGGACAGACAAAATAAGATTATGCTGTCATCCTTTAATACTTTTCTTTAAAGATCTGAATCACTAGAACCAAAATGTAGGTGAAGCCATAAATATCAAGTTTATTTAATCAACTCCAAGAACAGTATTATTTGAACATGAGACAAATTTTGTTTCCCCCCAAATGCTGCCTAAGTATAGTATATCTTAATTATTAGGATTTCGGCAAAAAGCCAATAATCCCAATTACTTCAATTTACTAGGTGTTATTTTTTTTGTGTATCACTGAAAACATAAAAGCAAGATACATGTACTATAGTTACAGCATTTTATACAGTACCCTGAAAAGAATAATCAAGGCCATGCCAACCAAGAACTATATTGTTTATCTAGCAGGTACTACATATAAACATGGAATAATTTGAAAAGTACTTATCTGCATGTCAAGCGAAGTGCAAAAAAGTTAAAGAAATGAATTATGCCATTGAAATAGGGATCATACATAGATCAAGTGATTATTAAAATGCAATCTGAAATTAAAAAAAACAATCTATTTCTAGAGGGAAAACTTTTGGCATTTTTATGGAGTATAATGATCAGGTAGCAAACCAACAAGGTTACTAATTCAAGAACTGACCATGAAAGAATAAAAAGTTTTGTACTGTCTAAAAATAACAACAATTATCAGGCAAGAAATTTCAAACAACTAGATGCACAAAGAATGAGGGGATGGAGGGAGAATCATATGCTAACATCAAGTGAAAATCAGAGGATTTGATTCTACCCTCATATTTTTCTGAAAAACAGTAACTTAAAAGCAAAATTGGAAATTGGAGTAGTCCTTAGCTCTGTTGTTATTATGAACTTTTTGTTTGTGTGTGCCATGTTTCAAGTTCAGCTAATTCAACATTTTAAACAATTAACAACATGGCTTTATTAATTAATATGCAGCACAATAGCCTTTCATCTTAATGGTAGTCTTCATCAATTAAATATAAATGTGTATATGTATGTATGTACACAGAAACACAGACACATACACATACACCATAAATTTTACAAATAAATACTTACATGCATGTGTTCAAGTATGCACAAAAATACACAAATAATTGCTATCAAGATGAATTGTTCCTAATGCTTCTACCAGCATTTCTTAACTAGACCATAGTTTACACAAAAACTCAAGTTAATACTATGCAAAGCATGAGCCATTAAAATAAACTGCCAGTATATCTGAGCACCTGTATAGATTATCTTGATTTACCTGGGTATTTAAGCTACACTGAATTTAAGAATAAAAAGGGGAGGGTTGTTTGACTCCGAAACTGATTTCTGAGATGGCAACCTAGACTATACTTGGAAGTTCACAAGCATGTTACAGAGACAATATTTCTATGTTTTCAGATATTTCTCAATCAATTGGTTCTGTGATTATCTATTATCTTGAATCTGATAATTTGTTGACAAGATAACTAATAACTATGGACAAGGCCAGGAACTGAGAATTACCTAAGAATATTTTGGTGAGCAATTTGAAAAAAAAAAAGGTACATATTATGCTTCATTCTGTCTCTCTTGCTCATTTAACTACCTACTTCTAAAATTTCTTCTAGTCTTAATAAAATCAACAATATGGGAATGCAGGAATGCAGAAAAAGGAAGAACATTCTTTTAACATCTATTTTCACAGGGCAATATAAATTGCATGAAATGTTTAAATTAGTTGAAGCATTAGAAGTTACTCAGATGAGAAAATGGATGGAGCAATAAAACTACAATAAATGATTATAATGATAGGTTGTATATAATACAAGTGTTTTAACAAAGTATATTACATAAGTATATTACAAAGTATTACATAGGTAAAGACAGCATCACTTTTATTCTTTTTGATATGCCGTCTTGACTCATTATTATCATTACAGTCATTATGGGAAATCGTGTTAAAACACCATTACAGTTGCCCATAATGACTGTAATGGTAATGATGTTATTTGGGATTATTACAGGCTTGAACTTCAGGATCTTATGTAATAATGGAAGAGTTCATGAAATGCAGAATATAGAGAATCTCTAACTTTTTATTTTATTGATTATAATTGATGAATTCAGGCACACATTCATACTCGAAGAATCTGCTACAATAGAGATCATGTAATGAATGGAGTCTTTGAAGAAGACAAAATTGTTGGGAGATGCTTTCATACCTTATTTGTTTTCAAGAAGTCCCCTGTTAAAATAAGAGAGCAACAATTCTCCATATACAACACCTAATTGATGCTTTCATCAATTTCCTTCACGTTTCTTGATTTTGCTTGCTCTGGCTGGATTATGCAAGACTTTATGCTTGGTAGTCACATTGATTCCATGTACTTACTTTATTTCAACTGATATCAGCATTCTTTCCATTTGGGGTTATTTTCACTTTTCTTATTTCTCATTTTGTCACATGGTACCACTTTTGTTCTTTACAACATAATCAATATCAGGCAATAAAAATAATAATTGATTCTAATTTAAAATTATTGTAACACATACATTGTATTTTTCTCTTATATAAAAGTGAGAGCCAAAATTAAATAATTAAATAATAGTCAATAATTTTTAATTGAATCCATGCCTATATTAGTTGCCTTGAGTTAAAGGAGGTTTTAATTAAAAACAAGTGAAGAAGTAGTGTTAGTATTTTTCAAATTTGAATATTGAATATTTTCCTTATAAATCTGAGCACTTCATTTTTCCTTCTGATAATGTATTAACTTAATCTCCTCAACAACCTTTTTTTTTGTTTTTTGTAACCAATTATACACTGGAAAGAAAAAGACGAGTCACACCAATGCCTCCGGAGCCTGGAGAGGGCAAAAACAGCCCCAATGGACCAACTGGAAGTTCACTCCGGAATTTCTGGTTGGCACCATTTTTCACCCTTGCCAGCTTCTCGAGGCTTTCCTGAAGCCTGGGGAGGGTGAAAACTGCCTCTCCTGGCCCGCTGGAATGGCAAATGGCTGGAGCTGACAGCTGGCGTGCCGCCAAATATGGCTCTGCATGCCACCTGTGGCATGTGTGCCATAAATTCGCCATTACGGCACTAGAAAGTAATTTTGCCTTTATTTTGCCTTCCTTTTCATGTGATATAAATTTACAAAGTTAGTACTTTCATTATGTTTCATGCCAATGAATAACAGGCAATCCTCATTTCTTTCAATAAGAATCACAAATACTGTCAGTGGATAATCTTTTGGTCAGTTTCTAGCAATTAGGATGGATAGATAATTGAACATTATGTTAAACATTGACTAAAATTAGAGAGTCTGTCAGTTGAAGTGGTTAAGACACCAGACTTAAAACTAGGAAAACATGAATTCTTATCCCACCACAGGCATGAAGCCATTCAAGTGACCTTGGGTCAGTCATTCTTTCTGCATCATTGGAAGAAGGCCATGGCCAACCACTTCAAAAAATGTTGCCAAGTTAACTACTCTTAGTAAACATATTGTTCACAAATATTCCTAAAGGACTGATTTCTACTTAGTATTACAGGGAGTCATTATTTGGAAGCATATTCCATACTATCATAGTCTACATTTAGATCTTTAAAAAACTATTCATAATTTTTAATTTTTTCCCCAATTATTGATATTATCCAGTTCTATTGGAAATCATGGTAAGGGTTAGATGAAATATTTTGACTCCTGTAATACTGTATAAAGCAGGGGTGTCAAACTTGTGGCTGTGAGCCAGATGCAACATATGGCCATGCCCACCCATCTTAGAGAAGGTGGGGGGGAATCACAATACATCACATGATAACAACATGATGACAACATGATGCGAGTTTGACACTTCTGGTGTAGATGGAGGAGGAGTGATAACTCTTAAATATTGTCAAAGATGAACCCAATTACAATGGCATTTTTTCTCTTTTCTCTAAGGGTAGGACATAAGGTAGGCACTGGATTACCAAAGAATGGTTAGTGATTAAATATTACCTAAACATGTTTAATGGTGCAAATTATAACAAATGAAACAAATACTGGGTGGCAGGGAACTATAATGAATTGATAGTTCAAACCAATTCTGGACTGCCATCTGCTGGGAATGCTTTAATTCTGGATTTTTTGCACCAAAAGAAAAAAGAAAAAAGAAAGAAAGAAAAAAGATTGGTCTATCTGTTCTAGAAGCCTCTCTCCAATTCTATTATTTCAGGTAATCATTTATGTGATTTTGGGACATACTTAGCATCAAAGAGATTTTAATGCTACTTCAATGAACTATGTGAAAGCAGGCAAACTATGAGAGACAGTATATTGACTGAAGTACTGAATTGGAATTTGGAGGATCCAGATTTTATTTTTATTAAGCACAAACTTCAGTGGTAACAGCTGTCAGGTGAAGCATCTGAGATTTATTTGCAATGATAACATGAAGAGAGAGCGAGAGATCAATCTATATGGTGATTTTAACTTTTTTTTTTTTTTTTTATAAAAGTGGACATACAATAAATAATGTGATTTGTCATTTCCCCTGTCTGGAGTTGATTGTCATCTAACCTACTTCATTTCAATCCTATGGACAAGGTTTCTGATTTCAAATTGTGGGATTATTTGGGATATCTGATGATCACTTCCTTTATTTCCATATTCATTTATTTCAAGTAGCATTTCAGACCTGTTTCTCCCCACCCTTTCCCCTCCAGCCATTTTGTTTTCTCCTAATTATTCTACCATCCCAACAGAGTGAAAGAAAGAATGGGGGGGGGGGGGTGAAGGAGATTGGTATGCAGTATTTTACATCTGCAAAGAATCAGCCTCTGGCACCATCATGAAATCTCATCTCGACCCCATCTCCTGGAGCATTTAAACGGTAGACTTCTTTCCTACTACTAATTCCAGCACAATCCTGCAGTTCTTTAACATCTGCCAGATACTTTCCAAGCACGTCTGTCAACGTGACCGCTGTATAAGCACGCAATCCCAATGCATGCCCTCACAATTTGCATTTGCATTAATGCGTTTGCTTCCAGCTCCTGTGAACTTCTATCTTCTTCGCTTGTTCCTTTTTTCCTCGCCCTCCCTCCCCCCTCTCCACTTTTGGCATTAGGATCTGATCCCTTCGGAAGAACCGGAGCTTTCTCTCAGCTCCACGTCGAATTCAAAAGCGAGAGAAAAGCTGAACCCCCCTCCTTTTTCTATTCCTGAATAATCCGTTTCAAGCGAGAAGAGAGGGTTGTCGCCTACAAACTGGAAAAAGATACGGAACACCCTTAAGCAGCAACGCCGCCGTCGCCAGAAGCTTTCGAGGGCAAAGAGGCGGAAGAATCAGTCTCCTTTCTTCCCATTTCTTCTCCGCTCTTGCCATTTGTAAAGGCTGGTCCAGCTCTTTCTAAAAACGTGCATCTGCGTTCGCGGAGGGATACTTTGCATCCTTTCATGTGTGTAGAGGGTCTGTTTTTGCTACTGCTACTGGCACCGCTGCCTGCCTGCCCGCTCGATATAGCCAAGCGGCGATAGGCGCTTGCCGTCAGTCGGTGAGCGGCGCTGCTCGGCTTTCCGAGGTTGGGGTTGATGTGAGTGTATATGGCTCTGCGCGGGCGCGCGCGCGCGCTTGATTGAAGGGTAGACTTGTACGCGAAGAGGAGACGCAGGAGCAGGCAAAGCGGCGGCAAAGTAAGCCGCAAGAGCTGGCTTTTCCTAGGCTCAGCACCCTCGCTTAACTTGGGAACTGTCCACCAGTGTGAGCTCCTGAAAAAATGAACCTGCCGGTGCTCTACCTGTTCGGATTGTTTCTCAGTAGCGGGCAAGGTAGGAGTGCCGTTTCTTCTAATCGTGGTTTATTTACCGTCCAAACCTCTCCTCCGCCGCCCCCCTCGTTACAATGCAAATCAAAGATTAGCATCTCTCACCTCTTTGCCACCCCGGCAAATTAAGGATTGAAACCATTTTTACCCTCACACCAATTTGTTCCTGAAATCTATTTCTTGGGTTGGGGGGAGCTGTTACATTTTGTTGTTGTTCTGGTTGAAACAAAGATCAGCAAAAAAAAGAAGAAGAAAAGAAAATGTTAATTCCAGTTTCTTGGGGGTTTATCTCTTCCTGTCTTTCTATATGGACAATGATGGTCCTTGCTTCTTCACCGCATATTTTTTTTTATAAATAATGCCTTACAAAGCATGGGTCTGAATGTGTTTCTTAATGTATTAATTAAAGTTGTTTCTTGTTTAAAAATATTTAAAGGACAGGATAGTTGTAATGAGGGAGAAATTTTGGATTTCTGCTATGTGCAAAAAATCAATCACCGTCCTTTGGTGCCTCTGTAAAGGAAGCTTCCTTCTGAATTTCATGTTATTTTTTCTGGGGTGTTTTGTTGGGCACAACATATATGTACATATATGCGTATGTACACAACAGTTTTATTGCAAGGCAGGGCATAACATACACACAACCATAAAGGAATGACAGTTACAAGGAAGTAGTAGTTAAAAGCACAACCATTGCATTTCTCTCTCTCTCTCTCTCTCTCTCTCTGCATTTTCCAACATTGTTTTTTTTAAAAAAAATAGGCAGATAATTATTTGGTGGTGTTTCCTAGGTTATATTTGGATTCCACTAGTTTTGATTAGGGGAAGGAAGTGCTGAAGTGTGTTGATATGAGACACTGACAGATAGAACCTCTTTGCAAAAATGAATTGCAATGCTTTGAACAGTTCAGACAAGTTTGTAATAGGGCAAATACTGGACTTAATTGCTAAAAGAATTTCTTTCATCTATTCTGTGAAAGGTTTAATGAATTTCAACACAACATATTTATGCTGAAGTTTATATGCCTTAAGAAACAGACCAAATGGGAGTGGGGGAGGGAAGGGAAACGTATATAGTATCTGTGTGCCATATATTTTCTACCGTGCTCTTTTTAGTGAGTTCATCTGTCCAGCAGGGGGTGATAGAATTCCACTGAAATAGCATATTTGTTAATTCTACTCTGGGCAAGTTGTTTTACTCTGACGAGAGTATGAGTCTGTCTTTTATCATTCTTGAAGCACAGCTTGACATTCTGAATTGGGCTTCTTCAATTTTCATCTTCCCATCTCTCCCCCCTCCCCCATGCAATACTTCAGAAACTGACTTCACAAAAAAGATATGAAAATTAGACGAACAAGCCATTTTCCTCCAAGGCTTCTCTTCCATCACACATAGTAGAAATTACTTTCTGCAGTCTAGGAAAAAAATGTGCCTTTGCAAACTGTTGCACATTGCTAAACTAAATTCAGAGTAATCTTGTAAGTCATGGGATGAAATTGTTTCCGACTGAAATAGTGATGTAACAAAGTGATCTTTTTTATTATCTCTAAAGCAATTAAAATGTATAGCTCTAATAATGTTCAATGGAGCTACATTTAAGGGAAGAAAACAGACATTGCAAGAGATTAGTTATTGTATTTTTCCCTCTTGATTTTATAATATGGTTTTGTTTTTGTTTGGTTTTTTTCAAATATTTTTTAGATTCAACAACAAATATATCTTACAATGCTTTGTTCAAATACTATGCATAGGTGTAATTATTGAATATATTCATCAATATGTTCTGAGAATTCAGAGTGGCTTGTATGTATGATGCCTAGACCTTTATAGTTTCAGCAGAAAAACTAGATCATATATCTTTGGTCAAGAGTTGTCCTTCAGAGTGGATTGCATTTTGTATTGTGACAGTATGGAATGAAGAGGTTCCAGGAGAAGCTGAACGCTGTTCATTTCTTAAGGTCTTTTCAGAGTGCAGTGATTTGTGCAGTACATGTATTTATCATTTATACAGCAATCATGCTGCATAAACTTGCCCTTGGCAATTGGGATCATTTACCAAATAGGTAATTCACCCTTGACTTGTAGACCCCGATAGAATATATTATTGCTGGCCTCTACATAAAATAACCTTCTTAAATTTGCCTTTGTTCAGAGCAATCTATCTGATACATGCTTAAATGCTTTTCTACTGTGAGATATTCAAGAGGCTTAGTAGAGCATCTAATTATCTACCATATATCATTAAAATGTTGGCAGCACAAATTGTAGATTTAACAATATTTTCTTGACTACCTAAAGCTTAACAATAAGGAGAGAGAAGTACTGTTTATTTACATAAATAATAAGTATCCTAGTAGCATGAGGGTAGAAAGAACAAATTTGGGAGAATTTCATTGAGCAATAATAATAATAATAATAATAATAATAATAATAATAATAATGGAAACCCATTTTAAATAATGCAAAACCATTTCTACACCTTTATCTAAAACAGAATGCTTTCTTTGTCAATATTTTGAAAGCAATGCGAGCATATGGGAGGCACAAATAAAATAGGCAGTAATCACTGGGGTCATTTGCTTTCAATATATAAATTGCCAAGGTCCAGTTTTATGTTGGCAATATAGTTGCTGAGGATTTTATGAAGCATGGTGAAAGCTTATTTTTTCAGACACATTGTAAAGTTAGCCTAGCAGAAGGATAATGTATTTCTTTTTAAGCAGTCATGATATTTTGAGCTTAGCAACTGGGTTGTCAAAATGACCAGTTAAAATTGACAAACTTAAGTACTCCGTGATGTCATAATTAGTTAAGGAACACAATGTTCCTACCCTTAATTTTAATCAGATATGTTAAAAAAAATGTTACTTTAATGGATGCTGTCTGATAAAATGCATCCAAAAATTTGTTTTTAAAGCAGGATTTTTTGTTCATTCAGAATTTAGGTTTTTGATGAATAGCGTAAAAGTATTTAATTACATCTTTGTTATCATCTCAAATATTTGGCAAAATATATATTCAGAATGGAAAGGGATTAGATGTAATCTTACATTTAATTGCTAACAATAAATCCATTGAATTTAAGGAATTATAATTCAATATACATATTGAACTAATTATCTATCTATCTATCTATCTATCTATCTATCTATCTATCTATCATCTATCTATCTATCTATCTATCTATCATGCTGACTTATAGAGAAAGCTTGTATCTACATTTTAAGATTCTGATGTTTTATATTTATCATGTTTTTTACAATTGAAAGAGTACATAGTTTCTACACTGTGATAGAATATATTGTGAAGGTAGTCTGTTAGGTCTTGTTATGCTCAGTATGCTGTTACGTTGTTGAGGTAGACTTTTTCCTGTTACTTCAGTTTCCACATGAATACATAAATGTTTTCAGGAAATTCACTACTAATCAGTAGCATGTCTTCAAAAGAGGCTCAAACTATAGTGGTACAATAAAATTAGGAAATCTTTGAATGTCACTTGGAACTTCTTTCTTCCTTTGACCTATAAGAAAAGATCTCACCTCAGATGAATTAAATAATATATATTCTTATAAACAACAATGTGGCTTTTCCCTATATTTCTCATAAATTTACTATGCAGCCCTGCCACTCAGAAAGAAAACTGCAAGGAAAAAATATATTAATGAGCAATATTTGGGAAAGAATGTTATTGCATTTTTCCAGCACATCTTGAAATAAAAAAATATTATTAATTAGAAGGATTACATATGGTTTTTTTCTTTAATTCATTCAACAGTTTTAAAAATGTATTTGTAAATCAGAGGGGCAAAAATGTAGGTCTTTGATAGCAATCTGTGGAAAGATCATAAAAATTTTAACTCAAGTAAAGTCTAACTCTTAGTAGCAGAACACTGTAAAGATGGTCTTTTCCAGGATTTTTTAAAATTATTATTTATGGTCTAATTGTCTCCCACCGAAATACTAATTAGGTTCAAACCTGCTTTACTTTTTTGAGAAGCCAAAGTCATTTCTTAAGTCATCCCAGACTCACATTGACTGCAAAATCCTAGTTTCCAAGGAATGGAGAAAAGATGTCTGGGCTTATCCAATAAGATGTTTTAAGCGTCAAAAACTTTGTCTGAAGCAAATGAATAAGGAGTTGGAAGATGACCTGGGAAAGGACAAAGGAGGAAGAACCTCTGTAAAAAGAAGAAAGCAAGATGGTTGAAAAGATGGAAACTAGAAACAGCCAACCTTTAGTTATTCGGTTTCTCACATAAACTAAAAGTGTAGCAACATTAGATTTGGATTATGCAATTAGTCTGCCTTATTCATTCTGATATTTGGAAATATCTGTTAATTGTATTGATAAATTTGCTTCTGATGCTCTTCATTATCTTAAGCTTTTTGAGCTCAGTTCCCACTGTTGAATCTGCACCCCTGTCTTTCCATAGCATTAAATACCAAAGTGATGTTTGAGACACTGTTAGTATCAGTGATAAATATTTCATTCCATACATGTATAATTGTTTGGGCATTTGACCATTGTTTCCATTTTCTTTATTTTTTTTTAATAAAGCCCATATTCAAACAAGAAGGTTGATTTTATTTTTATTTTATTTTTATATTGACAGGAAAAGTTAGAGCTGTTGTTCTCTGGATACATATTGTACCTCTGTATACTATGGTTCAGAGTTGATACTATATAACTGGATGGCTATTATTATTATTAGAGGTAGCAGCAGAAGCAGCAGAAGCATTTTTAGTTATGGAGTAAAGAAATTGATCAGGAGGAGAGAGCTTCCTGCTCTGACTCTCTAAGGGGTGTCAAACTCACGTCATCACAGTGGTGTCAAATGACATATCAAAACTCCCCCCCCTTTCGCTAAATTGGGCCTGGACCTGGGCAGCATTTGACACATCTGGCCTATAGGCTGGAAGTTTGACAGCCCTGCTCTAAGCTGATGGTATGAAAGAAGAACCTGGTTAAATCATTTCTTCCTCCAGAAAAATAGTGGTGGCAGCAGAAACTACTACATAATCTATAATCCAATGCAGAGTGCATGGGTGGAAGAATCAAATCTGTTCTAGTTATAGTGTGCTAGTCAGTGGTGGGTTGCCAATTTTTTTACTACCGGTTCGGGCATGCTCCCACGTGTGTGTGTGTGCACACGACACTTCTGCACATATGCAGAAGCTTCTGAGTGGGTGGGCTGAGCCTCCCACTGCTGCTACTACATGTTTGCCAGATCCGGGCCGAACCGGGAGCAACCCACCTCTGGTGCTAGCCCCCGTGTTGACATCCACCATACAATTCAATAGATAATATAATTCCAGTGGAAATGAGGAAATAAAGGAAATTAATCAGTATTGTGCCTTTCAACTTTTAAACATCTTAGCAGGATAAACACTTAGGATTGTTTATTTTAAAATACAACTGTTATTTGTTCTAATTAATACAACCTTTAAAAAGGGAGGGAATATTAACATAACTCTGTATGAATTCTAAGTATAACCTTACCTACGCAGTGCCCCCAGCCAGCAATTTCATAGTTATGGCTGTGTATCTAATTAATGTGATGCATCTTAGAAAGAATATGATTTTTTTAACAGATATGCTTTTTTCACATTTTGAGAAAAATCTCAATAATTAAGGTCCTGTATATTTTCAATTTGATATCTATACAATTGTCAGTGCCATAGTGTGTGAGAGACCTTTATTGTGAATGTACAGTTGTTTGTATTTGCAATTTGATTATTCACTTCTTACCCTTAAATACGAATTCAAGATTCTTATAATAACTTTACAAAAATCAAAACTTTGTAGAAATATTTATGTCATTGATTTCTTGTAAAACACATGTATACATATTATTAATTATTTTCAGAACTTTCCCTGAACATTGATTTTAATTGTACTTAAATTACTCCTTATTAAACTTATTACTGTGTCAGTCTGAATTTATGAAGCAGTCTAAATATCTGCTGCGGATCTTGACAAAAACCATACACATTTTTCTCAGAAAATATTCAAATAATTTAATATTAAATAATGGTAGCTATCAAAGATTGATGTAATTTTTTTACTGAATAAAATGGCAAAGCAATATAAAATGCAAGGTTAGGAGAACTTAACATTTCAATGTGGCAGAAACCACTGTAGTGCAATGTAGTGGTTAAAGTATTGGATTAGGACGAGATAGAATCAGGTTCTATAGGCTCTTACTGCATGACTTTCGGCCAGTCATTCTCTCTATGTCACACCTAATTCACAGTATTGTTGTTGTAGAGAAAATATGAATAACCAATTTGTATATACCTTAAGCTCTTAGATGAAAAGTGAAATATGATATATGATTTAAAGACATAGTTACTGAGATACAGGCAGGCTTTGACTTATGACCAGTCGCTTAGCATCCAGTAAACATTACAATGGACCTTCTCAGAGCTACCTATGACCTGATTTCAAGGTTGGTGGCCCCTTCTAGTGATCTGTGATTTATGGCTGTTTTCATTTACATCCAGTTGCAGCATCCCATGGTCAGATGATCTCATTTTAAAAATATTTTTGCCAGAAACCAGTGTTCACTTGTGGTTTCCAGCAAAAAACAGCAATTGTGTTAGTTTATCAATGTCTGCATTTGCTTAATGACTGCTGTGTTTGCTTAACAACTGCTGCAAAAAGATAATATCATTGGGTACAGTCTCATGGTGACACACAGCCACCATGAATTATGACCATATTATAGTCGTAAGTTGTACCTGTATGCATGGAATACTAAATGTTATTACTTAAGAAGGTGTGACTGTGTTGACACTGAACTCTAATGCTGGCTCTTGATAAATGTACATAATATTCTATGCTAGGGTCTTGTTAAAAATTATCTACATAATAATATTTTTGTCTTTTTATTAGTCAGTAACTACGATAATAAGAAAGTTAACTTAAAGAATGTTTGGCTTTCATGACTGAAGAATTTTACTTTGTCTCAAGAATAATAAATACTGTTTCAAATTTTCTCTGAAACCATCTAGAATCAAAGCTGAATCTCCCCTCATTCATCCAGGTAATTCTGTCTACATTATAGCAATGTAATGCGAGTGGATGAATGAGTTTATTGAAATAGTGAACTGATGACTTATAAACCCAAAGTCATCAAAACATTTAACCACACGAAATAAATTTATAATTTCAATTCATAAAACAAAATATGTATTTATGGAGTTAGCATGTGGTTAGTTGGTACTTAGATAGAAAATACCTTGGAATATAGGGCTGTGGGCAGTGGGTAGTGTATTAGTTGAAAAATATGCAGGAAGGCACCAATTGCAAACCATTTCCATTGTGTTGACAAGATACTTGCATGGAAGATCTTCTGAATGCTTTTCAAGTGATTTAACTTATAAGAAAACTTTTAATACAGTTATTTATTTATTTATTTATTTATTTATTTATTTATTTATTTATTTATTTATTTATTTATTTATTTAATCAATTTATAGGCCGCCCAATCCCGGAGGACTCCTGGTGGCTTACAATGAAAAAAAAAAAGAAATAATAAAAAATGAAAATAAAAACAGGTTAAAATCAACACACATACATTCGTTACGATCGGGGCTGGACCTCAACAATGAGGTCAACAACCCCAGGCCTGCCGGAATAGCCAGGTTTTAACAGCTTTTCTGAAGGCCATGAGAGTGGGTAAGGTCCCGATTTCTGGGGGTAGCTTGTTCCAAAGGGTCGGAGCAGCCACAGAGAAGGCTGTCCTCCGGGGAGCCACCAGCCGGCATTGTCTGGCTGACGGCATCTGAAGGAGGCCCACCCTCCTTCTCACCGGCCATTGGGAGGAATGTGGCAGTAGGTGGTCTTGCAGGTATGCTGGCCCTAAGCCATGTAGGGCTTTAAAGGTTGGAGTTATATCTCCAACTATAGTATAATATTCTTCCATCCAATGATTTCTCACAACCTTTACAATATAGGTAATATTTAACCTGTGACATGAACTTCCTTTATAATAATTTTCAAATCTTATTTCCCATTCCAGAATTTTTCCCTTAAGGAAATATTAAGTGATTCATTGTTTCCTAACATAATAACATAATATGTGAGATCTTCCAAGACTATTGTTCTCAAAACAAATATTTATTGAAAAAGAATGTTACACCCTCCATACACATAATCACCAGATTAAAAATTGCATAATAGATTTCTGTTTACACTTCTTGCCCATACAAAACATTTTTGTTGTTTGAAACTGCCAGCCATTCTAGAAGCCATTATATCATATGGTACACCCATGTCTAACTCTTTATTTAAATACTGTGTATCAGCACATTATAACAAAATCTTTATTGAGAAGAAAAATCAAAATAAAATTGTAATACATAAATAATTCAAAATTAAATTGATACATTTAAGAATAATATATTTCCCATTCCAAATACCTATTGTTTCTTCAGACAGTATTTTAGTAACCTATTTTGCTTAATTTATCTTATACTACCTAAATACCACCTTGACTGTTAAAAAAAGTGTTTTCCTGCAAATAAATTGCTTGTAAATTGAAGCCAGTGTTCTATTATATTCAAAGACAAGGAAATAAAACAGTTGCTAAAGTAGAGAGTTAAAATGGCTACAGTTGTCACTGGTAAAAGTATGAAAGCTTTTCAAGATTAATGTGGAAATGGATATTGCTTGGTTTGAACTAAATCAATTTAATGCTGTCTATAATGACACTATAAATGGCACTTTTCCCTCTTTCTATTTCTGTTTAGCTTAAGGTGACCAGATTTTCAGATTGGAAAAGAGGGACACCCTTGACCGGGGGGGGGGGGGGGGGCTTGATTAAAAAAAAAATTTTTGTCAAAAGGTCACCCCAGGACACTGAAACCAGCATAAATACGAATCTGTTGCCAAACAAAATTTTGATCACGTGACCATGAGGATGCTGCAACGGTCGCTAAGTGTGAAAAATGGTCGCAATGGTCGCTAAGTGTGAAAAATGGTCGCAACGGTCGCTAAGTGTGAAAAATGGTCATCAGTCACTTTTTTCAATGCCATTGTAACTTTGGTCACTAAATGTTTTCCCCCTCCTCGAGACTCCTCACTTCTTCCTTCATTCCTCTTGCTGATCTACCTTCACCTTATCTGTCTTCTGCTCTTTCCCTCTCTTCCTTCCTTCCTCCCTCCTTCCATCCTCTTCTTTCCTCACTCACTCCCTTCCTCCTTTTTTCTCTTCCTTCCTCCTTCCATTCTTTATACGATATAAAATTCAATGAGGGTGAAACACACCAAATCTGGCAAAGCTGCCTTGCACCAACCTGGCCTGCCCATAGAATAGCAGCCACTTTGAGACACATAAACCTGGTCTGAACATATTGCATCACAAAGATTTGCAAAGATCACATTTGCAAAAAGGAACATTTCTTGTAGTAAATACATTTTATAAACAATTTAAAAGTAAAAATCCCCCCAAAATAATAAAAAAGGTATTCTATAAATAAAAGAAATCCTTAAAAACCATTGTTAAGTATTACACCAGCAATAATTTATACTGTCACCATTTCAAACTATCATCAGAAATACGAATCTGTTGCCAAACATCAACATTTTGATCGCGTAACCATGAGGATGCCACAACGGTCGCTAAGTGTGAAAATGGTCGCTAAGTGTGAAAAATGGTCATCAGTCACTTTTTTCAATGCCATTGTAATTTTGGTCACTAAACAGCCATGTTCCTGACTTAACAACCACCATGGTTCACTTAACGTGGCAATAAAAGGTCGCAAAATGAGGCAAAAATCATTTAACAAACGTCTCCCTTAGCAACAGAAATTGGGGGATCAATCCTGGTCGTAAGTCGAGGATTACCGGTAGCCAATTGCAAAAGGCAACTTTACTTGGAACAGGTGAGATTGTGCCCGGATCCCTTTCATGCCAACATCCCATCCTGTCCATGGGGAGAACTCCACAGGCGGACAAAAGCCCCAATCCCCTCTCAACCTCCAGCTGACTCTGCCATCCGCCATAACCACACATGCCCCTCAAAGGCAAAACTCAGGGGGCTGAATTCTACAGGGGGAGGAGTAAAGGGGGGATTTGAGGGGCAGCCCAAAGCACCATCTGTCTAAATTTGCATCAGGCAGGCAGTAACATTTTCATAGACCATGATCAGAGGAGCAGCTGATCCTATGGAGAGACTCCTCCTGCATTCAGTCCCAGGCCTACAAGTGGAAGTACCCTTCCTTCCTTCCTCCTTTCACCTTCCTTCCCTCCCTCCCTCCCTCCCTCCCTCTTTCTTCCTTCTAGCCTTCCTTCCTTTCCATTCTTTCTCCTTCCTTCCTTCCTCTTGCCTATCTGCCTTCTGTCTTTCTGCTCTTTAGATCTCTCTTCCTCCTTCCTTCCTCTTTCCATCCTTTCACCAAAAATCAGGATGTTTTATTAGCATCAGCATCATTCTGCTGAAAATGCCAGATTCTGTGGTACTTCTGGATGAGATTTAGAAAATTACAGAGACATGAGGAACCATTATATAATTTCACTTGGCAAAACTCTGATTAAAATAATAGCAACAAAATGTAAGGTTTTTTAATTTTAAAACTCTAGCAAAACATAGATTTATTTCCAGTTTAGTTAATTAATGCCATTATAAACAGGAATGCAATTGATTAAGTAAAAATGACTTTTTCTTTTATTAAGAATACTTATTCTACACTAAACTAGAAAATATTTCATAGGCCCTTCAACAAGTTTGTTACAAATTTTCAGGATTGCATGCATTCTTGAAACTGATACCATGTAATGTTAAAAAGCAGATAGCTAACTAAGTACACTAAAAACCATGTTTAATTATTTGCTACTTGAAGCCAATAGCAATGATGAAGAAATTTCTGTCATCCTCAGTGACAATATTTTTAGGGCCAAAAAATAAAACTCTGTATATTGGATCTGTTGAATGGAGAAAGGCCTGCCCCCCCTCCCCCAAATGAGACACCTTCCATGATAATAGGAGAGGAGAGCCTGGAGACAGCAATCACAAGGCAGAACGTAGCTAAGAGAACGGAAACTTGCCTCTTGGAAGGAATGACCCGGTTTGGCTCCCACTTTCAACAATCGAACAGAGAAGCGAAGAGGCAGGACAGACGAAGCGGGAGCCAAGCCGGGCTAGAGTGTTGGGCTGAAGGAAGGAGGGATACACACACTCGTGTTCTCCCCCTTCCTCTCTCTCTCTCTCTCTCAAATGGCAAATCCGAGCCCGGTCCCATGCCTTCTCCCAACCCCCGCCCTGTTCTCTTAGCTCTCCTCTCCTATTATCGTGGAAGGCGTCTCATTGGGGAGGGGGAAGCAAGCCTTTTTCCATTTCAAGGAGCTGCCGCTCCTCCCCCCAACTCTTAGAAGTCCAGCCAGCTGCCCGCCAAGCTCTCCGCGGAGACTCACCCAGAGTTTTCACCGCGATTTGCCTGGTGAGGGGAGGCGGCAGGTTGATGCAGACCAAATCCACAGTATAATAAATACAAGTATAATAAATACTTGTATTTATTATACTTGTATTTACTTCCTCCTCCTTCTCCTCGCTGCGATCTGGTTGCTTCCCTTCACATCTTTGGAACGGCTTGGCTCCTTTTTTTTTTTTTTTAGGGCGCCCCTCCGTTGGGAGGAGGTGGAGGATAGGCTCCAACTCTGCCCAGAGAAGGAGTCCGAGCGCTCCGGGGAAACGCGGCAAGCAAGCCAGCACTTCAAAGTCATGTTTCGCTGAATGACGGGCAAGTTCTAAACTGCCGGCATGACTTTGAAAGGGCTGGATTGCCTTCCGCGCGGGCCGAAGTGGAAGGCAAGCGGCAAGCCAGCCCTTCAAACTCATGCTGGCACTTTAGCGTGCCCCTCAGCTGCCATTCAGCGAAACATCTTTCGCTGAATTGAGGGCGAGTTCTAAACTGCCGGCATGACTTTGAAAGGGCTGGATTGCCTTCCGCGTGGGCCGAAGTGGAAGGCAAGCGGCAAGCCAGCCCTTCAAACTCATGCTGGCACTTTAGCGTGCCCCTCAGCTGCCATTCAGCGAAACATCTTTCGCTGAATTGCGGGCGAGTTCTAAACTGCCGGCATGACTTTGAAAGGGCTGGATTGCCTTCCGCGCGGGGCGAAGTGGAAGGCAAGCGGCAAGCCAGCCCTTCAAACTCATGCTGGCACTTTAGCGTGCCCCTCAGCTGCCATTCAGCGAAACATCTTTCGCTGAATTGCGGGCGAGTTCTAAACTGCCGGCATGACTTTGAAAGGGCTGGATTGCCTTCCGCGCGGGCCGAAGTGGAAGGCAAGCGGCAAGCCAGCCCTTCAAACTCATGCTGGCACTTTAGCGTGCCCCTCAGCCGCCATTCAGCGAAACATCCCTATCACGAACGGACGCCGCCCGCAGATAACTTTCCATAACTTTCCGGGCGGCGGGACCCCCGCACGACGTTCTGTGCGGGCGGCAGCCGCTGCGCCCATGCTCTCGGAGGCGGCGATCCCATTCACGAAGAGGCAGCTCCTCGTGGGCGCAGCGCCTGCCGCCCGCACAGAGTGAATTTAATTGGGATCGCCTGCGGCCGCGAGGACCCCTGCACAAATGGACTCCTCGCGGCCGCAGGCGATCCCAATTCACTCAGCCAGGGCGGGCAATTTCTGCACGAACGGACTACTCCTCGCGGCCGCAGGAGGACAGGGAGGAGGAGGGGGCAGCCGAGCCGCCCGCACAGAGTGAATTCAATTGGGATCGCCTGCGGCCGCGAGGACTCCTGCACAAACAGAGTATTCCTCGCGGCCGCAGGCGATCCCAATTCACTCAGCCAGGGCGGGCAATTTCTGCACGAATTGCCCGCCCCGGCTGAGTGAATTGGGATCGCCTGCGGCCACGAGGAATACTCCGTTCGTGCAGAAATTGCCCACCCCGGCTGAGTGAATTCAATTGGGATCGCCTGCGGCTGCGAGGACTCCTCACGGCCGCAGGCGATCCCAATTCACTCAGCCGGGGCGGGCAATCAATTTCTGCACGAACGGACTACTCCTCGCGGCCGCAGGAGGACAGGGAGGAGGAGGGGGCAGCCGCCCGCACGCGGTTCAGGGGCTTCTGCCGGGCGGCAGGAGCCCCTGAACCAGCCGCGGGCGGCTGCAGCTGCCCCCACCCTCTCCTCCTGCCACGGCGAGCGGAAAATTCGATTAGAATTAGATTACTCACCAGTCAGCGCAGCTGCAACCTCTTTCGTCTTTTGTAGAAAGGAAATGGAAACTCGCGCAAGCGTGCTGAAAATTTCCCATCCCAGCCAGCTCACTGATTGGCTGGAGTCCAGGCCAATCCAATCAGTGAGCGGGAGGCTGGGCTGGCTTAAATTTGTAGGTAGTAGGTAAAAGGCTAAAAGCACGCTTTTTTTGGCGCTCGCAGCTCCCGCCCATCAGCTGCTAGCTTGCTGGGCTGGCTCATCTGATAGAGAACAGAACGATGAGCCAGCCCAGCAAGCTAGCAGCTGATGGGCGGGAGTTGCCAGCGCCAAAAAAAGCGTGCCTTTTAAAAAGGCGGGCGGGACGCGGGAAAGTGCGTTGGAAAGCGGGTGTGTCCCGCCAAAAGCGGGACGTCTGGTCACCTTAGTTTAGCTACTTCTTTATCTTGCCCCATCTTTATCCAGTCAATACCTCCAAATAATTCCTTTCTTCCTTCCTACACCCTCCCTCCCTTCTTTCCCTCCTTTCTCCTATTCATGTCAATGTTCATGTTTATCTCTACACATATTGTAGTATATCTATATATAAGAATGATAATGCACATGAAATAAATATTTCTATATTAAGATAGAAAGTTAATGGTTAATTCTCTTACTCCCCATTCTTTCATTTGTGATGCATCTCTATTCACAATCATAATGTTTCCCTTACATTCATTCAGGAATGCATCTAAATCTATCTTATATCTCAACAGTGAGCCTTAGACATCCTAATACACACTTGCCTGAGCAGATAGGCAGGAGAATTTAGAATAGCAACAAATATAAATATATGCATAGGCAAAAGACCTCATTCATTATCTCACAAACCTGCAGCAGATAAACAAAAATAGAAAAAAATAGATTTCAATAATTCTAAATCCAAGATTTAAAGGGATTGGAGGATGAATTAGAAACACGTGTATCCAGGAGTGTGTGTGTGTTTGTTTGTTTGTGTGTGTGAGAGAGAGAGGGGGGGAGGAAGGGGGGAGGGAAGGAGGGACAGCTGATTAAAACTTTTGTTTGTTAAGATAAAAGGTCAGGGAGGTGCAAACACCTTATAGAATATATTGTAAGACAAAGAAATATCACTGCAAGGTGAAGAATGGAAAAAAGTCACAAGGGGTTTATGAGCTACTTTCCAGGAGAAACAGGAAAATGCAACATTTACTGACAGCAGTAACTGTCATGGTGTGTATACTACAGTTCTCTTCTGATATCTGAAGATAAGGAGGATGCAGAATCAGACCAATAAATTTCTAGAGAGAAGAGAAAAGCAATGTTATAATTCTTTGAATGAAGTTCTTTTGGTGATCTTTTTTATATTAAATAAATGTATCTCTTATCTCCATCTCATATTTACAGTAAGATGAAAAGTTTATAAGCATTAAAGAAAAGCTATGAAATGAAATAGTAATTCATTTCTGGCAATGTCAGTCTTTCATAATCTGCATTAGTTGACATCAGAGATAATGTATAGCATTTAGAAAACAGAAATTTGCACAAAAATGCAAGCTTTATGCCTTAGGTTATGGTTTTATATTACCATTCAAATCAGTATTCAAATCGTGTTGCCAGCTATTCAAGCATTTGGGCTGAGTGATTGGATATTAAATGGCATTGTGCCATTTATGGCAGTTCTAAGCTTTGATTCCAACAATTGCTAAGCGCTTGAATGGATCATTCCATAGATTTACATTTAATATTTATGGCTATTTCACCTCATAAATTTTGAGTGCATGTGGGATTATTACAAAATGTTGTTTGTTGATTTTTAAACCTTATTTTTAAAACAAGAATACTTATTCTTGTTATATCTCAGTTCTAAATAAAATTAGATATTAGATTCTATATGTTGCTGAATGAATAATTGGAACTCTCTAAATTTGTATTTTCATTAACATATTTGAATTTAATCATAAGCAGTATTTTTCTACCTATTACCAAAAATATGGAATTTTATTTTTCCAGCTTTAAATTACTACTGTATATGCCTATGGCATAAAAACTTATCCTAGCACATAAAATGTGGTCCCATTCCAATCTGTTCTGAGAGAGTTAACTTGCTTTCATGAAATTGTGGAAGTCTCTAATGAATGACCATGAATCAGGATGATAATTTTAGGCATTTAATATCACAGGTAATGAAACAATATTTTATGTCATTGATTATCATTGATAACGATTTATTTCAGTTGACTATTCCTGCCCATAAGAGCTATAGTGTATGTATGTACTAAATAAGTACATAAATAATATTTAATAAGAACATTGGGCCAGAACTAATGGCAAGTTTTAATCTTCATTAAGTCACAAAGCTTGCTAAATGATAATTTGAACCAATCACTGTCATTTGACTAAAAGTTGTTGATAAATAAAATGTGGAAGGAATGAGAATAATAAAAGGAAGTGCTTTATATAATTACAGCTTAATAGATGGTTAGATTTATCTATTTCTTTCATATATATATATATATATAAAGTCACAACCCCTGGTATGCCCAAATATGGGAGGAAGGTCACACTTCCACTCTCTGTCTTCGGCTCGTCACAAGAGACCATCCAGACAGAAACCCAATATTTTTACTGTTGCCTTTTTGTTACATTTGTTGTATTTGTGCTGATAAATAAATAAAGGGAGACTAGTATAGATCTATTTCAAACTATTTAGTTCTCATCAGCTAGCCATACCCTTTCTGGGATTCGAACCTGCACTGTATTACATCTTAGGCACACACACACACACACACACACACAGATACATAAGTGTGTGTGTGTGTGTGTGTGTGTGTGTGAGAGAGAGAGAGAGAGAGAGAGAGAGAGAGAGAGAGAAAGAGAGAGCGAGAGAGCGCCGTTTACAGAGTCAGCATATTATCCCCAAAAAATTAAGTCCTCATTTTACCTACCTCGGATGGATCAAAGGCTGAGTCAACTTTATTATTGCTTATTTCAGCTAATAATATTATAAAGTCTGTCTGAAAGATTCTGGTATAAATTACCAGACCACTTTAAAAACAGAATTGTTTGCTGATAAAACACGTGAAAGTGACACGGGCTAGGAATCCACTAATACGCTCTGTTTTAGGCCCAGTACTCTTCAACATCTTCATCAATGATCTGGATGAGGGGATAAATGGGAAACTCATCAAATTTGCAGATGACACCAAGATGGCAGGAATAGCCAACACTCCAGAAGATAGGCTTAAGATACAGAAGGATCTTGACAAACGTGAACATTGGGCACTATCTAATAAAATGAAATTCAATGGTGAAAAGACTAAGGTTCTACATTTAGGAAAGAAAAACTAAATGCACAGGTACAGTATAGGTGGTACCTTGCTCAGTAGTAGTAACTGTGAGAGGGATCTTGGAATCCTAGTGGACAACCATTCAAATATGAGCCAGCAGTGTGCAGCAGTTGCCAAAAAAGCCAACACAGTTCTAGGCTACAAAAACAGAGGGATAGAATCAAGATCACGTGAAGTGTTAATACCACTTTATAATGCCTTGGTAAGGGCACACTTGGAATACTGCATTCAGTTTTGGTTGCCACGATGTAAAAAAAAAAGGGAAACTCTAGAAAGAGTGCAGAGAAGAACAACAAAGATGATTAGGAGACTGGAGGAACGGTTGCAGGAACTGGGTATATCTAGTTTAACGAAAAGAAGGACTAGGGGAGACATGATAGCAGTTTTCCAATATCTCAGGAGTTGCCACAAAGAAGAGAGAGTCAAACTATTCTCCAAGGCACCTGAGGGCAGAACAAGAAGCAATGGGTGGAAACTAATCAAGGAAAGAAGCAACTTAGAACTGAGGAGAAATTTCCTGACAGTTAGAACAGTTATTCAGTGGAACAGCTTGCCTACAGAAGTTGTGAATGCCCCAACACTGGAAGTCTTTAAGATGATGTTGGATAGCCACTTGTCTGAAATGGTATAGGGTTTCCTGCCTAGGCAGGGTGTTGGACTAGAAGACCTCCAAGATCCCTTCCAACTCTGCTATTGTATTGTATTAATTTGTACTTTCTTTATTTTGAAGAATGTACTATACTCTATCTGTCACATTTTGACTATTTGAAATTTTATTATTTGTATCTTGAAATCTTGTATTTATTTTGAAATAATATCAAAAATAAAAATAATTTATTGAAAAAATGCAGAATTACTTAGCATTAAGATTTTACATGTACCAGTATACTGTATATTATTTATTTATTTATTTATTTACTTACTTACTGTAATGCTCCTGGGAAGGTGGATTCTTTTTAGCCCTCAGGGAAGTCACTGAAAAAGAGCTTTTCTAATTAAAAAAAAAATCTTTGTTGTCATGTTGCTGCTGTGTATTGCTGATCAGAATGCTAAGTAGTTGAATTCTACATATCCCTTTTAGTGATAGAGGAATAGTTGCCAAACTTATGTCAGCAATTAACTTCGGAAGATTTTTTTACAGAAAATGCAACCAATTAAGATAACTTTTTTTCCTTAAATAAGTAATAGTATATTTTTAACTCTGACAAATATATACATTATTTCAAATCTGCAAGCAATGTCCACCCATTTCTAGAGTAATTTTTAAAAACATTCTATGAAATCAGTGGTGGTTGAGCTATAAAACTGTGATGTTCTCAAGTGCTTTTAAGGAAAGCAAAGAGCATGATTATTTCAAACTTTGTGGTTTAAATATTACATCCTCTCATAATCCTCAGTATATCTATTACTTAACTTCTGCAGTAATAAAAAAGATCCATCTATATGATTGATGAAATTTTTACAAAGAAGCTAAAATGGAAAACTAATCCATGTTATATTGAATGAAGGCTGTTATTGCTCAATCAGTTACCTTAATTTTTGTTCTGTTTTAACAAATAATTATTTTTATGTATGATTATATTATTTGGTATTATTATTTGAATCATGTTTTAGAAGCCTTCCATTGTCAGTTATTATATCTAATTTGTAAATATACTATTCATTTTTGGTAACATCAGCATCATAATGGAAAAGTATAAATAATTTGGTTCTGATTTATATTATTATAAAAAGGAACTTGGTTCAGGTCAAATTATTTATTTGAGCAGTGAACTGATAGAGGTTGCTCATTTTATTTGTTTATTTAAAACTTTTATACAGCTACCTATCTTAAACCATACTGTATGTGCTCATAACCCCAAAATAAAAACAATATATAGATATGATATAGCTTTATAAAATAATATACAAAACATACACATGTATGTGTATGAGTAGGTATATGTATATGTATGTGTGTGTGTGTGTATGTTGTATTTGTGCTGATAGACTTTAAATATAATGTATGTATATGTAGAACCCCATACTGAAAAACCTGGCAGCACAGATAACTTTCTAAGGTAGTTTCCCATAGATCAATAATAAAAAATAACAAGTTGTTATAGTGCTAATTGCAATGATTTACTGATAGTCTGCTCTTAAAAGCACATGCTGATATTTTTTTTCACCTCCACTCCTCATCCCATCCAATCCTCCCCCCCCCGCTCCAAATAATCTGTATGTGTTTTAATTCCCCACTTCTGATAGATACAAAAATTGATATAGTTCAGTATAGTTTGGTAGCACATAATAACATATTGAAAACCACAAGCTGACTTTAATTCAAATTTGCCATTTAAGGACCTGAGCCATTACTTTCTTTTTCTTGAAACAGATATGAGCCAGTGTTTCAAAAAGTGAACAATTTTTGTAGACAATTGTTTTGAGTTTGGCTATCAATGAAAATATGTATTCTATTGAATATATGTCATATCTGCTGAAAAAAAGTGATTGACCACTAAGTCTAAAAATACATCAGTATGAGCTGTTTCCCAAGGTACTTTACAACTTTTTTGATATATACATTGTTCTTCCTATAAACTATTGTTGAAGACAAGGATGTTTCTAATTATCTGAAAGCTGCAGAGCTATATTAATGTTATAAATCATATAATTTATATAATAGGTATTGCATAAAGGAATATTTTCAACCTCATAAATTTGCCACAAGTTGCATATAAATGACAACTCTTAGAAGTTAACCTTACTACTGCTGCTGCTATATTTTTCTGCTGTGTATGAGAATATGTTTAATGCATGGCATATAGAAATCTGATTTATTTGAGCAGACTGTTTAATTCAGCCCTAAACACAATAAATGTCTTCATACTATAGACATCCACTTTGGTTGTCCTGGCCATCCCCAAACTGCTAATAACTAATTGTTATGAGTGTTTGCCTTTGGGAACTGGATTGGTAATTTGTATAAGCATATGAGACAAAAATAGCATCTAGAAGGATGGCATTAATGAAGAGAGAAATTTGTGTTATTCCTGTATTGCAATCGGTAGCGGTATATAAGTCTACTGCTATCTCTACCAATTTTGGGTTCTAGATCAACATAACATTGACTCTAATTTATAAAGACAGAATGTATTGAGATAAGGTATACAGTCTTCTTCTAAAAGTAACCTCAGCTAAAAATTTGTCTACTTTGGCTAATTCAGCAATTTAGCTCTCTAGTAATCTTCAGTTTAATCTTATTTATTGAGACAGCAAATAACCTGATAAATAGAAAAGTGGTGATTCAGAGTTAAAAAAAAAACAATTATTGTTTGAAGACTTTTCAAAAACATTTTGTGGCCACAATCTAGAATTAGGATGGCATGCTTTCATTTGGGATGGGAAAAATAAAGCACACAGTTACTTCCAAAGGCATCAAATTAGAAATGCTCTATTGCAAACATAGCTACAAATTAAAATAAAGCATTATAATAAAATTCCAATTTGGTTATCGACTGTGGAAGCACTAATCTAGCCAAATGTTCTAGATATAAATAAAATAATAAGATATGAAGATTTATTGGATAATCAGGATAAATTAAAAACAAGACAAGAATTAAAAAATCAGGGAATGGATATAGACTGGTTGCCGTATATGCAGATACAGATTAGATACAAGAAGGACTTAGAAACAGATGGGTTTTACAAAAAACCCACAAGAATTAGACAAAATTTTACAGGGGACAGAAGAAAAACTGATTTAAAAAATATACCATTATTTATTGTGATTTAAAATAGAAAAAGAAGTAGTGAAAGAGACCATGATAACATGGGCAACAAATTTTGGATACAACACAGAATTAGAGAAATGGGAAAACCTCTGGGAAATAAACTACTGTATATACTCGAGTATAAGCCTAGTTTTTCAGCCCACTTTTTGGGCTGAAAAAAGCCGCCTCGGCTTATACTCGAGTCAGTGAAAAATTTGCCCGAAATGGAGGAGAAAAAGGAGCGGGGCCATGCCGCTGGGTGACACTCGTGAATGGCCCAGTGCCCCTGTGAGTTTCCCCTCCCTCTGTGTCAGTTTGCCGTGCAGCGCGCACCGCACCATCCCCCCTCCTCACGTTCTAATGTAATGCAGGGCTGTCTTACGATTCCCCTTCCTCCCCCTCCTGCCGCTCTGCAACGATGTCCCATCTCCTCCTTGTTATGGCAAGCAGCCACATAGCGATGTCCCACCTCCTCTGGTACAGTGATCCAATGATAGGAATCACTGTGCCGTGTGTCATAGGAGGCGGGACATCGCTCCCGCGGCTGCACGGGACATCATCATCACAGCGGGACATCAGCATCATGAGGTGAGTGAAGTATTTCATTGAATACACCGCTAGTTTACTGTTTTTCTTTGAAATAAATATTCAAAAACATTATTGGTATCTATTTTTATTTTTGAAATTTACCGGTAGCTGCTGCATTTCCCACCCTAGGCTTATACTCGAGTCAATAACTTTTCCAGTTTTTTTGTGGTAAAATTAGGTGCCTCGGCTTATATTCGGGTCGGCCTATACTCGAGTATATACGGTACAAGCTAACAATGGGAACAGAATACAGAGAAAACTTGTACAAAATGTTCTACAGATGGCACCTACCACCAGTGAGAATAGTGAAAATGTTTCTGAACTGTTCACCAGAGTGCTGGAAATGCAGCCAGGCCCATGGAACATTTTATCATATGTGGTGGACGTGTACAGCAACAAATAATATTGGATATGAATAAAAAATTGGCTGGAAGAGATAACCACACAATCAATAGAATTAAAACCAGAACTAATTCTATTAGAGATAATTACAGAGAATTATGAGAAAAATTAAACACTTAATATTACATGTAATAACTGCAGCAAGAATCATGTATGCACAAAATTGGAAAAACAAAAATAAACCAACAGAAGAAAATGTGATAAAAAAGAATTAGAATGCACTGAAATGGGCAGACTTACAAAAGAAATAAAAGAGAAAGAAGAATCTGAGTATTACTTAATATGGAATTTATGGTACAAATGGCTAGAGGAAAGAGGCAAGGAATAAAAAAGCATTAAAGGGAAAAAAGATTAAGAAATTATAAAACAATCATAAAACCGCATAATTAACAAGAAGAGGGAAAATGTAAGATTGTAATAAAAAGGTACAGAATAAGAATTATAAGGGAAATATATCTACATAGAATGATAAAAGAGGCTGGGTTTTTAAAAAATATAATTATTATATATGTATACTTTTTCTTTTAGAAAAGAAGAAGAAAGATATATGTTAAAATTACATATATTAAAGATGTATATTGAAATGGAATTATAAATACCATCAACATAAAATGGAACTCGCTGAGAGGCTGAAATACACCAAGTAAATGAGATGAAGAATGCAGAGTAGAGGAGAGAGCTAAGGGAAGAAGAAAGGGATAGGAGAGAGGGCAGGGGGAAGAGGAAGAGAGAAAGAAGGAGCGGAAAGGGGAGAGAGGAGAAGGAGAGAGGAAGGGGAAGTAGAGAAGAGAAGGATGACAGAGGGAAGAAAGGAGGTATGGGGGAGGAGGAGGAGAGAGGGAGAAGAAAGTGATGGAAGAGCCTAAGAATGACAAAGCAATCTTTTTCCGATATATTCAATATATAATGAAAAGACCATGTTTGCTGCTCAGTGAAGATATCAAATGCTACCATTCAACAAAGAACAGACAGAACTACTCAGTTATTGTTTCACTGTTGTCTTTTCCCACATTTTTTTTTAAAAAATGCTCAAATTATGAAGAGTGGAATAAATAATCAAGGATTGGAAGTTAATAGATACAAAGACAGGGGATACTTTTTTATTTCTAATGAGTAATTTATTTTAAGGTAACAACAAATCAAACCCTTGTGCATATAGGCATCTACCAAGGGAGATCCAAAAGGACAAGCTGGCAGATGCAATATGATTCATGTTTCCTTTTGTAGTATGTGTGAAGTTAACATATATACAAAAAAGGTAGGTGTCCATTATAATGCCTCTCCTAATCGCTTGTCTTTTTTGTCCTACCCCAAGAGCAGTTTTGCTCATATATCATCTTTGATAAATTTTGGAGAAATTTGGTGAGGTACAGATTACTGAACACAAACAAATGTATCCATAGATTCAAAAGGAAACATAACAAAGATCCAAAAACTCTCAGGAAACAATAGGTAGTTTGAAAATTTTTGGGCAGCTAAGAAAATGAAGCATACATAAACACAGAAAAAAACAAGTTATAATAATTGCCATAAGTCAGAAAGGATTTGTCAATAACAAATCTTGTCAGAATGATATCTCAATTGATGCCATAACAGATTGTAAACTTTATATGTCTACATACAGACATTCAGATATCCAATTTGCGATGAACACCCTTTGAATGGTGTGGGAATAGGAATGGATTTTCAGAAGGAAAAAAATTGCAGGCTACAGAAACCAGGAGCACTAGTCAGGTGACCCTGAATACAGATTAACCTCCAAGTGGTTTAACAACTCTATAAAAGGATGCAGATTACTAGCTGTCTGCAAGGAATGTAAATCCTTCCATTCTCCATAGGAAATGGGGAAGCGTCTAGAAGTAGGTTATTCTTATGTCCAATCTGCCCTGAGACTTGAGTTAATTTGAAGACACACCTCTCTGCTTCCTGTGCATGGCTCCACTTTCAACTTAGTCTGGCCCAGAGAGACACCTTTTTCAGTTGGCTCCTGAATTGGACTTGAGAATTTCTTTCCTGGATCCTTTTCTTTATCCCCCCCCCACACCTCTCCTGAGGAAGAGCTTTCCGGCTGCATCTTGGGCCATTAAGGCAATGGATTCAGATTCATTCTTTAATCAACCCATATAGCTGTGGCTGACCAGATGCAGAAACATATCCCACTGGATGGCCAACAGTTGCTGCAGGATATGAACAAGGTAATGGTTGCTACCCAGTTTTCCTAAGATGCCACTCTTCATGAACTAAAATATATGGCCAGAGCCTTGGCGATGTCTGTGACCTCCAGGAGGCTTTTGTGGCTTAGCAGCTGGCAAGCAGACACAAAACCTAAATGGCACTTTGCGGCGGCTCCCTATGTGGGGTCCCAGTTGTTTGGGGAGCCACTGGAACCCATTCTTGTAGAAAACAAGAATTAGAAGAATAAGAACAGAGGCCTGCTCCATATTACCGTAGTCTTTCTGCCAGCAAGACCAAGCGGTCCAGCAAGCCAGGTGTTTCCATCGATTCCTCTGATTGGCAGGCCTGGGGACTTTATGGCATCAGTGGATCTGACTGAGGCCTACCTCCATATTTTGATTTTTTCTGACCATAAGAGGTTTCTAAGATTTTCCTATAGGGGCATCCACTACCAGTACAGAGTGCTTCCCTTTGGATTCGCCTCAGCCCCTCGGACTTTTACAAAGGTCCTTGCCACATTGGCTGTGCACCTTCGTTCAGTGCCTGTTTGAGTTCAATATTATTTAGATGACATTCTAGTTCAGGCATCGTCACTCCAGCAGGCAGGGGATCACCTAGCTTTGACCATTCAGAACTTGCAGAATCATGGGTTTCCCATGAATTTTGATAAGAGCAATTTGATCCCTTCCACCAGGCTGCAGCATCTTGGGGCTATAAATGATGCTTCGGAGGGAAAGATAAGAGCATAGGGAAAGCATTACCCAGTTAGTTAGGCAACTTCTTAGGGAGCAGTCCTGTCCAACTTGCTGGAGAAAATGATTTCCTGCATTGTCATAGTGCCGTGGACTTGCCTCCATGCCAGGATGCTGCAGTGGCTGCTTCTCCCACACCAATGCAACAGCACCAGAAATGCATCCTTCAAGATCAGGTTGCCACCCCAGGTTCGTATCTCCCTGCAATGGTGGCTGTCACCAGCTCTTCAGAAGAGGTCTGTCTTCAGGGATCCAACACGCTGCACTTTGATGACAGATGTGAGTCTCTTCAGCTGGTGAGCAGTGTTGGACTCGTTGTTGGCACAAGGTCAGTGGTCCCGGGCAGACTTAAAGTGCAATATAAATTGGCTAGAACTAAGAGTGGTCCATCTGGGGCTCAGACACTTTGCACCACAAATTGCCAGCTGACATGTGTTGACACTGACAGACAATGTGGCAGCCAAGTCCCATATAAACAAGCAAGGGGGCACCCATTTGATTGGCCTGTGACAAGAAGCGTTCAAAGTGGGCAGAATGTTATCTTCTGTCACTGATGGCGGAAAACATCTCCTATGTGGACAACGAGCAGGTAGGCTACCAGTCTACCCTTGACAACGAGGAGTGGCAACTTCAGACCAAGCTATTTCACTGGATCTATCAGAAGTTCAGTCAGCTGCTAGTAGAACTCTTCACATCAACGACCAACGCACAGCTTCCCCAATTTATCACCCACTTTCCTGCTTGAGGGGTAGAGGACATGGATACACTTTGTTGCCAGTGGCTGGAGGGTCTCCTGTATGCCTTTTCTCCTTCCCCTCATTCCTGGCTTTCTGAGGAGGATGGTCATAGAGAGAGTGGAGGTGATTATGGTAGCTCCCTTTTGGTCTCGCAGACCATGGTTTACGGATCTACTGGACCTCTGCATAGCCCCCAATGGAGGATCCCAGAGGAGGAGGTCATCCTGTTCCAGGGGGTTCTAGTCCACCCAGAACCACAGTGGCTCCAGATGATGGTCTGGTGCTTGAGTAGGAACATCTAAGGGCTGCCAACCTTTCCAATAGGGTGATTGGGACAATTGTGGCCTCCCATAGGCAGTCGACCACATGCATCTATAATGCCAACTGGGTCACTTTCATGACTTGGTGCAGGGGGGCGCATGATCCCTACTGAGCCTTCAAGGTTTTGCAGTTCCTACAGGATGGATTGGAGAAAGACCTTTCTAGGTGGCAGCACTGTCTACAGTGCTCGGGGACAAGGGACACAGGTCCCTTGATCAGCATCTGATGATCAAGCTTAAGAGGGCTGCTAATTTCAGGGCACCAGTTGTACACAGGTTTCCCATGTGGGACTTACTGCTAGTGCTTCAGGCCCTTATGGAGGGCCCTTTTGAGCTGTTGAGGACGGTTAGTATGCAGTTTTTCATGCTCAGGGTGGTCTTTTTAGTGGCGGTCATTTCCGCCAGATGCATCTCGGAGTTGAGTGCCTTGTCCTCAAGGGCAGACCCATAGTTGAGCGCCTGGTCCTCAAGGGCAGACCTCTGTGTGCTTCACACTGATCGAGTGGTGCTTTGTTTGGACCCTTCTTTTTTGCCTAAAATGAACTCGCCCTTTCACAGGGCTCAGGAAGTGGTGCTGCCGGATTTCTGCCCTGCCCCTTCTAGGGATAGAGTGAGCATGGCATAGACTGGATGTCAGGTGAGCGTTGCACATCTATATTAGGAGTACTGCTCCATTCTGTCGAACGGAGGTGCTGTTCGTCTCCTTTCATCCTTCCTTGGTAGGGGCTAGGGTCACCCTATCCAGCATTGGGCGTTGGATCAGGTCAGCTATTTCCAACGCATAATAGGCATGCAGAGTTCAGATTGCAGCTGGCATAACTGCTTACTCAACAAGGAGCACTGTGAATTTGGCAGCCTGGTCCTCCCAGGCCACATTCAAGGACATCTGTTTGGCAGCTGTTTGGGCCCCACCCACACCATTCATTAAGCACTATCACCTTTATGTCTATGCTTCAGCTGAAGCCTCTCTCGGTCGGAGCGTTTTGCAGAGGGTTTTGGAAGCCCAGCCTTCTCCTGCTTCTTAGGTCCCTCCCTTGGTAGGTAGCTTTGGCATCTCCCACTCCTGGATGCTTTTCCATTCCCTATGGAGAACAACAGTTGGTGTCACCTGAAGTGTATTCTTGTAGGATGGGGAAGCATCCAGGTCCCTCCCAGGGCTTGGGGGTAGCGAGTATAGCTGGGGAGGTGGGGGCCTTTCCCTTCTGTCTTGTTTTCAGGTTTTCCATGGAGCCGCGACCTTTGTTGAAAGTGGAATCATGCACAGGAAGCAGAGAGGCATGACTTCAAAATTAACTCAGCCTGAGGGCAGATTGGAAGTGAGAATAATTGACTCCTGGATGCTTCTCCATTCTATGAGAATACAATTCAGGTAACACCAACTGTCATTCCCCATTGTTCTGTCAGAGTTGAAGAAGCTTGTTGGATGAGAAGCGAAACATCTTCAAAAGAAAAAAAACAAAAACAAGAAAGACCAGTTGCCTCCTGGGCAATCATTACTTGGATGACTGAGATTCTCTACAGACTTTTAACTATATGTATAACTTAGTTTGACAATGTCATCAAAACATTTGACAAGTTCACTAAGAAACCTGTTAACCAGTGGACTTCTAATGAAGTTGTAAATCTTTCTTACTTCCTTTTCCCATATTAATGGATGGAGATTATGTATGTATGTATGTATGTATGTATGTATGTATGTATGTATGTATGTATGTATGTATTAATTATACCCATTAATATCCACTGGCCAGGGCAAACTGATGGACAGCTTCAATTTTCATCTTACATTGAGACAACATCACAGCTAGATCAGGGTCTATCAGTTCATTGCCTGGGTATGCACATCCTTCTTACTCTAAACTCATGGCAAGAAAGTAGTGATAAAAATTACTGGCTGCCTCATTTACAGCTGCAAGTTTGAGATTCCTGCATGATGAACATCTTTGTCAGCCTAAAAGAGATTCAAAACTTTCTGCCCTCCTTTTGGCTGTGCTGTTGTGTTATATGTGAGAAAGGCTGAATAAAATGAGTAAAGAATGCAATATGTGTTCTATGAGATTTTGCATTTTATATTCTTTTGAAATTCAATAAAGTTTGTGAAAAAAATAAAAATATATACACCAGTCAAATAGATGATTTCTAGCTTAGTAACAGTATGTGATTGTTACTAAGATCTTGGAATAATAGTTTATTAGTTGATCGTAAAATATTTGGTGTGATGTTATTGCAAAAAAATTGCAAATATAGTTTTCAACTGTTTCAACAAAGTGTAATTCTGAAATGATGGTAGATGATAATTCCACTTTATTCCACTTTCACACATGAGGTCCAACTCAAGTCTGGATATCGTACATCAAAAAGTACTCAGAGAAAATTGCTTCAAATTCAGAGAAGGGCAATGAAGATGATAAAGGAACTAGAAACCAAAACCTATGAACTAAAATTGACGTAGTACAATCTATCTAACCTTGAGAAAAAATTACCAAAAGGAATTTAATAGCAGCCTTCAGATATCTCTCAAAAACTGACATAAAAAGCCAAGATTTGATATGTCTTATTTTATAATTGCAGGCAAAATTTAAGTTAGAAAGGCAAATTGAATGATTATGGATGCTTTAATTTATATTTCCACAATGAGCAGGGGCTTGGACTTGATCTGAATAACCATTCCAACCCTATGATTCTGAAGCACTTTTATCATTAGAAAGGAAAGTTTGTAGCTAGAATGGTGAGCAGATGGTATTAGTCAAGAGGAACATAGAATTGTCTGATATTCTGAGTGTAAGCTAAATCAGTCTTGGGACAGATCACTTGGAAAGGGAATGAAAGTATGTAGGAAATGGAATACACATATGAGAAAAATATAGCTTGCAATATATGACTCTGAAGTAGCACTCAGAATATGACAGAACAAAGAGAATACAAGATCTTTAGACAAACTTGTTAGATACTGCTACACGAATAATGATATTCCTGGCTATACAATTTTCAATGCTATGTCTTTCAGAATCTTCCGGTGTCATCCTAATTTACAAAAATAAATACATAAATAAAAAATAAAAATCAAAGTAATTTGCTCTACTGCACTTTTGGGAATATAGAAACTTTGAGCAAAAATGCCAGTTGTTATATAAAGCAAATTGCAAAGCACTATTACACAGAAATAATAAGACCAAATATCTCAGTTACTGAATAAAACCTCTTTTCCAGTCCCCTCTTCATTTAGTGAGATGATGTTCTATAACTTCTAAAACCAAAGACCAACTGGAACTTATCTAGATTGTTGACAAGTGTACTTTAATTGATGTGTACACAGCTCTTTGTTTCCAAATTAATGTAACAAACATATAATTTGTTAATTGTCTATTTTTCCACTGCAGTTTTGTTGATATATAGGCCAATGAGTGTGTGTGTGTGTATGTGTGAGAGCAAGAGTGAGAGCAAGAAGCGCATGCATGAGATAGAATAAGAGAATAAGAAAGAGAGTTAGGTAAGAAAGGAACTGCAAAATATAATTTGAATAATATAATACTGAGCATATTATGTAGTCTGGAATGATTTGCATCTCTTATGCAATATGTGCTGGTCTAGTGAATTCTTTTATTTTTGAGACATAGAACAAAAAACATATCAAATATAACATTTTTCATAGCATAGTTTCACTTCATTTTGACATAGTACCTTTGTCTACTTCAAATACAACTGTATCTGCTTTTATGATTTGCAGGTTAGAATAACTTGTTTTCAAAGGCAGGTTTTACTTTTTTCATTTAATTTTATCATTCATCTCTGATTTCATTTTCTTTAGATAAACCATAGATATTAAGTGCATTTATTGTGGAATATTTTATATTTAAAAATTGATTAAGTCTGTCTGCTCCTGATGAAATATATGAAGCTACTCTTTATCAGGCTGTGCTTTACACACACACACACACACACGCACACACACACACATGACTTTACGGTTATATTACCAAATCTTATCTATCTATCTATCTATCTATCTATCTATCTATCTATCTATCTATCTATCTATCTATCTATCTATCCGCTCATCTCCTTCTCAGCTAAAAGCATATAAAAATACAATGCATTAATACAATTAGAGCTGGGTTAAAAATAAAATAGAATAAATTTAAAAAGGCAGAGGAGCACATTCAATATGCTAATCACCTTCTTGGTTTCATGCCATTCAATGAGCCCCACAGTATTCGGTCTTTACCAGCCATGTCTTTACATCTTTCTGAGAGGCCAGGAGAATGAGAAGTCCCCTCAAGTCTGGAAGCAGATTATTCCAGAGGGCAGGGACGATGGCATAAATGTCTCTGTTCCTGGACTTCACCAGTCAAATTTCTTTAATTGATGGGATTCATAACTTACTTTTACTGCCTGGAGATGTGATAAATGTCAATGTGATGGAGGTTAGATGGGTCCTCAGGTACTCTAGTCCCATGGCAATCCTGAGATGGACTCCATCAGGACAGGAAGGTTGCTATGCAGTAGAATCATATCTGCTATCATAGCAACAATCCTGCAAAGCTAACTTCAGAATCCACTACTTGTGGAGCCATGCCACTGAAGGATATCTGTGATTCTTGGATAATAACTACTACCCTTTCTCCACTGTTGTGAGGTTGCCATACACTAAACCTTGCTAGACAAATTTGAGAGAAGGATCCCTTTCACCTTTTAGAGCCAACCCAGGTCTTAGTAATACATGTCAAGTCAACCTGCTCCTCTATAAAAAGCTTACAAAAGAGAGGAACTTTGTTATTGAGCAATTTGATATTACATAGCAGTGGCCAAAAGCCCAAATCTCTGTTCGTCTGCTGATCAAGGCCTGGGCTTGAGTGCAGAGGGCTTAAACATAATTACTCTAAGGATCTTTCACAAGTGTGTCTCATCTTCCAATTCCCATCAAAATCTCCTTTACTTCTCAGTGTTGTATGTGTGCATTCTTTTATTGTTACCCACTTTACATTAACATAATGATGTAACCATGTTGTCCCAAAAATAAGACATGTCCTGATACTAAGCCCAATCTGGCTTTTCAGGGCATGGGCTAAAATAAGTCCTCCCCCCCAAAATTACCCCCCAATGCAGCAAAAAGAGCACCTGTTGCAAAAAGAGCACCCATTGTGCCCTGAGCCCCACCTGCCACCCCCCAAATTGCACCCCAGCACGACATGCACAGGAAAACTTCTTGGGATTGTGAGCAATTAACAACTTCTCAAACTCGCAAGAAGTTTTTCTTTACTGTGCAAGGTGTTTCCTTGCACAAACCGACCAAGAGACGTGACAGAGCTGCCAGTGTCCGGTAAGACATGCGTCTCGAAGCCCATACCGCGTGCCCCATCCCCCACCCCACCTGCCAGCCCCCCAAAATTGCACCCCAGCATGAGATGCATGGCTTACCAGACAGTGGCAGCTCCATAGCGTTCCTCGCCATTGTGTCCAGGGAAACATTTTGTAAAAAAAACCTCTCTTCAAACTTCTCAAACTCGCGATAAGGTTTTCTTTACAATGCATCTCGCTTCTTGCCTGCCCTATCTGCCAACTGCCAGAAAATAATAAGCTCCCCCCACAATAATAAGGCCAAGTCCTTATTATGGGGGTCAAAAGAAAATAAGACCTTGTCTTATTTTTGGGAAAACAAAATAACAACCAAGTTTTAAGACCATTCTCCTGAATGTATATTTTACATCAATGTAAAATCAGAGGAAAAAGCAAAAGAAAAATGTAACATCAGAAAAAACTGGCTGTATTAATGTTGCCTTAAAATGCCATGTTCTTAATGTACTTAAAATTATTTTAGGTCATTAATTTATTATTGCAAACCATTAATTTATTAATAAGAAATAAATCTAATTCTTTATTCAAGAATTCTTTCAAACAATTAATATCCACTTCAGTGATTATCTTAACAAATATGTCATGTGGAAAGAGTCTAAAAATATACTAATGTTCCAATATCTTCCATGTGACATTAATGGAGGAAATACAAGCTTTGAACTGAAGCTAAGCCTCTTTTAGAGTGCCTTGTGAAATAGAGATTTTAGCTAAGGAATCCAACTCTAATAGCTATCAAATTTAATAAGCTATATCTTATAAAGCTTATTTGTTTCTAGGATCTACTTTAGCCCTATTAAATATTAAAGAGGAAGATTACTGATCACCCAATTACTCTAGATCAAATATATCCCCAATAATGTCATTTAAATAAGATCCATCTCCATAAATGTCCACAGACTGCCTAGATTTCAACAAAGTAAAAACATTCATGAACATTTTGTTTCTTTGTCATGATGTATAGACTTCTACCATGTGTTCATCATAAGTAAAACATTCATCCTTCAGATGTTCCTATGTATATTCAAGTTAAATTTCATTGATATATTTTGTTTTAATATAAAGTCTGTCCTTAAAATGAAAAAAACCTTTTAAATTAAAAAAAAAAGGTTTTAAGTACATGACCAAAAATTCTAATTTATGATATTCAAGATCCACAGATTTTTGGAAAAAGCCATCTGCAATTGACATAAAGTCTCTGCTGTATAGCCTTGCCAGCACATCTAGTTTAATAAAGCTGCATATTCATGAACTCTGATTTTCGTTTTAAGAGTGATAGAGTCTTATGCTTTGGGGAAAAAGAAAAAGACAGAGGAAGATTTCACATAATGAAGATTAGGAAAATTCTGAGCAAGGTTATTATTATAAGGCTGTGCATGTGTTGGGAGGGGGGAAGCACAGTGATTGTGGTTTGGATGTGGCAGGCCATTTTTTTCAGTAGGGCAGAAAGATAAACTGTCATGGCATTCTTCTAAAATAATACAACTTGTATAAATTAGTGGATTTTGCAAAGGTTTAAAACTAATAATTTCCCTCAGTTGTTAAACAATGAACTCTAACTTTGTACATATTTTAATGTATTGTGAAGGTGCCTGTTTGATTAGTAATGTTGATTTCATTGGTATCAAGAAACAAAAACTGAAAAAGTTTGCAGTGTATTTCCAAAGGCAGGGTATTGTGTATGGGTGGAGGGGAATCCAGAGAATATTAATGTGTTCTTTGCCACTCTTTTGGTTTTCATAAAGGAAAAAAAAATATTTGATGGGATGGGGGACAGTTTTCCTGAACCAAATTATGCTCTGCATCAAAATTTTGCTGCTTGCATTTATTTATTTATTTTTCATTTTTTCACACCAAAAAATGTATGGCTAAAATTTGACTGCTATAACTTCTTTATGCTTCTAAAACATTTTACATGCTGTACATAAAGTCAGCAATCCATTCAAAAATTTAGCCTCCAGGTTCAGTGGTGTTCAATCCACATTAATATTAAAATTACATAACTTTAAAATATATTTTAATGAAAATGTACAGAAGTTTATAATTTGTATGTAGGGGATGGGATGACTTGTGAGTTTAGCCTTGAGAAAAATGTTTGAGAACTGCTACTGTATCAATTTATTTTCTCTTAGGGTTCATTCATGTTTTTAAATCTGATTTAGTTCCTATAATATTATTATATTACTGCTGTTGTTGATAAAATATTAATAATAGCCAATTTTATATTGGAATTCTGTCATGATGCAGACTGCTTGATTTCAGAACGAAAGGATACCAGAATCAAATAGCTAATATCTGTCTATCTTTAAAAAAAGAACATTTTTGCTGCTTCAAGCCTAAACAGTTTTGTTTGCTTGTCTGAATTACTTATGTTACTAATCCTAATCCTGTTTCCCAAAAAAATAAGACCTACCCCAAAAATAAGACTTAGCATGATTTTTATGCATGCACCTAATATAATTCCCACCTCCAAAATAAAACCTACTTAAGAGCCTGCGCAGCGGGCTGCCTGCCCATTTCATCTGGTTGCTCATGGGGCCGCAACCATGAGATGAGGTGGTGAGGGAACTGCCCTATGCGCTTTGCACAGGCTTACCTCAGGGCTCCTGTAGCTAGGCCATCCATGCCCCAATACCTGCCTCATGGCACCAGGCCTAGCAGCCATTGGCCTACTTCTTCTGCTTGCTCATGGCCACAACAGAGTAGGAAGTTGAGCGGTGGGCTGGTGCTGTTGCTGTGAGTTGAGGCAGGTGTCGAGGCATGGATAGCCTGGCTGCGGGTGCCCTGAGGTAAGCTGGGTAAGATGGGCATATGGGGCAGCTCCACCCCACTTCACAGCAACACTGGTGCACCACACAGCCTCCTCCCTTGTGGCTTCCTGCCCTGCAGAGAGCAAGCAGAAGAAATGGGCCTCCTGTATATGGAAAAAATAAGACATCCTCTGAAAACAAGCCCTAGTGCCTATTTTGATGGCCAAATAAAATAAGACCTGGTCTTATTTTCAGGGAAACATGGGTAGTAGCCACTTTTGGAGGACATGCATGCACTATGTAGTGGCATTCTGAAACTTCAGATGTGATCACATATAATATGATTATCCATATTTAATCTTTCTCAGCCTCTTGTCTTTCAAATATATTGAGACTACAATACCCAGGTTTTTTTATGTATTGCAGGTCAATTGCATCTATAATTTGGTAAACACTTATTTCAAGAAAGCGTCAGAAGAAACACTTGACAGTTAATCAATTGATCTCATACTACATTGTTGTTTATTCAGCACAGGAATTGAAATACCTGTTGCCATTTTCCTTTATTTCTTGTTCTAAATTGCCTGTTCCTATTCATTCTTCTCTAGCTTCCAAATATATAGTGCTGAGAACATTCCAAATAAAATGGGTTAAAATATGGATGTTATTTTACTACATAGTTCAGGGTTTTATTTCCACTAAATGAATGCTTACAAACAAGAAGGGAATATTGATTGCCAATAGAACAAAGCATTTTTTGCTGTATCATGAAGAATGAGAATTTGGTTTTAGCAAATTAAGAGATTTGGGTCATACTCAAACAGATAACAACAGCTTTCCTGCATTCTCTGTATGTTTTTCACACACATCATATAAAACAATTTAGACAATAAAGACGATAAGGAAAGAGAAAAAACCACAAGTATTTCATTGCCAAATCTTTGTTTGTGTCGGTGGTCTATTATACCTAGGAGGGCTTTTTACATAAAAACAATTGTTACCAACTAGAATAAAATAAAGAAACAAGAGTCATTATTTTTTAAGGGGAACTATAAGCAGAGGTGTTAATTTTACACATAGCAAGGGAAGAATTATGAGTAACTCTGATAAAAAATAGAAATAGCTATCCATGAGAGAAAACTAATCCAAAAAGTAAAGAAGAAATATATTCATTAGACACTATAGCTTTATGAAATTTTGTAAGCATTTGCTTTTTGAAAGTCTCTCATAATCAACTTGCCTTTTATGTCTTTTATGACGTTTTGAAAATATTGGATTTTAGTATTTTACAGTAGAATATTGGATTTTGATATTCCAAAGTAAAATTCCATCCAGGAAAAGATAACATTGCATCATTTTAGTGGATCTATTACATAAGAATCCATTTTCTACACTTGCTAAATAATCCTATCCAGTTTGGCTTTTTCTGTTTTGTTACTTAGATGTTCCTTTCTAACCATGATGACAACAACATGACAAAATGTATATCATGATGTCACATACAAGCAATGCCTTTTAGCACTGAAGTGTTTATACTGCAAAATGCTGATTGCTTTCATATATGAGATAAGATGCTATCATGTCTCATATATGAGTCAGCATTAAATTTTGTTCTGGATGGGAACCAATCAAGGACAGAAGCAACTTAAAATTAAGGAGAAATTTACTATGAAAACAATTAACCAGTGGAACAGTTTGCCTTCAGTAGTTGTGGATGTTCCATTACTGGAGATTTTTCAAAAGAGATTGGACACTCATTTGTCTAGAGTGGTATAGAATCTCCTGCTTCAGCAGGCGTTTGAACTAGAAAACCTCTAAAAAAAACCTTTCAATTCTGTTACTTAAGTTCTTTGTAAATCATCTAGAACTAAGATAGCATTTAAATGTACCAATTAAAATCTACCTTGTTTCTTCTTGAACCATTTCTTGATTTTTCTCCCACAAAAGTATGGGAAGTGTCCTTGCAACATTTGAGCATTTTTCTTTATCAATATCCCATATAAGACTTTTCTTTTTATTACAAGAATAAATAAATGTGGACTGATTCCAATGTTGCCCTATAATACCCACATTTTTCTATTTTTTTTCTCTTTCACCAGTTTGATTAAAGAATTATTAAAACCCAAATGCTTTCAATAATTTTTCAAAGTTTAATTTGCTTTTATGTAAGTGAGGTGGTCCCTCAACATAGCTGGGAGCCAAGCCATGATCAAAACCAGAACTTCAAATTGTATATACAGACTTATTGAAACAAATGCAATATTATTATATGGCTAGAGTGTCCATCAATTTCCAGCATGTGGCAGCTACTACAAAGCCAACCCCATGTAAATCTACATTAGTAATGTCACCTGGTTGCCAGACAGACTTTATTATCCATTTAATGTCCCATGTAGATTACCTTCTGTCTCATTTTATATATAAAACTATCACAGCAACATAACAGGAATTGCATCAGAATACCATCTCTTGAACCTTAATAGCTTTTTGCTCCTTTTATGTAATGTCTACATGAAACATCTGGGGATCCAATGGCTCAGAGTCAGAGTCAGCCAAAGATGCTGCTGGCAGGAATTGTCAGCATGTTTTAGAACCCGCATCATAGCTGCATCACAATTAAAAGCTTATAATTGGTCACAATACTACTTGCTCTACCAAAAACTGCTGTCTGTACAGTTTTTAATGTATGGCTTAACATAGTTATAGCAAATGTTTTGCCCCTTGGGCAGAAGTAGTAACTTTGTACCTCCCAGATGTACAACAGTGGGTATATTTTTATGATTATGAGGCATTTTATATTCCCATTTATTTTTTTGAAATGCAGAACAATTTAATATTCAGGCTTAGCACTTTGATTTGAAAATGCCACAATATTTTCACAGACAGGAAAAACAAATTGTATGTCAATAGTTCATCATCTTATCAGAAGTTACCTGAGTTTCCCTATTTTTCTGGAGTCTTCTACAGCAGGGTATGCTGCAACCCTTTAAATTGGTTCTCATCGACCAATTACTGTTCATCTGCTCCTGATATTTACTGAATTATTCCCATCTCTTCTCCAGAAATTTTCCCATCAGCAAATGGAGAGAATAAGATAAAGCTTATTCTAGCTATTGGGTAGAGATTAAAGATATAACAGGTATTTATTAAATAATTAAATAGGTTACAAAATTGCATAATTTAGTAATATTAAATGCATTATTAAAAACACTTCATTGTTCTTCAGAAATCTTTGTATGGGCAAACAGGAATCTTAATGTTTCATATACTCTGTAATTATATTGAATTAATAATGTTTGTGAACTGGTAGAATCTCTTCTTTCCTAATGGAGTTGTTGCTATATTATGCGTATTACAAATAAAAGTGACACTTATTTTGTATTCAATTAAGTGAGGTATGACAAATTAACACAGTATCGTTATCAAACTGGAAATGTCTGCAGTATCCAGAAATCTCAGTATGTTTGGCAAATACAATCAGAGTCTCTCAAAAAAATTGGAGAAAGTGAGCTTTGGCCACTAGCAAAGATTTTCTCAGCTCCTTCCTGAACTTTTACTTTAAACCAGTGCAGTATTGGTTGGATGAAAGCAAACATTAAATTTGATTTTATTGAAGTAGATTTTATTTGCTAGAAATTCTGCAGATTTTCTATTTTTTTCACTGAATATAGGAATTACTTTCTAAATGCACTATCTTGTATTTGCATCTCAACACATTTCTTTGCTCTTTGTTATTATTGATGCTTCTTTTTCTTATTTTCCCTTTAATAGTTTTCTTCTTTTCAAATACATAAGAACAGGGGGAAAACAGATAAAAGTAACTTTATCAATAATGCTTACTGAGTTTTGTGCCAAGAAAATAAGCTTTCATGTGACCAGTCAAAGCTGAATTCTCAGCATGCTGTTCAACAGTTTCAGCAGTAACTCCAGGAGTACAAGAATGAATATGCCACAGGAAATGTCACTTACTGTATATACTCGAGTATAAGCCTAGTTTTTCAGCCCACTTTTTGGGCTGAAAAAAGCCGCCTCGGCTTATACTCGAGTCAGTGAAAAATTTGCCCGAAATAGAGGAGAAAAAGGGGCGGGGCCATGCCGCTGGGTGACACTCGTGAATGGCCCAGTGCCCCTGTGAGTTTCCCCTCCCTCTGTGTCAGTTTGCCGCACAGCGCGCACCGCACCATCCCCCCTCCTCACGTTCTAATGTAATGCAGGGCTGTCTTACGATTCCCCTTCCTCCCCCTCCTGCCGCTCTGCAACGATGTCTCACCTCCTCCTTGTTATGGCAAGCAGTCACATAGCGATGTCCCACCTCCTCTGGTACAGTGATCCAATGATAGGAATCACTGTGCCGTGTGTCATAGGAGGCGGGACATCGCTCCCGCGGCTGCACGGGACATCATCATCACAGCGGGACATCAGCATCATGAGGTGAGTGAAGTATTTCATTGAATACACCGCTAGTTTACTGTTTTTCTTTGAAATAAATATTCAAAAACATTATTGGTATCTATTTTTATTTTTGAAATTTACCGGTAGCTGCTGCATTTCCCACCCTAGGCTTATACTCGAGTCAATAACTTTTCCAGTTTTTTGTGGTAAAATTAGGTGCCTCGGCTTATATTCGGGTCGGCCTATACTCGAGTATATACGGTAAAACAAGCACATGGGGCAAGGCCCATTGACCCTTTAAATAATGCCTTCATCTTTTTCATTTATCCAGTTATACCCCTTTTCTTACCAATAAGGAAAGAAAAAAGGGGAAAAAACCTTGCCATTTATAAAGTAAATTGAACCCAGATAAAGTATTTTTAATAATCAGCATAATCAACAGTTTGTGTTATTCTTTAAAATCCTTTTTTTTAAATTAAGGCCACTCCAAGTGAGTCTCTTAAATGATGAGCTACAAATCATCTCCAACTTTCTAAATGTCATTTTTCATAGCTGTTTTGCAATGTATGTATGTATGTATGTATGTATGTATGTATGTATGTATGTATGTATTATTAAGCTGTGATAAAATGGTTTAATGCATAGGTTGTCCTCTGTTAACAATTAATTAATTAATTGGTTGAACAGGGGGTTGGGTTAGAAGACTGCCAAAGTCCCTTCCAACATTGATATTCTATGTTCTGTGTTTAATGCAATCAGACCAGCAACTCTATCAAAACAGCTATGAAAAGGGATATCCATGCTACCTATCCTGTCTGTAATTCAGCATTAGTATAACCTTAAACAGTCACCGAGTGTTTGCCAAGCTCATCCCTGCTAGGCATCAAACAATGCACACAAGTATAGGAATTTACACAGTGTCTTTTAGAGCTGAGCAGTTGTCTCAGGTGCTTGAAGCCCAAGAGTGAAATAGTGAAGAAGACTGATGAACAAATTGGATTGTTTTTGGTAGGGCAATACATCTGGAATCTCTAATCAAAGTGCTTGGTTTTATTTGAAATTAGTGAAAATAATAAAGGAAGGCTTCCGATTACGAGTCATTTCATACACTGCATTAATGTACAAAGTAGTTTGTTTGTTGCTAGTCTGGTTTATTGTGTGGACTTCACTACTGTAATTTGTAACCAATGGTTTATGACTTTAATCAATATGTGAACCCAGATAATTGTGACCCAAATAATCATTATAACATAGACAATGAATTCTACTACTCCATCCAATGCATTTGCAAGCAATTCCCAAGGCGAAATTCAAACCACATTTTACACACTTTATCTTCACTATATGCAATGTGTTAGTTAATTCACTGCCAGTCTGAGTTCTTCTGGAACTTTCAATAAAAAATCATGCCACCTATCCTGTTCTTGGTTTCTTTTTAGGAAGGCAACAATTTCCATTTAGAGCTTCTAGAAATCGTCCTGTACTAAAATACTTCAAACACAACTTCTCAAGATGTTTTTCAGTTCTAGTTTCAAGTAGTATTTTCTGTTGTGTTCAGATTGCCTGCTGTGCTCTACAGTCTTAAACCAACTGCTGCACCTTAATTGGCTGTTTCACAAAGGTCGGAATGCCCTTTCATCAATTTCTCCCTGTTTTTCACCCTGAAGAACACCTGCTTCAGTGCCTCTAACAGTAGGTCTGCTTATGTGAAGAACAACCTTGCTTTGGAAGCCAGCAGGATGGTTTTTTATTTTATTTTTTTGTTTTGTTTTAATTACTGTTTTACTTTCCCTGAGCTTCCTATTTTTCTTCTGCCTTTTTTCTCTTTTAAAACAAATCAACCAGAATACCATATCATTTCTCCCCAGTTATTTGAGGGACACTCAGTTACTTTATTGCTACAATGCTTTAAAGGAATAGTTTGTGTCAGCCATCAATCATATATCATAAATTCATGAGATGTTTTATGAAAAAATGCTAAAATTTTAGTTAGTTAGTTAGTTAGTTAGTTAGTTAGTTAGTTAGTTAGTTGGTGGGTGGGTGGGTGGGTGGGTGGGTGGGTGGGTGGGTGGGTTGGTTGGTTGGTTGGTTGGTTGGATGGATGGATGGATGGATGGATGGATGGATGGATGGACGGACGGACGGACGGACATACTGGTATCTGTTGGGTACTGAGGGCCAGTCAAGAGCTTATGGAGCAGATCTCTGGAACAACATTCCTTCAGAAAGAAGTTGAGTTCAATTGTTGAGTTTTCATAAAGCACTTAAGACCTTGCCTTCTCAGCACCTTTCAGGATGTGATCAGTTTAATTGATGCTTGCTGCATGAGAAAGGATTGATACTGTAGATACTGCTGTATATAAACCAAATATTCTTTGCTTATTGTGCATTTGTTATGCTATTTCATTACTGTCTCTTTTAATAAGATTGTACTTGTATCTAAAAGCTTTTCATAGTTTGCTTTGCAAGTAGAACAATATATAAACCAATTCAGTCAGTCATTCAATAAATCAATAAAAATTGTACCTACAGACTGTTATATGCAATGATAAAAAGTGCACCGTGAGGCAGTCTGCACATGACAATCAAAAAAGTATGATTGAAATTATTTTTTCAACAAAATGCTTTGAACTTGGCTTATTTCAATATGTAATTTAAAGCATAAGTCCTTTACCTGTCCTTTTATCTTTGTACTTACATACGTAGTATATATTGCTAATATGATTAATAATATGATTAGTCATGTATGACTTTTTCTCTTCTTTTTCATTAAATCTTAAAAAGATTTGAGCATCAGGATATAAACTTCAATGTTAAAAGAATAATAGTTTGGTCTTATTTCACTGTAATACTAAACATAACTTCATTCATCAGAACAATCCACCACTTGTTGGCTAAGCCATACATTTTTAGCTGTTTACAAGCCAAAATTGTCAATTAACATATTACATGAAACTGAAAGCAATGAAACTGCACTGTATAATGTAACATTCCAAACCAGTTATTAATTTATAAGTACTTCAACTATCCATTCTTGCACTGATTCTTAAAGATGCAGGGATTATTGAATCTAAGCACAAGTAGCTATATTCTATGAACTCTGAAATCTATTAAGCAATCTATGAACTCTAAGCAATGTGTGTGTGTGTGTGTGTGTGTGTGTGTGTGTGTGTGTGTGTGTGTGTGTACAGATTATATCAAAAAGAAGTCTACGACCAAATGTCCTGGTTTTAGTATTCTCACATTATTATGAATGGTGATAATATTAATTCAGGATTTAATCTGTGATTTGTGATAGAAATTTCATAGATATATTTTTCTTTGTTTCTGATCTAGTGGTTGAGGCACCAGGCTAGTAATCTAGTTCTTCTTCTAGTTCTTCCTTAGGCATGAAAGTCAGCTGGGTAACTTTGGTCTGTTAAAAGTAGGTGCTTAGCAACTTCATTGATTAAAAAAACCCTGTCAAGCTCTTCAGGGAAATGAATGGGAAATGCACAGTTAATATTTCAGATATTAGGTCCCAGGCAATTTAGAAAGTTAACAGGGTGGGAAGTGAGTCATTCGGCCCATGTGTAAGTTATTCTGTAGACAAGAAATGAAAATCATTACTAATATGAATTACAAACTCACATAGCAGTCTCAAAAATCCTAGGGGACTATTTAAGGAAAATGCAACCAGGATTAGTCAGCATTTAAGATTGGAAGATTATTATAGAATCTGATATGATACAATAATCAAGTTTGATCAATTTCTCCTAAAGGACAACTACATCAGCTTGTTCTTATGAAATATTTTGGAACAACAATGAACGATAATCCATATAATGGGTCAAGAAACAATTTGCAAAATAAATTGCTATGCCATCATTCAAATGCTACCACTTTTGCATAATGGGTTGTAGCTTTGACACATTTTTGCTTAAAGCTTTGTATATTGGGGAGACATAGTCACATTGAAAATGGTTACTGTATGTCCTGCTTTCTTCTGATACAACTTATATGTATTGATTTATATGTATATATTTATGAATAAAATGACATTTATATTCTTGAAAATATGAACAGCCACAATGCATTATAACAATGCATGAAAAGGTCATTGCAAGAAGCTTATCCTTACTGAAACAGTTTCAGTAAGAAATAACTATTATTTTGCAAAATAAGAATAGCTTATTTTCTTTGTATGGGTGTATACTTTCAGAGACTATGGAAAAAATTTCACAAAGGGATATATGCATTTGGTTCTGTGGTAAGTGGCCTTCATTTCATTATGCAGTTTTGTCTAAGGGCTAATCTGCACTACAGTGGGACCTCGGGTCATGACCATAATTTGTTCCATAACCTTGGTTGCAACCCAATTTGGTCATGACCCAAATCTAATTTTCCCACTGGATTGCATGTAAATACAATCAATCCAGTCCCGACCACTGTGAACTATATATAAATTAAAAAAAAGATTTTTAAGGACAAAAATAATTAATTATGCCATAGAATTCACAGTGTAACAGTAAAATGCTTTAATAACAAAAATGTAAAGTCTGGTAACATGCTTAAGCCAAAAATGAACCAAAACAAAGACTTAAATGGAGGCTTGAAAACCAAAGAAAACAGACTTTATTCTTCGATCAAAATTAAAGTTCTGAGTAAGAAATTCCAAGCACATGCACAAGAGACATGGGAGGAAAGTTCTACAAAGCATGAGATGATGTGCTGTCCTTTCTTATACCCAAAAAAGTCTTAGTTCTTAGTATTCTAATTACTCTAGTCATATAACCTAATTGCATTGTAAAACTCAATCATATGCCCTAACTTGGATTTACATCTTCTAGCAACAGACAGATTCCTTTCTTTTGTTATCTTTCCCCTCGTTTTGTATTCCTAACTGGCCACTCACTCCCCTATTAACAGCATATATAACAGAAATTTGGCATTTAAAGAAAAATGGTGCAGAAGGGGAAATCAGCTGCAGCTGTGTTTGATTGCCACTCGAGTTTGTGTTCACAACCAGGGTCAAAAGAATTGAGCATTTTTTGGTTGGAACCTGATTTGGTCATGGTCTGAGCCGTTCATGACCGGAGGTTGCACTGTATCTAGCTTCATTATTATCATCACCTGTTACATACTAGATCTTAGCCACGATTCCTTCCAGACATTAGTGATAAAAGTAAGTCTAGAAGGTATTGGGGTGAAAAAGGGCTGACAACAAAGGGATGCTCATTTTGATATTTTGAATACATAAATACATGACTTAATACTGATTTGTGTCTGTGTATACATACACACACACACACACACACACACACACACACACACACACACATATATACACACATACATACATACATACACAAATGTATATGTCCAGAAATTATCTTTTGCATATCTTCATAACATATGAAGAATGCTTGCAGGATTTGGGTTTGGCTAGTCTAGAGAAAAAGAAGGTCTAAAGGAGGCATGATGGAAGTATTCCAGTATTTGAGAGGCTGCCACAAAGCTGAAGGAATTCCCAAAGCACCAGATGACAGGACAAGAAACAATGGATAGAAACTAATCAAGTAGAGAAGCAACCTGGAATTAAGAAGAAACTTCCTAATAGTGAAGACCATTAACCAGTGGAACAGCTTGCCTTCAGAAATTGTGGGTGCTTCATTAGTGGAGGTTTTTAAGAAGAGACTGGACAATCACTTGTCTGAAATGTAGTGGTGGGTTCTTACCGGTTCAGAACGGTTCAGCCAAAATGGTAGTGTTTGGTGTCCTGGGTTGCTGGAACCGCAGTGACCCAGGCCTGCCACACCCCCAAACCAGAGCCGCTGTAGGCACTGTCATCTTGATTTTTGCTTCTGTGTATGTGCCAAACAATTTTATTGCATTGTCCATGCGCGTACTGCACGCATCAAGCACATGCAGTATACACACAAGCAAATTGACAGTAGTGCATGCTGGAACCTACCCCTGCTAAAATGGTATAGGATCTCTTGCTTGAGCAGGGGCTAGATTAGAAGACATCCAACTTCCCTTCCAGCTCTATTCTTATTGGAATATCAGCTCACTGAAAGAAAACAATTCATTATTGTTTTCTTGGAAAAGAAAGATGTCAGGGCATAATTTGTTCAATGGGAAGTTATGATATCCTGTAGTTGTACTGAATATCATATAAGGCACTATCAATGTGTCTCAATCCAGAAATATTTTCTCAAGGCATTTTAGGCTTACTCTCCTCCTGGAAGAGGACAGAAGCAAATTAAACGGTATAGATGTGTTTGTAGTCTGCGTAGCCTTTAATTAAATTTTTTAAAACGTAGAGTTAATTTTGTTCCCAGGTAACCAGGGATGGTTACAAACACAAACATAATATATACTGCAGCTTTACAAAGTAAAGCGTGAAAACACTTCCAAAAAAAAGATATGAAAATATTTTTAAAATACCTTGAATATATGCTGACTCTCTAAACCACTTAGAGAGTGCTGTAAAGCACAATGAAGCAGTATATAAGTGCTAGTGCTAATTTTTTTTTTAAAAAAAATAAAGTCTTGCAGGTAAGAACACCTTTGGGAATTGAATGTTTGACACAATTTTAGTTCTGATATCACCATATACTTTAAAAAAATAGAATGGGAGAGAATGATATAATAACAACTTCTTGTGCAACCAGGATAATCAGTCATGCTCTCCTTCTGGACAGATGTATAGTCTGCTTCTCAGAGGCTCAATATTACAGTAGTTCTCCTCCTTTCTATGTTTGGTATCAGACAGTAATGATAAAGGGTAAGGTCACATTCTTGGTCCTTCGTTTGTGAGATACTTGAGACTTGATATTCTCTTCCCCTATTTAGTATCTACATAAAATTGCTAGCGGAGGTCATCTATCAAATTAGGGTCTACAAGAAATATGTGAAAGATACATTGCTATATATCCCTATTGGATGCCAGCCAAATGATGTTCTCAATTCTACTCTCTGGAGATTGTGCAACTCTGAGTGGAGGAAACAATCTCAGCTTTATTCCTGACAGGACTGAATGGCTGTGGATTTTTGGACCTCTCAGCTTCAGGGAATTATCATCCTTATTCTTTGATAGGTTTGTACTTCCCCATTCAAAATTCATGTGCAATCTGAAAGTAGTCTTGAATCCATGGCTCCTGCTTGAAGAGCAATGGAGGAGGACTTTTGAACAGTATCATCTAGATGCCTTTATGCCTTTTCATGATTTGGGGTGCCCAGAGATGATCACTGAGCTGCTAATTCTCATGGTTGGACTATCACAACATACTCCAGGTGGAGATGTCATTTAAATCCATTTAAAAGCTATAGCTTTTATACACCACTGCATATACCTTGGCCAACAGATCTCAGTGGAAGATGATACAATAAAGGAAATTGAATAGTGTAGTAAATGTGGTTGGCAGGCATTTGGCAAGCTAAGCATAACTTTCAAGAACAACCTGCCCCTATGCCTGGAGAGAAAGGTTTTTGATCAGTGTGTGGTACCTGATCTAATATATACCAGTGAATCAAGGACACTAACTTCACAATCAATACAAAAGGCAAGAGTGGTGCAAAAAGCCATGGAAAGATGCATGCTCGGCATTACAAGACAAGGTAGAAAGACCTGCAAATGGATTAGAGAACAAACAAAAGTATACAATATCATCAAAAGAGTAAAAGAATTGAAATGGAAATGGGCTGGTCACATAGAAAGAAAAACTAATGGCAAGTGGACCAAGGCAGTCAGGGAATATCTCCCACTTGATAAAAAGCATCCACAAAAGAGACCTAAAACAAGACGAATGGGCAACATCAGTATTGCAGGCCCAGTTGGCAAAGAGAGCTCAGGACTGTATAGGTTGGAAACATGCGGAAGAGGCCTGCATCCTGCAGTGGATAGAAAATGGCTAAGAAGAAGATGATGATGATGATGATGATGATGATGATGATGATGACGGCGACGACCTGCAGCTAGTCTGGAGTGTGGTGGCAGAAGGTCTAATGGGCATGTTATAAGTATTGTTCTTTGAAGCTCATTAATTGCTAAAACACTTCCAGACACAATGCAATATTATGGTTATTATCTGTAAAAGTCTTCATGGCATAGGACTCTGTTATTTGAGACCAATTATTTTTTATGATTTTTGTCCATCCACTAACATTCACAGAGATTCTTTCCTTTTGATTAAATAATACCACCTACTGGGAGTCAGGAAGTGTGTCACATTGCCTCCTGTCTGAGAAATATGTTCATCTCCCACTGTTGCAGAAAATTAAGGGATTCAGACTTTGGTGCCAAAGGTTCAGAGAAAGCTAGTCAAGGCAAGCATTTAACATCTGAACGAGGTTCTTACGGAGAAGCATGTTCTTATAACTTCCTCAAATCAGTTAACACGGAACTGTGTTAAATCATTTTTTTAATTGGCTGGGCTACTTGTTACTCTGCAGAGAAGTTGATTATATCTTACGTCCGAGACACAGGTATCATGCAGGAAGTCTTATGTGGTTAAGCTCTATGCCTGGCTTGTGAGTGAGACCTGTAACTGAACTTGTACACCGCCCTGAGTCCTTGGGAGAAGGGTGGCATATAAATCCAATAAACCAAACCAAACTTTGTGGTCTGACATTCAAGTTTCCTGCTCAAGCTTCCTGTTCAAGCTTCAAGACTAGAAAAACATCTTTCACTTTACAATACAATATCAGAGCTGAAAGGGACCCCGGAGGTCATCCAATCCAACCCCATATCATTTCACTCTTATGTCCAAATCTCACTTTATATCCTGCCTTACCATTGAAGGTCTTCTGGAGGCAGTAGTTCTTCAAGGCTTTGAGATTGATGGAGTCCCTATTGATTGCATTTTTTGTGGCAGATATAGTATTGCCTGTTTGGACAGACATGATCTTTTTTTTTCCATATTAAGCTACCTAAAGTTGCTTTGAAGTTGGACAGACTTTACTTTAAAAGTAACTCAACAAATGGAATTAAATGTTCTTTTCTGATAGATAAAACAGCTTGCATTATTCTTATACTATTGTATTTTTGCTTATGGTGATGTATGTTGATCAATTTTACTTTGGATATTGACTAAATATACGTTCTTGTTTTAATTTTTATATAATTCATGGTGTTTCTAACTGTTGTAGCAGCCCAGAATCATGCATCTGAGATATATAAGGCTATAACAAATAACTGAATAAGTTTCAGTTTTATGACCAGTGATGTGCGGTGAGCTTCATGGCCGGTGAGGCAAGTGCGAAAGCCCCGCCGAAGCCCCGGCGCCGTATCCACCATAGAGCGGGACCAGGACCCGCTCTATGGCAGACACGGCACCGGGACTTTAAAGCCCTGCCACCGGGGCCTGAGCGGCCATGATTCCCCCCTCCCCAGCCAGCCAGCCCACCCAGCCCATTCCTCCCCCGGTGTGGCGAGCTCCAGTGGGCTGGATGCGGATGTTAGGGGCCTGGCAAAAGAAAGCAAGCACCAGCCCACCACTGCTGTGTCCAACAGGCCAAGCATCTCGTGTTTATGGCGGACATAAATGCGAGACGCCTGGCCTGTTGGACACAGCATCGATAACGTCCCTGCCACTGCACTCCGCCACCTCGCCCCCCACCTCCTCCGACCCCACCGCTGTGAAGAAAGAAACACATGCACACACACACACTCAGACACACAAATTCCTCACAATAAAAAATTACAAATTAAATTACAATAATTTTGAATCCCCCCCTCCCTCCGTCCGATCCACATACCTTTTCCAGCTGTGGATTTCAATTTTCCTCTTGTCCGCCTGCCATGATGAAAATGTAAAAAATTAAATAAAAAAGCAACTTACTTAGGCAAGGCATGATTTGCTGCTCCCAGATAAGGAGGCGGGAGAATCACGTGCCTCCTTTGCATAAGGAATTGCTCCTTTGCTTAACTCTGAGCAAGGGTAAAAAGGCGAAAAATTCCTTATGCAAAAGAGGCCCATAGTTCTCTCGCCTCCCCCTACAGTTAGCACTAAGCAGACTCAGAGTCACTGTGGAGTCTGGCAGCAACAACCTTAGCCTTTTTAATTATTTTAAAAATTATTTTCTTTTCCTCATGACACTGGTGAGGCCCCACCTCCCCTGCCTCCTCTGACTGCACGTCCCTGTTTATGACTATTTCATCTACAATGTGATTAGTGCAAAATACTTTACAGTAAAATCTAATTTGCTTGCTTATTAAAATTCTAAGATCACTAAATAACTAACATGAATCTTTTGGGTGGGAAGACAGGGTTTTCAGATTATGGGTCAGGACTCTCTGAAAAATTAAAGCAACTGTGAGCAGGGTCAAAAGTTTGTTTTTTAAACTTAGAGCATTGTGCATTGATACAACCTGTCTGGAGCTTAATTTTTAGTTTCGCCTTCTTGCAGCTTGTCCAAGAAAAGAAAAAAATGAACAAGAATTTGGTTTGGGCTTTGTTCATTGTTTTGCTTGATCAAGCTTACAGTGAGCATTTATGCACTTCAACGTTTGTGAACCTTAAGTAAAATGTAATTATTTTAATAATTGGTATGTTTATCTTTTTTTGTCCAACTCCATAACTCCAATGGAATCATTATATTTTTTCCATGAAGTGGAAGGAATCACAAAACTAGTTTAAGTTTAACACTTTTTAAATATTAATTACATATTAGTCTAATCTCTACATGAATTATTCACTAGAATATAAAATGGAGCTGGGAGACAAAACAAATTTTTTTGATCAACCTAAAAAAAAAGGACAAGCACAAAAGACCTATTTTTAGTAGAACAGTAAAAATGTGCATAACTGAACACTATAATGTATCATTCAAGTAATATAAATTTGCTTTGCATGAAATACTTTGAATGAAGACCAGAGTAGAAATTTAAATGTTAACTAATAATGTGAAAAAGTCCATTAATAAAGTAAAATACTTTATATTTATTATATACACCTGAAAATAAAATAGAGCAAGTATTAATAGCAATTATTTGGTAATATACATATATTCTTTCCAGTATATTTAAAGGTTACAGAACTGAAATATACAAAGATACAAGTATATTTGACAAGTTATATTTTTTGTATTGACAATTATGGATTTCTCATTTAACTACATATTTGATTCCCTGCCTGCTTTTAAGAACAACATGCTAAATTCCTGGAAACAGTCAGTTCTGTGCAATGCTGAGTTCTTGGAACTGGAATGGAGTTCCAGTAAATCCAGTAAACTTGATAAGTATGGTGGAAAAAACAATTTCAGTAAATGAAGCACTACTTATTTAATAATCTTTATATAAAAATATACATAGTCAATTAGATTGAGATTGGCAGAAAGAAAGAGGGAGGGAGAGAGAGAGAGAGAGAGAGAGAAAGGAAGGAAGGAAGGAAGGAAGGAAGAAAGAAAGAAAGAAAGAAAGAAAGAAAGTTTATGAGACAAGCATTCTCTGTATGCAAAAATAGAACCAAGATAAGTAAACACGATATGCTGGGAAAGATAGAAGGGTTGAGAAAAATAGGATGACTATTGGCAAAATGGATGAACCCAGTTAAAGTGGCAATAGGTATACCTTTGTAAGATCTGAAAGATTAAATTAGGGTCAGAGTCTCATGGGTAAAATCTATCTGTTTGTTAAAAGCCAACACCAACTTCATGGCACATAATCAATGAAATGGAAAACTTCCTGGATTCCAAAATTATGTTGGTAAATTAATTGTATTAATTGTATTAAAATGTTCAACTTTAAGCTTTAAAGAAAGGTGTAAAGAAAGATAATGTAAAAGAGAGATAGTTGAAACTTACGAGATCTGATGGCTTCCCTGGATATCAGTTTGGACAATGAGAAAGGGGGACATGCAGAGCATGTGGGGAAGATGCTGAGGCCTTGGCTCTGACCCAGGAGTGGAGGGACCACAGCAAGGCCAGGAAGATTGGAAGGAACACCAGAAGAGCAGATGTCTGGCGGGAGAAGAAAGGAGAGAGGTGCAGCTGCAGCTGGAGAGTTCAGGGACCCAGTTAGAAATGCAAGGAATGCAGCTGCAGCTGGCCAGCATGGATGAGGACAATGGTGGGATTAAAATAATTTAACAACTGGTTTTTTGCCCTAATGATTTCTTCCAACAACCAGTTCACCAATCTGCTCAGAAAGTTAACACCCGGTTTCCCGAAGTGGTGTGAACTGGCTAAATCCCACCACTGGATGAGGTGGAATTGCCTCCACCAGATTCCACAACATGCAGGGCCAATTGGAGTAGCCCAATTGATGCTACTCACAAGGAGACAGCCTTGCCTCTTCTAGAGATACACTAACATGCACCTACTAAGCCCAATGAGTGTAGCAGCATGATGCTGTAAATAACTGCTTGATTAACTGCTGTGCATGTGCTCTAGCTTCCTTCGTCAATTCCTGCCTTTGGTTTTTTTTACTCTCTGCTTGAATTTTAGACTTGTGAGGATTTTGCATTTGTAGCTTGGATTTGGATATCATGTCCCTGACTGCGGATAGACTGCGGATTTTGTATTGGCCTTGTGGACTTTGCTTTATTGGAACTTTGGTGTGTGTGGTGGGGGTTGCTTGAATATGAGTTTATTGCAGGCAGAATTTGGGGAATGTCATTAGGAGCTTGTGGTGTTTTAATAAAGCCCTTAAACTCTTTGTGTGTGTGTGGACTGAATTGGATTTCTCTTCTTTTTCCTTTTTGAAATATTTTTCTTACATTTGTATTGAAAATAATTTTGGTGTTCTTCTTATGTCAAAATTATAGGAACCTTTGCAGTTGACATGCAGCAATAGGGTTAAGTCAGAGTCCTGGAGGTTGCATTGAATAAAGACAATGTGTATAATTTCTAGGTTCTTTTTCCAGAAACTGTTATTCTAGTCTTATTCTTCTATGGAGAAGTTAACTTTAAATACTTTCCAGAAATAACTACTTGAGTTGCATATATAAAACAAATATAAGCTTCTGTATGTAAGTCACAACAATAACTTAACTCCCACTGAACAGTTCACAAACTGAATATTCACACTGTGAGAACACAGCTTCTACCATTTTAAGAGCTGCAAAAAAACCCTCTAGGACTATCATTTTTAACTTTCTTTTGAAACTGGTACAGGTATGTGGAGTGGAGAGATGATGCCATATGAAGCAGCGATTAATTCTGAAAACAAACTTCTTTTTAGCCTTGCGTTGAAGGGAGTATTGCCTGACATTATGAATAGATTTGCTTTCCCCCATTTCTATGAAAAGTAGATAGCTAATAAACAACACAGTAGAAAATGTAACGTGGCAAAATATCAGTGTGGGATACATTTCCTAGACAAAATAAATCAATACTGCATAGAAGTCTAATATAAAGTGCTACAATTTCTAGAGCATCTTTCAAATAAATCTGTTTATTTTTATTGAAACAGATGTAATGATTTAAAGTAAAATAGAAAAACGGAGAGGGGACAAGGAAAAAAATGGCCAAACATCACAACATCAAAACATAAATTTCATTTTATGCATAATTGTGTGTAAAATTGCCCTGTACGTACAGAAGAGTGGAGTTTACTTCAAGCCATTGCAAGGAATGTTTTATGATTTTAGCATCATTGTGGTTAGGAAGGACAAGGATAAAGCTATACTTTTTAAACTTGAAACAATAAAACAAATTAACCATATAAGAAGGATTTCTAAACAGGAAAAACAAACATGCAACCACTTTTAGTGGCTTGTAATATTAATAGGAGCAATTGCTGTTACAAAAGGCTTCGTGCATTCCCTTGTATGCAGGAAAGAGCTGTGAAGAAGTTATAATTAATCTGAAGTGCCATTTAATAGCATAGAGATTATATAAATTTGACTTGTTAACCTAGGTTCCACTATCATTCAATAAATCCTTTAAAACATTTTTCTGGTTTATGCACATCTTTGCTTTGCACGTTAATCCTAGATATGTACGAATAAAATAAAATGTTGGTTATTTATTTACTTATTTTCATTTGGTAAATTTGAAAAGCATATTGTATGCATGCTCAGGGTCAGAGTTTGCATCATATCATGACACCCATTTCATCATTTTCATCTTCCATGGTTGTCTGGGCATGTCAAACATCAGGCCAAGAGTGGATCCCAGAAGTACACTGATGATAAACGTTTAATTTTCCTTTCCTCTTGAAAGCTTCAAATAACTTGAGCTATGAATCAAGCTGCATGTACAGGTAGTCCTTGACTTACAAACACAATTGAGCCCAACATTTCTGTTGCTAAGTGAGATATTTGTTAAATAAGTTTTGTCCCGTTTTACGACCTTGCTTGCCACATTTGTTAAGTGAATCATTGCCGATGTTAAGTTAGTAACATGGTTGTTAAATGAATCTGGATTCCCCATTGATTTGTTTGCCGGAAGGTCACAACAGGTGATCAAATGATCCTGGGACATTTCATCCATCATAAATACAAGACAGTTGCCATTTTGATCATGTGACCATGGGGATACTGCAATATAAGTACGGAGATCATTATGAGTCACTTCTTTTAGTACTATTGTAACTTTGAACAGTCACTAAATGAACTGTTTTAAGTCAAGGACTACCTGTATATAAATCCAGGGATTATATTGTGCAAAGTTGGAAAGATAAAGTCAAGAATCTTACCTCCTTGATTTTCATTAAAATTGAAAAATTGTCCACCTTTTCTGAAGGCATATTACAGGCTGTAGTGAAAAAAAATGGCAATATATTCTGTTGTTGATATAGTTCTATAAATAAAGGATTTTGTAGAAATCCAGTGAAGATTTAATTAATGTGAATGGCACCTTTACAGCACATGTTGTAATTCCCTTCTGTGCCCATATACACATATTCTATGAAACTGCTAATAGTTGATAAACATTCCACTCATTTATCACTGTTTGTTGGATAAAGCAATTAACTTCTCATTGCTGATTCTGGAAAAGGTCTATGTGTCAATTACTTTTTGTTAATGCAGGTGAAAGGACATTGTCAAAGAATAAAAGCAAAGCATTTAAAACTAGAATTTAAAAATATTGAGCTTTTCTGCCAAAAAAGGTAAAGTTAAAGCAACACAATTATACAAGAAGAGTAAGAAACACAATTAAAATAATTTATTTTGTAACTATAAAGGATATATCAGAAACCAAAACAAAGCAATGGCTATTTTAGCTTTAGAAATCAACATTTAGTTCTAACCCCATCTTAGCCATGAAAGCCAGCTGAATAACCTTAGTTTAGTCACCCTCACTCAGTCTAATTCACATTACAGGATTGTTGTTTTGGGGGAATAGGGGGAAGAAGGAGCATTGATTATGTCTGCCAACTTGAGTTATTTGTAAAAATAATAAAGGTAGAATATAAATAAATAATAAATAACTTTCTGGAATGTCAGTGATTATGAATTATGTGTCAGTGTGTCAATGAGTTTGCCAATGTTACACGTCAGGTTTTAGGAAGGCAACTTGCCCCCAAATAATATCCAGAATTAGTAGCTGAATCAGATCAAATCAAATTAAAATAATTTTTATTATGGGTATATTATTATAATGATACACTAGTATAAATGTCTAAATTAACAATGATTATTTGACATTATATGCTGGTTTCAACACCTCCCATCTTCTATCAAATTTTTCAGAAATTTCTCACTGCAATAAAATCAAATAATTCTAACATTGGAAATTATCATCTAGGCCTGTGATGGCGAACCTATGGCACACGTGCCACAGGTGGCACTCAGAGCCATTTGTCAGGGCACACAAGGCCCTATCAGCTGGCCAGTGCGCATGTGCATGCTGGCCAGCTGACTTTGGCCTTCTTTTGAGGCCATTTTTTTGCCCTCTGGAGGCTTCCCTAAAGCCTCCAAAGCATGAAGAACCAGCCCTACGGACAAACCAGAAGTTCAGGAAAGGACTTCTGGTTTGCTCATAGGACTGTTTTTCACTCTCCGGATCCTTCAGAGACTTCCCTGAAGGCTCCAGAGATTGAAAATTGGCCCTACGGACAAATTGGAAGTCACCATTCCCGAACCTCTGGGTTCCCCGTAAGTCTATTTTTCGCCCTCTGGAGGTTTCAGGGAAGCTCCTGAGGCCTCCGGAGGGCCCCTGGGGATGGCAGGGGAGGCTGTTTCCACCATCCCTAGACTCCTAGAAAGCCTCTAGAGCCTGGGAAGGGCAAAAAAACCTGGGGGTTGCTGATTGCGCGCATGTGCGCACTGGGGTGGTCATGCACATAGCATTATGGGTGTGGCACATTGGCGCATTACTCCCTCTGTGTTCCTCCCACTTTTGGCCAGCAGCCAAAAAAGGTTTGCCATCACTGATCTAGGCCATCCTTTTACAATATGTAGGACAACCAATTAAATATCCACAGCGCCTGGTTCTCCAGCTTCTTAAAAATCTATTGACAAATCCACAATTTTCACCAATAGACAGTTCCTCTCTCCTAATGGATGAAATATAGTCTTTGAAGCATAAGAGGGCATATGAAGTAATTGGACATGGTCAGTCTACCTCTTACAGGCTCAACTAATGCTGATTTTGGATTATTAAGTTTGGGAGCAGAAGGCTGTCCACCTGGACTTCATAAATATATTTTGAGAGAGGAAGCAGTTCCAGCATTATTAAATGAAGCAGCGATCTGGCTGCTTCTGAATAAACTGAATCTGGACTCAGAAAATGAAATAACTACAAGCCACTCGCTAATATTGTGTTACTAGGCAGGATGCTTGAGCAGATGATGGCCAATCAAGGCCAGGCTTTCCTGGATGAAATTGATATTCTAGATGTGTTGCAATCTGATTTAAGGCCAGACTTTAGAACAGAAATTGTTTTGGTAATCTATGAGGTTATCTGTGCTGGATAAAAATGATAGTGGGGTGGAGTGAGGTGTGATCCTATTGATCCTCCTTTTTTTATGTGGCTTTTAATACCATCAGCCATGATGTATGTCCAAACAGGCTGTCAGAATTGGATTGTAGATGTATTGTACAATGGTGATTCCATTTCTACTTGGATGGCCATTTCCAGAAAGTGGTGCTGGGATTAGTCTTCCGCCTTTTGATGGTTGGGTATATAATCCCCTGGGCTTCCATTTTATCCTTATGCTTTTTAAATCCTGGCTGTTCCGGCAGGCTGGGGGCTGTTAAAGCACCCAGCCCCATCTTAATTGTGACAGTTGTGGATTTTAAAATTGTTGTATTGTCTTATTTATTCCCTCCCCTGTTTATTGTGAGCCGCCCGGAGTCCTTCGGGAGTGGGCGGCATACAAAACCAATAAACCTAAACCTAAATCTACATGCAGTTGTTGGGAGAAGTCATAGAGGGAAGTGGGCTGGAGTGAAATCAATGTGTAGGTGGGGCTCTAATTCTTCTTTTCATCTAATAGAGGAGAGGCAATTGGCATTCTGGACCTGTGCTTGAACAGGGTAATGGGCTGGATGAGGGCCAGTAAACAGACTCAATCCAATAGGATAGAGATAATGTTTGCAGCCAGTACTTTTGGCCAGGTTAGTGGTACTGGCACCCTGTCTGTTTTGGAAAGGCCTGCCTTGTCCCTAAAGGAATAGCTTCATAATTTGGGATGCTCCTAGATCTTTCATGTCACTAAGTGGCCTTAGTGGCAACAAAAGCCTTTTATCAGCTTCAGTTGGCTTACCAACTACAATCCTACATAGACAGAGGCATCACATTTATTTGTATTACTTCCTACTTGAACTGGGATTCAGTTACCTATGGACCAGTGGTAGAATTCAATTTTTTTTACTACCGGTTCTGTGGGTGTTGCTTGGTGGGGGTGGCTTGGTGGGCGTGACAGGGAAAAGATACTGTAAAATCTTCATTCATTCCCCACTCTAGGGAAAGGTTACTACTACCCCATTTCCTCCCAATCAGCTGGAACTCGGGAGACAGAGAATAGATGGGGTGGGGCAGTCAGAAGTGGTGTTTACCAGTTCTCTGAACTACTCAAAAGTTCTGCTACCGATTCTTCAGAACTGGTCAGAACCTGCCAAATACCACCTCTGCTATGGACTCTAATAAGGTTCTCATACTGGTCACTAACAAAAAATAAGTGAGGTGGATTCCATGAATGGGAGAGCTTTTTGTGTGTTAGAACAAAAGTGATAGAATTTCACATTACATGAACATAATTTTAGTTCCAGATCTATCTATTTTCTCAGGCTTTCTAATTCTCTTTTAATTGTATTTAATGGTGTTTTCATTCTTATTTTTTAAATGACCACTGTGCTTTATATAATGCTTTTATTGTGTATTTTATCTGATTTCGTCATTTATACTTTTATCTCAAATTGTATTTTAGATTTTTTTTTTAAAAAAACTGCACATACAGCTTCAGCTATTAACTGTTGTATGTTTTATTAAATAAATAAACTCATTAAAATTATTTATATTTTAATGACACTTGTAACAAGACAGTATTTAATGTGGTACTCAGTACATCAATGTCAGAGTAAGTACTTGCCGTCATCAGTCTCCTCAGATGTCTCTGGGGCTACTTTCCTTGGCCATTTTTTTTCTTCCTTTGACATTTCAAACAGCAGCAGCAGCAGGGTAGAGCCCATGAGATGAAAGGTTGCAGATCTGTTGCTAATTTAGATGCAGCTCTGTTGCAAAGAGGTTTTCAAAGTTACATGAAACAAGCACAGTTACTGAGCTTATACAGATAACAGACAGAGAATAGTAGAACTCATTTAATTAGCAGTTTAGATACCAGAATAGAAACGGTGAGACTGATGGGATTTAGTCCCGTCATAGGTAGAAGGTCAGATGGGTGACTTTTCACCAGCTGTCATTTCTCAATCTTAGGAAAAAGACAAAGGCAAACCATTTGTGGCATGGCCTGGGATGGCACGAAGGGATAATGCTAGAAGTGTATCAGGTCCTGTTTTTATAGATGGCAGAACTGGGAAGTACTTCATGAATATTCAATGAGACTGGAATAGAGAAAGTAACAAAGTATTTAAGTAATAAAACAGCAAAAATCCAAAACAATAAACCATATAGCTAGCCAAAGTCCTTTTTATCAAAAGTAAGAAAAATATATACAAACCAATAATGATAGAAGAAGTAATACCCAGACACACTATCAGTTCTTGTTCATGGTGGAAATCTACTTTCTTTATAATACAATAAAACTAAACCTATGTGTGCAACAAGATCCTATGTCCCAACTACCAATCAGGCATTATACAAGTAGTGACTGCATCAGACATGACTGTTCATAGTTACAATAGTGCTGAAAAAGTAACTTTTTGACCAGTCACTGCCTTTAGACTTTTGCATGCATCTCTCTTAGTCATGTGGTTACCATTATAGCAGTGGTGGGTTTCAAAAATTTTTAGAACCTATTCTGTAGGTGTGGCCTGTTTTGTGGGAGTGGCTCAGCAGTCATGTGACTGGGTGAGAGTGGCTTGGCGGTTGTGTGACCAGGTGGGCATGGCCAAGTTGGAAAATGTGGTGAAACTTACTTAACAATGCTCTTGCTTAGCAATCAAAATTTTGGGCTCAATTGTGATCATAAGTTACCTTCCTTCCTTCCTTCCTTCCTTCCTTCCTTCCTTCCTTCCTTCCTTCCTTCCTTCCTTCCTTCCTTGTGTCTCTCTCCCCCCACTTATTTTCTTTCTTTTCCTTCCTTCCTTCCTTCCTTCCTTCCTTCCTTCCTTCCTTCCTTCCTTCCTTCCTTCCTTCCTCCCTTCCTCCTTTACTTCTTGTGTCTCTCTCCCCCACTTATTTTCTTTCTTTCCCTTCCTTTTTTCTTATCTCTCTCTCCAACTTTCTTTCTTTCTCTCTTTCTCTCATACACACACAAACAAACACACACACACCATTTCTCTCATGTCTGCCACTGACAGTTCTCAAAGAGAAGGAAGGATTCCTGCCTTGAGAAGTGGTTAGACTAGATTACCTCCATGTTCCCTTGCATCCCTCTATGTTCTCTGTCCCATTTAGTCACAAACAGCCCCATTCACTTTAAAGTTGGTCACAAACTCCACTCACCCTGCACGCGCCCTCGTCCCATCCAAGGAGGCAAGCTGTGGGGCGGGGGAAAGGGGGGAGTCTGTGGCTCCACATCTCTCAATCTTCTTCCCCACCTCGGTTCTGCGGGTGAGAGGTGCTGCTGCTGAGGTGGTGCAGTGGTGGTGGTGGCGGCAGCAGCGGGGGAGTCAGGGCACTGCCTGCTGAGCAGCATGACCCACAGCTAGTCCAGGAGCAGTAGCACTCCCCCTGCACTCCCATCACTCACTAACACTCAGGCCAGAGGCCAGGCACGCAGAAGAGGCATGGTGGCAGCGATGGCAGCTGAGCAGGGGCAGCGCTTTGGTGGGTGCTGAGGGAAGGAAGGAATGAAGGAGACTGCAGGCTCATTTGCCCTTGTCTACATGACCTTCTTTCGTTCTCTGCTGCCCGAATGAGTGAAGTAGGCAGACAGAGAATGAAAGGAGATTGCGTAGCTGAGGCAAAGGAGCCTGCAGCTTCCTTCCTTCCCACGTTCAGGCAATGGGGGGGGGCTTTCTCACAAACCTTTGGAGAAATAAAGAAAGTATGCAAGAAAGCCCCACTCCCTCTCAGAGGCGGGGCTATTGGTGAGCCAGCCAAACAGTGAGTGGTGGGCAGGGAAATCATGGTGCGGACAGGTGGGGGGAGTGAGCGAGCAAGCGGCGACTGGATGGGCAGGAAGAGTGAGCGAGGGGGGCAGGCGGGAGGAAGCGTTCCAGTACTGTGCCACTGGACAAACAGGTTCCAAAAGGTATGCTAAATTTCAACGGGTTTTAGCATACCGGTGAGAACTGGCTGAAACCCACCCCTGCATTATAGTCAGTTGTCCTGTGTAAAAATATTACTCACAGTTGCAGTCTCATGATTTTAGTTGCTCTTCTCTCAACTTTTTCCAGAGTCTCAACCTCTTTTTTGTAGTATGGTGACCAAAATTGGTTGCAGTATTCCAGGTGTGGTCTTACTAGGGTTTTATAAAGTGGTACTAATACTTCATGTGATCTTGATTGTATGCCTCTGTTTGTACAACCCAGGATTATATTAGCTTTTTTGGATGCTGCTGCACACTGCTGACTGATATTCAAGTGATCATCCACTAAGAGTCCAAGGTCCCTCTCACTGTTACTGTCTTTGAGCCAGGTCTCACCTAATCTGTACATATACCTTTGATTTTTCCTGCCTAAATATAAAACTTTGCTTTTACTAAATAAGAACTATCTACATTGGCAATTGGCTGTACAAAAACACATTCAAACTAGCCAGATAAGGAACTTTTTACCACCTGGAGAAGAAAGTTCATGCTAAAGCAGCCTAAAAGATCCCAAATTTGAAGTCTCAGCAAATCCATTGTCAGTTAAACTTTTAGTGTTGGTAGAAGAGGAGAAATATTAATTTAAACTGGAACAAAGCCTTGAGTTAACTGAGCTATGGGCAGATTATAAGAAAAAGGCACCATCATTAGGATATGGCATAAAAATTATTGTTGGTATAGGAATCCATGATAACAAGCCATTTAACTGGGTCCTGCGGTTGTTTCCTCTAAAGGAAATTAAACAGGCCAAATGAAGCAGAATTAAACTTGAATCTGCCAGCCTAATGGAGAAAAGGGGATTCAGAGTTATTGTCTCTGTGTATATTTGTCTGTAAGAATGTATGCACAGTCTCACAGAATGTGTACACATCAGCCATGCCCACTTATGCATCTTGGTTTGTTGAGTGAAGATTGCTTCTGAAGCATAAATCAGAAGTTAATGTAAAATATGTTACCTTTTGTATATTGAAACAGGTCTCTAGAACATACTCTTTGGAGACTTATAAAATCTCATGCATGCATAATTATTTCTGTCATTATGCATATGTACAACTTAACTAACAACCAGTTGTGGATATGGTATAATTTGAGGACATTAAAGTAGCACAAGTATAAATAATATTGTTTTTTTTTAAGTTGTAGCTAATGATTTTTCCTTGATATTCGAAAATGCCTATTGTACAGGGAGAAGCCAAATCATTAATCCAAATGTGATTAGAAGTTGGAACCATAAATTAAATCAGATATTAAATTTGAATAAGAAATATGCAATGCACATAAACTTTCATGCATGCTAGTTCTGCCCTCAATATTCTTAATTGTACTTCCCTCCCCAAGTTCAATATGTTTCTCTAGATCAAACTCACGGCCCACTTGCCAGATGCATCACACCCATGCCCAGTTTAACAAAGGGGAAAAAGTCCCGATATGTCACGTGATGCCACCATGATGATGCAAGTTTGACACCCCAGCTCTAGATATTTGAAGCAATCTTCAATTTGTTTTTACACATTGAAACTTGAATTTCACTTTCAGTCAAGCAAAAACAACTAGAAATTAACTAAAGCCTTCAGTGATCATAAGCATGTCCTTCTCTTTGCTATTCAAATGATGTGTGTGTCAGCCCTGGAAGCCATCATTTTTGTTGGAGCTTCAAGGCTTTAACATTTAGTGCATGGGAAAATGGGAGGGGGAGTTGCAAGAAGTGGTGGACGATAGCAATAGCAATAGCAGTAGACTTATATACCGCTTCATAGGGCTTTCAGCCCTCTCTAAGCGGTTTACAGAGAGTCAGCATATTGCCCCCAACAATCTGGGTCCTCATTTTACCCACCTCGGAAGGATGGAAGGCTGAGTCAACCGATTAGCTATAACAACATTCCTTTCTATGGGAGTCAATATCATTTGGCCTGTACCTGGATTTGAGTGACTGGGGTTTGTCTCCAGTTGGCGTGATGAAGTGATTGGACCACGTGATGGACTTATGGGTGCAGGAGATGGATCTTTGACTTTCTTTTGGGCGGGGAAACCCCAGAACTTTCAGATTCGGGTTTTCCCAGATGTGCTAAAGCTTGTTGATAAGAAAGGTTGGCAGTTCAGCGGTTCCAATCCCTAGTGGCACATAATGGAGTGAGCTCCTGTTACTTCTCCCAACTTCTGTCAACCTAGCAGTTTGAAAGCATGTAAAAATGCAAGTAGAAAATTAGGAACCACTTTGGTGGGAAGATAACAATGTTCCGCGCAACTTCAGGATTTAGTCATTCCGGCCACAGGACCACAGAGACACCTTTGGACAGCGCTGGCTCTTCAGCTTTGAAACAGAAATGAGCACTGCCCCCTAGAGTCAGGAACAGCTAGCACATATGTGCAAGGGGAACCTTTACCTTTACCCTAATAAAATGGAACTTTGAGGAACTTCAAGCCATGGAGTCTTCTTTTGTTGGGGGTGTTACTTGGAGCCCTGACAATGTGCATTTTCGATTGTAATAATAATTACTGCAAATCTTAAATGAAACAAAATAAGTCAAAATTGTGAGCTATAATGCTTATACCTTGAACTGTCGATGATTTATCAAGTCTTGAAAATGTAAAGCATTTTACAGAGGGGAGAAAAGTATAAGTTTGGGAGCAGAAGGCCTTTGTCTTTGTCTTTTTCTATTTCTTTGTTATAAAATTACATTCTATTTATTTCATCTTTTTGTGAATTTTTCATGCAACCTACAGAAAGTTCTAGTAGGCCGCTTGGGATTATTTTAAGATAACTGTAAAAAGAATGCGGAATGATTTATGTTGTTTAAACTTTGTTAGAAGCGACTACCTTAAAATAGAAGGTTAACTGATTCTTGCTGAAAGTATTATTGGAATATGTGGAATGATTCATGCTACAAATCGCTCTGAGTTATATTTTAAACAAATGGTAGTATAAATTTGATAGTGGTAAATATCAGACAAGTGGGGGATGAGGGTAAAATACATGTGGAATGAACTAAGTTATTTAAATCCTATTAGAAGGGGAAGTCGGTTGGAATTATCTTAAGATAGAAATTGATTCCTGTGTAAAGTAATATCTGATCTACGCTGCTTAACTTTACTAAGAAGGGGAAATCTGGTTAGATTATTTTGAATTACTGTTTGAAAAAGGGGTAAAGAAAGATCATTTACGCTGTTTAAATTTTACTAGAAGGGAAAGTTTGATTACTTGTCTGTAAAGTTATATTTGAATATATGGCATGAATCACGCTGCTTAAATCTTATTGGAAGGGATCATGAGGTTTAGGAAGGGAACGGGAGAGCCTACAGAAGGTCGGGGTAAATAGCAAAGAAGTAAGAGATGAGAATAAAATATAGATAGAATGATTTATACTATTTAAGCATAGATAAAGATGGGGGGCTGAGATCAACACAAAGAGTGGTTTCTTTTTTTCTTTTTTCTCTTTTCTCTTTTCTTTTTTTCCTTTTTTTTTTTCTTTCTCTGCTTTTTTTTTTTTTTTTTTTTTTTTTGATATATTACTTTTATTTTTTTAATTCATATGTATACAAGATATTTTAGATAGAAGGTAGTGCCAGGTGTGGGCCCTGGGAAGTCGGGAGGATTAGGGATGGGGATTGTGGGGGGTGGGGTGGGGGGGTCTTAACATAGTCTTAATAAGAACAAGAATGTATTTATATACGGTGGTCCCTTTTTTTTTTTTAATTATTATTATTATTATTATTATTATTTTCCTTGGTTCATTTTACTTTTATCAGATCAAACAACATTCGAATAAAGGCATACACCAAGGAGGGAGGTAGAGGGAAGGAAGAGGGAGGAGTAAGGAAGGAGTAAGGGGAATGTAAGGAGTAATGTAAGGAGGGTGTCTGGGGAGTAAGGGGGGAAGGAAGGTTTGAGGGGAAAGGGAAGTAGGAGGGGAGTGTTAGAGGGAGAAAGGAAAGTTGGAGGGGGTAGATGGGGTGTATGGAGGATGCAAGGGTTAGGTGGGGTTGTGAATGATGAGTTGTGTTTCCTTTTTACTTGTTCGTTTTATTCCCTTTTTTTTTTTTTTTTTTTTCCTTTTCTTATAGTAAATACCCTGTATATAAATGATTGCAAATGGAATGTGAAAATTGAATAAAATATTTTATAACAGAAAGTTCTAGTAGGCCTGTTTAATTAAATGAACACAAAATATTTTAGACAGCTTTCTTTATTCTTGCTGGCTAGAGATATTGATTTGAGCAAAAATGGCTGGAAGGTGTATGTAGCTTTGAAAAATACTGTTAAGTTAAAGGTATTGTTTTCTTTTGGATGGTTTGCATGTTAGTATGTCTTTGGGGAATATTACTGTAATGGAGAAGGTGAAAAGTACAAGGTACTGGGAAAGAAGTATCAAGGAGTTGTAAAACTGAATTATAAAACTGAAGACTGTTTTCTAGAACAATGTTCATGAGCAATGTTATTGTGTCTTTTAGTTTTGATGATAATTATGTTTTCCCTTCATCGGTACTATGATTTTTACAATTTTTCAAACAAGGACAAATAAACATATGCCAGTGCTGAAAGGGAATATATGTTTGGCAACTTCAGGTAAAAATACTAAAAAAAAAAAAAATACTTGTATTTATTTATCTATTTAATTAATTTATTGATTGACTGGATTGTTATTATTCTGGGATTTTTTAAAAAAACAGGTAGACAAAATATTAATTGATTCATCAACCACTCTATTGGCCACTGAGTTAAATTTGTTTCAAGTATATTTTAAATATATAATAGGCGGTGCAGTAGCTCAGTGGCTAAAATACTGGGCTTGTCAGCTGAAAAGCCAGTAGCCAGGTTTGAGGCCCGAACTCCATGCGATGGGATGAATTCTCATCCCTACCCCAGTTCAAAAGTATACCAATGCAAGTAGATAAATAAGTACCACTTCAGTGGAAAGATAACAGCACTCCAGGATGTCATGCTGACAACATGACCATGGAAATGTCTCTGGCAGTGCTGGCTCAATGGCCTTGAAATGGAGATGAGCACCACACCCTATAGTCAGCAATGACTAGTGGAGTAAACCTTACCTTTACCTTACTTGTTTTTTTAAAAAATGTACTAATTTTACTAGGCATTGAGGCCAGCATTTAATACACTTATTCTTTAATATTGGGATTCCTAATGACCTTATCATGAATATTGCTGCTAATGAGGATGTTGGCTTACTATTATTAGACATGTTAATGTTTTACAGCAATTTATATCCTGTATCACTTCACCTGATTGAATTTTCTATAAACTGTGTAGGTAGATTTGGTTGTTATTTTGAATACTCTCAATGAACATAGATATGCAAAATTCATTAGGCTCGTACCAAGAACCTCATTGATGCTCTTTAACTTTCAAATAGCTAATGAAAAAAATTTCAGAGTTAGAGAAGCGTAGGTAATAATTTATTTCAAGTACTTGAAATTGCATAATATAATATTCAGCATGAGATACCACTGCAACTGTTCATCAGGTTTCTTTGAATACAAATTAATCTTTGAAAATGTAATTTACTCAATATTTTCATTTTTAAGGCAGCATGTAGCTAATTTCTTATTGATTTTTAATTTCTACATTACACTAGATTTAAGATTTTTCTCTCTGATGTATAATATAGTGATTTAGAATCAATGGGATTATGACTTTTTAATACTCTTTTTAATTTTTTGTGGATTGTTATGCACTATATTTATTTCATATAATTAATAATGAAACCCTTGCATCATTCTTTTTACCATAGAAACATCTGTATACTCCATGGGTTGAATGAACTCTGTTTGACTTCTAGTTCAGTCCCATTAGAGATAAACTTACTTGATGTAAAGGATAATTCAGGTAACATATCGGACTAAGAGTTTAATATAGTTGCGTAATCATCTACAGTTTAATTATATCAATTAAAATCATTAGATACAATCACTACTAAAGCTAGTCATATTGATTCAATTTATACTTACATATTTCAACACACATATGTAATAGAAAGACTAATAAACACAAGCTATTCATGATAAAATAGTTCAAACTTGTCCTTTTCTTAATTATTTATTGAACCTAATGCCAAATCATTAAAATGTAACAAACAAGCCTTATTAGCTTGGGACTCTGGAGAATGATGTTTCCTAAATATAAGCAGAAAAATTAAACAGCCTCCATAGAGAGTTAAGTCTTGACCTGGCAAATGTAAAGGACAATTATTAATTTGATTGGGTGTGTTGGTGAGGTCAAGTTCCAGGCTACTGCTTTATAGGGTTGCTAGGAATCTATCTTATCTTTGTTCTTTTCTGAACCCTAGGAAATAGCATCAGGTGAAATATCATGTGTATGCTAATGAATATATGTCACCTGATTTATTGCTGTTTAAGTTCCTTCTCAATATTTATAAGTGGATAGAAGGGTCCTGGATGGAATGAATAAGCTTCATCTTCATTCATAAATAAGCTTCAGCTGAAACCTAATGAGATCCATTGGCTATGAGTTTTAGGTTCCCTTCTCCCCCAATACTGGGGATCTTCCACACATTTTTCTGGATAGGGTAATACTCCTCCAGGCAGAACCTATACACAGATTGGGAGTTTTTTTTTCCAGATTCTAAGCTACTTCTAAAAGAGCAGGTGATAGCTATAGCCAGAAAGTCTTTTTTAGAATTGTGCACCAAGTGTACCTGCACCTGGATTTATAGACATTGCTCATAGTCACTCATGTTTAGTCATCTGTCATTTAAAATTGTACAATGAGATCTTTATGGGGCTGCCTTTGGATAAACTGGTTCCAAATGCAGCAATATGGATAATTATGATCATATCTCAATGTTCCACACAGGGGGTTCCTACCGGTTCAGCTGAACCGGTAGTGGTCTGGCAGCCTGGGTCACTGGAAACGGCAGCAACCCATGCCTGTCACATCCCCTAACTGGTTCCCTGGTCACCATCACCATCTTGTTTTGGAATTCTGCACACGGACAGAATAATTTTAATTGAACTGTGCATTCACGAGCAGCACACATTCAGTCTGCACGCGCAAAGGACATGCATGAGCAAACTGGCAAGAAAGACAGCCAGAACCCACCCTTGGTTCCACATATATAGTTATATCACTGCATTAGCTTCCAAGAGGCATCTGGGTAAAATTCAAGGTACTGCCAGAAAGCTTATCACAGAACAGATTATTTATAGGCTCCCTGTCTCTGCTTGTCCCATTAGATTAAATAGAGCTGGCATGCTAGAGGTCCCTATTACCAAGCAGGGCTATCTGATAGAACCCAGGAAGTCTCCTTCCTGTTATAACCTCTGCTCTATGGAACATCTGACCCCTTAACATTCAGGTAACCTTAATCTTGTTAAGATTTTATAGATATTTTCATTTATTTATTCAATTTCTATAGCTGCCAACTCAACCAAGTGACTCCAGGTGGCTTTTGGCTGCCTTGCAGGCATTGGCCACTGTGTTGGGTGAGTCCATCTCTAATTGCAGTAATTAGTTGCAGGATAACTACTGTTTAATAGTTAATTGATTATTATGCACCCAGGTAATTATTATTTGGTGGTGGAAAGGTGTTTTTAATCCTGGAAACTGCCCATAGTCACTTGCATGATATGGACAGCTATATATAAGAAATTACATAAATAAATTAGTGTGTGATAGCCTTATCAAGTGCACCAGATAGGAAACACAATCCAGTTAGTTAATTTTATTTTATTTTAGGCACATTATAGAATCATGCAAGTCTTACAGTACAATTATCCCCCTGTTTCCTTTACAGCCTGAAAAATTATGGGAGATCTCTTCTGAGCCTCTTGTCTCACCATTTTTTCTTAAAGCATATGGCACATGTTAGCCAGGGATCACTGAAGTGGCTGGCTGCCTCTGTGAAAGGGATTTTTTCAGGCAGTGTTATCTCATCCACGGGATGCCTGATTGCCAGTAGGCAATCAGGGGAGGCTTCTTTCCTGTCCCTATGTGGTTTATTCGTTCATGGGAATTGAGCTGCCAAGCTGCCAGCCTCAGCGGAATGCAGGCTCAGCATCTTACCACGTAAGACACCATGGCCCCTTGTCTCCCCTACTATCCTTGGACAATGCTGTCTCTTATCTGACCATTTCTTGGGAACCTCTCTGGATCCAGTCATCCAAGGTCATTCACACATGCCATTACATGTGTGTGTATGATTTATAGTTAATCAATTGTGGTGATGGAGTCTTTGAAGTCACTGATACTTCTCACAGCAAAGTGGGTCAGAATAGGAGGGTTTTTTTAGTTTATCAAATTTTATGAATAAAAAATATCAATTTTTATTAGTTTATCAAAATATAAAATACAAAGAAAAATGAAAATAATGGGAAAGTAGGGAAAGAAAAAGAAAACAAAAAAGTGTAGGGAAAAGGGGAAAAGAAAAAAAAAACCATTGTTTTCTGGCTCTTCTTAGCGCAGTAAAAATATAATATATAATAATATATACTAGCCATTTCTATAACAGTAAACCTATTAATAACAAAACTCAAAATCAAAGTTTCATTTATTTTCCAACCTCAAGCACAAAATCAAAAAATGGTTTCCTGGTAGAAACAATGTTGCCTATATTCTTTTCTTTGATTAGAGCAGTCAATTTAGTCATCCCTGGTAACACAGTCAGTTTTTCCAGTCAGTCATCCATTGTGGGAATTAAAATATATTTCCATTTTTGTCCATAGAGCAGTCTTGCTGTTTTCAGCATATATAATAACAAAGTTCCATTAAAAAAAAAAAAAAACCTTTGTTTATTAAGCCTAAAATAACAGAGTGGTTGAAATAGCTGAATTAATTTGTTGTCTTTTATTTTTTATTTGATGTATACCCTTCCATTATTTTTCCAATTCCATGTGACTGTGACATGCATGATGTTTTTACCTCCTCTTTACTTAACCAATTTAAGTATTTGGCTGACAGAATGAAAGACCCAAAGCTGCCAAGTAGGCCTTTTTGTTTGAGAGAAGCTGAGAAATTTTGGTCTCTGAATTTTTAATTTAGTACCTTAACCAGTGCACCAAATGGCTCTCAATTGTTGGAATTCAAGAACTTGTAATAATTATGGGAAAAAAGAATATAAATCATTTATACAGCACATATTTAGTGAAAATATACCAATAGTTTATTGGTAATATATGCCTTTCCTGCAATGTAATGGACTTCGTTAGTAGCTTCAACATTTTGTCCATCTGTATTAATAATTCTTAAATGATCACATTCTACTAAACTTAATATTAATAAAAGTTACTCAAAATTGATTTTATAATGTTTATTATAAGTTAAAATGTAATATTAATTGTGTGCATTTTTCTATTTTTTTTCTTAATTTCTAATTTTCTTATTAAAGTGGGCTACCTTAAATTTATTACTTTATGTCTTACAGCACTTCAAGTGTCAATTTCCCTCAGCAAGGTAGAAGTCAGTGTGGGTGTGTCAAAATTCTTCACTTGTACAGGTATAATACATTTTATTTTTTTGATCAGCTTCATGATCAATGTAATTATTAATATTAACTAGAAGTTATGGTACATCCTAGTGGCTTTTTTGAATACTTTATTAAACATATTAGAGATTGTGTCACTGTAGAAGTAAAAATAATAATAAAATGAATTCAAACTTGTAAATCAAGAGTATAATAATTGACCTGGAAATTATCCTTCAAAAATCAGTTCTGTTTTAGCATTTTGAAATAGTACCATTTGGATAGTTTATTGTGAGGTTTTTTTTTATATTTATGAAGGAATTTTTTTGAAGCAAATTATTTGTACTATACTGTACATCTTTGCCAGTGTATATTAACCTAGCCCCGTGATAGTGAACCTATGGCAAGTGGCACATGGAACCTTTTGTCAGGGCACACGAGGCATTGCCCTATCAGCTGGCCAGTGTGCATGCATGCGCTGGCCAGCTAGAATTCGGCTTTCTTTTGAGGCCGTGTTTTGCCCTCTGGAGGTTTTCCTGAATTCTCCAAAGCACAAAAAACCAGTCCTGTGGGCAAACTGGAAATTCGGGGACAAACTTCTGGTTTGCTTGTAGGACCATTTTTTGCTCTCCGGAGGCTTCAGGAGGGCGAAAAACAGCCCTATGGACAAACTAGAAGTCACTTCTGATTTGCTCATAGGGCCATTTTTTGCCCTCCGGAGGCTTCAGGGAAGCTTCTGAGGCCTCTGGAGGGCATCCATGGGGGGAGGCTCTTTTCACCTTCCCCAGGCTCATAGAAAGCCTCTGGAGCCTGGGGAAGGCGAAAAAAAAACATGGCAAAAGCGGGGGGGGGGGTCACTAATTGCATGCATGTACGCAGGCTGGGCGGCATACACATAGCATTATGGTGTGGCATGCCGGTGCACGACCCCCCTGTGCTTCTCCTGCTTTTGCCATGGCAGCCAAAAAAGGTTTGCCATCACTGACCTAGAACAACACTAACTAGATAGCAAAAGTCAATGAACCGGCAGGACATTTTTCCATTTGTAGTAATCATGCTGAAAATTCAACATGAAGAACAGCTGGAATTTAGAGCACCACAAAATACAGTAATATTCAACATACCAATGAAATTAATTGAATCTCTCTGTACTGAAATTCTAATGAACCAACATAGACTTTTGCATTTATGATTTGCAACTTGTGGTCCTGAGTTGCATTAGAAATACTTACGTAGTACACACATTACATTCTGAATACTTTTTATGTGTCTTAATGGCTATTTTCTTGTAAAATAAAGCACAATATAGAACATAATACACACTTCCTGGGAAATTTAAATTACTATTTTGTTTAATTTTAAACAAAATAGTAAACATACCTCTTTACTATTTATTTGGTTGGTTGGTTGATTGGTTTATATATCTGCTCATCTCAGCAAACAACTCTGGATGGCTCACAATTCAATGATACAGATAGACCAAAAGGAAAGTGGAAAATTAAAAAGAGAGTAGCATCTGAGAAATTAGGTACTTATGGTGGAATCAAGTAGTTCAGTACATTCACTTTGAAGGACAAGCTCAAATAAAGGCAGAGAAACAAGGATTTAAGAGTCAATTAATCTCAATGAAGTATATTGGATTTTTAAAGCTGTTACATTTTGAAGTATCTCTCAAAAGTGAGATGAGCGAGCTAGAATAAGTATGGAAATAGGAGACTTGCCCATCTGAACAAAGTGAGAAACTTAAGGATAATGTCTTTTTAAAGTTGCAATCCCACATTTATTTTATTTTATTTATTTATTTATTTCATCAAGCATGAATTAGATAACAGATCTAAGTATAAACATGATTATGTATTTGATAAAGAAAGCAAAAAAATTGTAGGTAGAACCTTTTTATTACTGCAAAGATCATAGAGTAAAGTTCAGGAGAAGCAGTCTAAAAGTGTTCTGAGGCACTATTACTAGTTCAGATGTTTCCACCAAATACAAAAGGGAGGAAAGTGATTAAAATTGAGATTAATGAAAGAACATGACTGAGGGAGAAGGAGAAGAAGTTTATCAGGTGTCTAGTAATTAAGGTCTGCTGGCCTGAACAAAATATTGTCAATAAGGTTAATAGCCATAACACCTTATCAGCTTTGTTGTTTAACTGATAAGAGGAATTGTCAAGGAAGATAGTTTGAGACTTTGTCTATCAAATCGCTTTGTGGTGTCTAGGAGTCAACAGTGCAAATAGGAAGAGGCTAGAGAGGAATTTTATCCACCCTATTTTTATAGATTTTTAACTGTGGTGTTAAATCTTTGGGAAATATTTAACATCAGTCACCTAGGAGTAGGGATCACAGAAGTGGTTCTCTGAGGGTACTGGCCTCCCTTCTGTGGTAGGCCCCAATTACAAGTCATTTAGATTTTTCTGACAAGTAGTTACTAGGATATATAAGAATGCTAGCTATAGAAATATTTAGCCAAATCAAGGATTTAAATTTTGGATAGATTAGAATCTTATCAAAAACAGCAGCATCTCCATCCTCCTGCCTGTGTTAACAATCATGTCTTATTCTTGTCAAGGCACCATACATAGCAGTTAGGAGAAAGTAGAATAGTTGTCCTTACTAAAAAAAAATGCAATCCTTAATCTTGCTGGTTGCTAGGCATTATCTGTTTGCTGAATAGTCCAGTCCTCTTCCCCTGACTTTGCACAGCTTTCCTTCATTGGACTGGATCGCTCCACAATCATTAAGGAAGAAAAGTACTGACAATAATAATCTCTTCATCCTTGGAAAGACAGGCTAGCTAGCACAAAAGAGCTGTTCCTTCAGTTTCAAGAAGCATAAACTCAATATGAGGTCAATCTGCAGAGGCTCTGCAGTCCTCAAGAGTCCAATTTTTCCTGGAGATCACCCAAGGTCTTTTCTGAAAAAAGAACTGTGAGCAAAATGTGGCAGAACATGGCTTTCTCTGAAGTCAACAAATTAATCATGAAAAAGAAAGGTTTGAATTTGCATATCTCCTCATATAAATCAATTTCTCGATGTGTTATATAAGACATGATATTATGTTTCTATTATGTTCATTTTTAAAAAAAATACTGTTTGGTATAGTCTTTATTTTAAAAAAAAGATGTTTAATTTCATTAAAATACTATGTTTACATTTAAGTATCTTTTGAGCCTTTGGTATATTCATTCTTTATTTTTTCATTGTAGTAATAGGTGAACCTGAGAGTATAGATTGGTATAATCCACAAGGAGAAAAGATCATTTCTAATCAGAGAGTGATGGTGCAGAAAGAAGGTGTAAGATCACGATTAACCATTTACAATGCCAATGTGGAAGATGCGGGAATATACAGATGTCAAGCAACTGATTCTTCAGGATTTAGTCAAGAAGCTACTGTTGTTTTGGAAATTTACCGTAAGTAAATACACTATCAAGCTTTATCTTTCTTCTTATGGTGTTGGAAATGTTGAGTAGAAATCTCTGTAAATTTAATTACAAAGTATATATTAAAGTGTGATACTGTTTCTTCTAGTAAAGTAGTAACTACAGGCCTACTATATACTGTATGGCATACACTATACAGTACAAGCTGTAAATAGCCAGATAACCCATAGACAGTAGCTGTCTCTATCTCACCCAGATGTTTGCTATGCAAGTATGGTAACTATTATATACAGTACATAGGAGAGTCTTTAACAAAGTTTGTTATTTCAAATACATCACAACCAACACACTTACATTAGCATTGTAACAGTAACGTGCAGTGAGGTTTATAGCTGGTGAGACATAAGTGTTTCAAATTTTTTTAAACTTGTGGACTTCAACTCCCAGAATTCCACAGCCAGGCATACTCAGTTCCAATTTAAAGCGACAGCATTTTCCCCCCTTGCAAAATAAATTTTCCTTCATTCTTTTTCTTCTCCCTCCCCCTCCTTCCTCCGTCTCCCCCTCCCTTCCCCCTCTCTCAAACAGACATACGCACACAGAGAAGTTGGATCCCTCTCTCACTCACTCACTTTCAAACAAACACAAACACAGAAGTTGGATTGGATATATTTTCCAATGGCTTGAAAGCAGTTCCTCTGCCATACCCCCCCTTCCCCTGCTGCCTTCTGATTCGAGCCTTTAATTGCAGGTGGAGCCACATTGCCTTTTCAAACTTGTAATCAATGAATCTGGGCTTATATGCTTTTACCCAGGTGTGTGTGTGTGTGTGTGTGTGTGTGTGTGTGTTTGAAAAGGCAACGTGGCTCTGCATGCAATCAAACTTTTTGAATTCCTCCCCCCTCCCCACACATGCACCTTTTCCAGTTGTTTCAGAGAGGATTTCAACTCTGCTCTTGCCTGCCATCCTGAAAAGAAAAAAAATGTAAAAGGAGAAAGGAAAGAGCTCTGAGGTCAGACTGAGCTAGTTGCTCCCAGAGAACTCCAAAAAGCCTCTAAAAATTCCCTCTACAGGAGGAGGCGAGAGAACCACGTGCCTCCTTTGCATAAGGAATTTTTTGCCTTTTAACCCTTGCTTAACTCTGCTCAAGTGATCATAAAGATAGAATAAAGGAGGCATGTGGTTCTCTCGCCTCCTCCTGCAGTTAAGCACTAAACAGAGTCATCCACTGTGATTCTGGCAGCAACTACCTCAGCCTTTTTCCTTTTATTTTATTTTTCTTTTCATGATGACAGTGGTGAAGCCCTGCCTCCCCTCACTGCATGTCCCTGCATTGTAACATAATGATAACTCAGCTTCCTTGGAAAGAAACTAAGAAAATTGAAAAATGTTAATAATGGCTTTGATTATTCCCTATTTATGAAAGTTGTTCTACATACATACATCCATAACTATGGACTTTAAATACTTGAAAAATTCAAGGAAGATTTTCTGAATTATATTTATACATAACCTTTTTTGCTAACAAATGCTGGTTAAGGTGACTCATTATAAATGATTTAACTGCTTTGAAATTCTTAACAAATTAAAGAATAACCTATTACTATAAATATCTTTCTTTTTTCTTAGAAAAGCTCACATTCCAGGATGTCTCATCACCTCAAGAATTTGTACAGGGGGAAGATGTACAAGTCATTTGCCACGTTATCAGTTCACCTGCACCTATTGTCAGCTGGTTATATCAAAATGAGGAAGTCTCAAATATTGCTGACAGTTAGTATTTTGGTAACTCTTTAAATTATATGTTTTGTTACATATTCAGATTGTTTACACTTAATAATCTTTATTATTTAAAAGAATGTTGTGTGGAATTTACATGGCTACTATAACTGACTTCACTGTTTGCTCTAAGATTTGGACACTATGTGGAAAATCTACCACAGGTTTATGAAAGAAATGATCTGGTAATTTAAATGGAGATTCACAATTAGAAGAAATTTTACATAAATCTAAGCTTCAAATATCACATTTGTTTTGTTAGCCCCCCCCCCCAACTTTTCACCTTGAACATTATTTCCCATAGAGCTGTGAATGCAAAATACAAGCAAACAAACTGTTTATAATGAATATTTATTTATAATGTGTCATTAAATAGTTGTAAATAAAGCTAGCTAGAAGTATCTAAACAGAATTGGCTGGCCATAGAAAGATAGTGCAAGTACTGTTGACAAAGTATTGGAAACAGAGAGGATGGAACTTGGAAGAAACCTGTATGAACTACTAAATTATTGCCAAGAAAATACATGAATTTATTTACTAAATCAGGTTGATCAAAAGAGAAGTATTTATCTTTATTTAAGGTTTTTTTTTTTGAAATAAATTTTAACACTTGTTACAAAATAATCTTTAGATTTGGTTCCTATCTACTCCTATCCTTTTAAGTAACTATGGCTCTTTCTTGTAGAATGCTAATATGCATTCTTTTGGTTTTTTAGTTGACGGGAAAATATACTGGCATAATTGTTACACTAATGACTGAGCTGTTATTGCCTCATTATAGTTCTGTCCTTGTAGCTTTACTGTAAGAAAGTAAAATAGAAATCTACTTAGCATCACCAACTGGTGGGTGTGTCTTTGAGTGTATTTTCTTCTTAAAGTATGATGGGGGAAGTTTCTATTGCCTAATGATTGATTGCATTTGATGTGGATTAACTGGTCTTCCAGAAGATAGATCAGTTTCCAGAAGTAACGAGTGGTTACTTTACACATTTACTTTATCTCTTGGTAGGTAAAGGGGTTATGAAAAGCCATGAATTTATCCAGTTCTATCTTATTCCACATGCTTTGTCTGTGCCTGTCACTAACCCATTTTCACAAATCCAGCTGCAGACTACTGGCAAAACCAGGGTCTTTCTCTTGGTTTAAAATTACTTTCATGCAAGGTATTAGTTCTGTTTGTAAATGTATAATTTTTTTCAAAGGACTGCTATTTTTAGAAAGAGTCTAATGCTGTTTTAGAAGAACACAAACACTGGATGTGTTTACTAGTTCACAATGCAATGTTGTGGCAGTGAAGCTATCCATGCTGAACAAGCTGTATTCTTTGACAGTTTATATAGGCCACTGATGGCGAACCTTTTAGATACTGAATGACCAAACTGTGCACACTTGCATGCCCAAACTGAAAGGTGCATGCATGTGTGAGAATGCATGCATGCGTGGACATGTGTGCATGCATGAACAAGCCTGCACCCACAGACATGCAAACATAGAAGAGACCCGAAGACCAGCTGGCCAGCGAGAGGTGGGGCATCTCAACACTGTCAGCACGGCAAGAGGTAAGATCTTTTTCTTTCATGAGCTTCTGTTTCATTATTTGCAGGGAAACAGAAGCTCACAAAAGAAACATCATGGAGATCTGACCTGGGGTGACAATGCACATATCAGCATGCGTGCCATAGGTTCACCATCACAAATATAGGCTATGACTTATACAGTAATACATGACATACATCCTAGTTATTTGAGGAACTGTCTAGCTGCCATGGTATTTGCAAGTTGATATGAATTGATAAGGTTGTTCAGAATAACAGAGTTGGAAGGGACCTTGGAGATCTTCTAGTCCAACCTTCTGCTTAGGTAGGAAAACTTATACCATTTCAGACAAATGGTTGCCAATCTCTTCTTAAAAACTTCCAGTGATTAATTTTTCTAGCTATCAGGAAATTTCTCAAATGGCATCATTTGTTTGTAAGGGGGCATTCTCTTTGCAGCCCCTTTCTCTGTAATGAAGTTTCTCCTGAGATATGGGTGACTCATGATCTGATGTTACATCAGAGGGCCTTAAAGGCCAGTCTGTTCTTTGCTAAGTAGCTGGAGCCCCTTGTTGGTTGCATTTGCATAAGTTTTATGCTGATGGCTGTGTTTCATCATCTATTGTTTATTTATTTTTTCAATTCATCTTGTATATTTATCCTTTTTGTGAACTTCTCAGAATTGGTTTGGAGTCCAATGGCAGTTAATGAATAATAAATTATTGAAAATCCTGTTATATAATGCCTGATTGGTACTTCACGAATTGCTAAATCAGGCATCGCTTAAGTAGATGTCTATGCATAAAGTCATATATCCAGCATCTCTTGATGTTTAAGCCAAAGAAGACCTATAAGGTGTGCCCAACAACCAGAGGAAAGAATATAAATCCAGGGGATGGCCAGTAGCATCCAGGCATATTGAAATCTTTGATAATGTCATCAGTAATACCATTAATAAGGCATTGTATAAGGTTTCTACAGAAAGATTTGGTAGAAATAAAACAATAGAAGTGTTTTATTTTCAACCATTAGTGTTTTGTGATTGAGATGAAAGCTGCATCTTGAAGGTTTATCCTCTGTCAATAGATCGCACAGGTATTCCTGTGCCACTTCACAGGTTTGGAAGATGAGCCTGTGAAAATACACTATAAATAATATATTTGAAAAAACAGAAAAGTTTACTTTATTTTTTAATTTGACATTTTTTATCATTTGATTTTACATGAACGATATCTCAGTCATAGGTTTGGGATATTTTAGTACTTTATGTGCTAAATGCAAAAGAGACACAAACTGCATACTTCTCAGTCTGGGCTGAAATGAGTAATATCCAATGAATAATATCCAATGCTTTGTGTCTTTTCATTGCTTCATGTCTTTAATTCAAGAATTGTTATCACCTTGTAGTGTGGATTTCTTTATTAAAGTGAATATAAATAGTATTACATAGATTTATTAGAAACCCATGATGTAGGAAATAAAAAATACAGAATTAAGCTTTCCGGAAATTTTCTGAAAATGTTTCACTGATAATACTTTAATAGTGTAGTGGAAGTATTTAAATATGCCAAAAGTTATATTTACTCACTGCTATTATTTATGGATAATAGTTTTCCTATATGTTTTCCAGATAGATTTGCCATGTTGCCAAACAACAATCTTCAAATTCTTAAAATTAATAAAAGTGATGAAGGAGTATACAGATGTGAAGGAAGAGTCGAAGCTAGAGGAGAAATTGACTTTCGGGATATAATTGTAATTGTAAATGGTAAGATTTAAATTATATATTATTTTTCTTTATGTAAGAAATATAATTTATATTTCTGATATTGTGGCATTTCAGAATAAGGTGAATTAATTTTAAGGGTAAAAGTATAACAGTCACTGTTCAGTACTGCATATGTGCAATACAAACAACTTATAGCACTAGTTTATCATTCCAAGTTAATTATATGTAATTCACTTTTAAAAATGTGACCTCTAACTTTGGTATCATCACAACATAGGCCAAAAATCGTTCTACTTTTTTATATGTGCATGTTGTAATAATGTAGATATGTGGATAATATAAAGAGTATTTTATTCCCAAATTTATTCTGAGAGAAAAATGTAAATGCAAGAGACAAAGGGTGACAAATTTTGTATGCATTACTCGATAACTAGCCTTGTTATGTAGAATTTATGAGATCTGAAGGAATATTCAAATGTTATAAGAAATGTTTAAAAAACATGGATATGTCTAGCATTTTCCTTTTGTTGTCATTGGTTTGCTTTCTTCATTAAAAAAAACTATTTCTTCGCTGGAAATTAAAGGCATTCATAAATTCTTCAAGGCTTTCATGTGAACTAATTTGTCTATTCAGAATTATTGAGTTGGATTCAATCTTTTCATTCTTTTCATTTACAGAAGTTCACAGTGTTCCTATACTGTTTTAGGGAACTGTAGAATGAAATAAAAGTCAGCTAAATTGCTGCAACATTAGTGCTAAATGTTCTATTGGATTTACAGTAGCTCAGAATTATAGTGACTCAAGAGCATTTGAAAAACAAAAACAAAGTTAAGTTTTTATATGCTGCCTGTTTTATTAAAAGGAGGCCAACTAAATTATGCTTTTATGGTTGGTTACATTCTGCTATAACCATTATATTATAGTTGTCCAATTACCAATACATTGATAAAACCAAACCAAACATTATATTCAAGACTTGGAAAAATGCCTCCCTCCCCATCTTTTCATTTTTGCAATATATGACATGATGAATAGGAGACTAAAAAGTGAATTAGAAAAAAAGTACAGAAAAAAATTAACAATTGTAGCATAACATAATTCACAGTATAATTAGACATCGTGAATTTGTTGCTACATTGCTCCCAAATGTTAACAGCAGTAAAAGGTAATTTGTGATTTAATTGGTTTTCCTTGCTACCTGTGTAGTGATTTTCCAACTTTTTTTAAAAAAAAGATGAATTTCCTAATCAAGGAAAGTGACAACACAATTATTTATTTTTTATAGATTTTCTGTTAAAGGAGCATATGATTCCTTTGTGTCAGGGAACCCCCCTCCCCTACAAATAATATATGGGAAAACATTAAAATTTAAAATGTTTCTAAATAAAACTACATATAACAATTTATAATATCAGTGAGTACAGGAATAGAGTACAGATAACAGAAACAGTTGGACACAGTGTTAAAAATTATGTGTACCACACCACACAGAGCAAAAAAAAAAGTACAGTCACCATGTAGTTTACTGTTCAACTACATTATTGTAACAGGAAAGAGGAAACTACTCAGAACAAACGAGCATACAGTATATATCATAGAGCCAGACTTGTTAATACTGCCACCTATTTTCTGAATACTACTGCATAGAAATACATTCCAACAATGAATTCCAGCACACAGCATCACAAGGAAATGATGCAGTGTTATCTAATAGAAGCCTCACATGGTTATCTAATAGAAGCCTCACATTTGTCAGTAAGTAAATATTTGGATAGAGGACATTCTAACAATTCCAATAGGACCTTATTTTTAAAAAACCTGGATTCTTTTTCTGCCATTTATATTAGACAGCCAATTAATACTTACTCAAACAAAGCTATGAAGAGTTAAAAGACAAAATTTAAACAGAAAAACATGAGGGTGTTTTGCTGTTAACATTCCTACAAGAACTTATCTGTGATTATCTCATTAGAAGCATAAGTACAGATGGTAAGCAGCATGTAATTTTTTTCCTGAAAATCATTGCTTCAGAAAAATCCCTTATTCTTCTTTAGAAGAAAGGAAGCCAATGCTGAGATAGCACCTCAAATCTCTTAATGGGGTTCCAGGAGACTAGATCTTCAGCAGGAGCCATTGTAATGAGGAACTGGTTAATATTCAGCTGTATTGATGTCTTAGCTGGTTTCAAGCTGCTTTGCCAGGCTGGTTCATTCTCATGGTCTCACATACATACATATCAACTTTCTTTCTCAACAGAACTCTTTCTTTTTTTGTAAAGTTTGGAGTTTGGGATTTGTATAAGTAAAATAAAATGAGATAGGTAAGATAAAATATCAAAAATAAAATAAAGCAAAAAGGTACATAAAATCATGGCCAAGTGCCAACCAGGACAAGTATAACAAGGAGCTTGCCAACAGGACCACTGCTTGGACTTCATTTGTGGGGAAGGGGAAAATCCAAATATCATGTGCATAACCATGTACAAATGCTTCAATGCTACTCTTCTTTATTTCCCTCCACCCCTCCTCCATCATCTCCTTCTCCTTTATTGGAAGAGGGAGGAGAGCAATATTAATATCTGATGTTTTCATCCTTTATATCTTTAAATCCAAACCTAAGTATTCCAATACTATATGGCATTGCTGTTTAATTTTTTAAAAATATCAGCTTCATTTTTCAGATATTTGGAAGTAGGTATTATCATATACAGTACATATAAATATTATTAATGCCTCCCTACCACTCATTGTGCTGACAGTTCTCTTAACTAATATCTTTCATGATAACAAACCCAGCTGAAAATTCTAGGACACAGCACAAACCAGCTTCCCTAGATTCATTGACAGCAGTGTAACTTTCTGTCTAAGGAAGTAGATGGTATTTTATTATTTGATTGGAATAGGAATTGATCTCCACACATCCTAATTTAGTGTTATTCCCAAGGGTTTTAGATATTAACTCCTGGAAACAATATTTCAGATGGTTTTTGAGGAATACAGTGGATACTCATTTGCACAAGTGGAATTTCAGTTGAGACTTGGTTGTTTATTTATAAAAGTATTAGCCTTTAATATTTGTATATCTTCATGAACCCTCCTTTGATGTTCCTTTTTCAATCACATCTATATATTTCAGATAACAGATTTGTGAATCAGCTCTTGTTTATTATTAATTTGAATAGCTTGCTCACTGAAATAAAAACTGATAAGAAACAAACATGAAAATGAAATAGTTAAAACTGAAATAAATACAGATGAAAAAGAAATTATATTTTGCAAGCTAGATTAGTATCCCTGATGATAAATAAAAAAATATGAGCATCTATATTAAATATTCAATATGTCTGTAAGGATATTTATAACATTCAGATAATATAGTGGTCTTTATTATCCAAGCACATGCCAAAATATGACTGAAAGGCTGGTGATAAAGATTACCGTTTGATTCCTCCTGAGCGAAGGTTATTCTCATGTGTTTAACTATGGCATTATAATGCTTACATTTTCATTACAAATGCTAGAATCTATTGACTTAATATTTAATATTGATTAATCTTTTAATACTGCTAGACACATTTCATTTGAAAACTGCTTAAATTTACTTCATGCTTGAATTACTTCCCATATGACGTATTTATGTGAATCAAAATATCTTTTCTCTACATTGTCTCCACTACTAGTGATGGAGTAAAGTGTGGTTATATTAGAAGACTGGGTTCTGTGTTTAGAGTAGTATGGTACGATATGGTGACAATGTATTGTCATATTAGATTGGTTTATTTTTTTCAGTGAGTCGCTTTCCAGATAAGTTAGGGCTTCATTTTCTAACATGTCTAAGTATTTTCCCTCAATATAGATGGTAAATACAGTATGTCATCTGTTCATCCTCATATACAATATTACAGATACAGACATTTCTCTAATGCTGAAAACTCTGTGTCAAATGTATATGAAATGTTAGGGTTATACAAATGTTAAAGAATATTTTAGGCAGGTTACTAATCCCTTCCTCCAGAAAACCATAAACCGAAGCCCTCAAATACTTTGAGAATACTAATAGAGATTATTGTCTCACCCCAATTTCTGAGATAAAAAGTTATTTATTTGCTTGCAAACAGAAACAGTATCTTTTATAGTATCTGAATGGTGTATGGGTGCTTCACCCTAATATTAGAGGAGGGTTTTTTTTTTGTTTTTCTTCAATATTTTTTTTTGTTTTCTCTATTTATTTTATATTTTTATTTATTTTTATAATACATTTTATTTATGTATTCATTTTAATTTTATCTTTATTTTATTTATTTCTATAGTATCCCATCTCTGCCAATGACACTGGCCAGCTTACTATACAAAAAATATATTACAATTAAAACACTAAAACATTTTAAAATAATAAAAACATCAAAAATAAATATACTAGCAGGTGAGATACTAGGCCAGTTAGCAGTAAAGCCAGGAAATGAAGTCCTTGCCACATTCAGCACCTCAGCCCCATTCAGTTTCAGGAATATAGCCAGATTTACATTACATTACAAAAGGCTAATAGGATTGGGGCACTCTATTCTTTAGAGGGATAATGTTCCAGTTGGCTCATTGGGGCCATTTTTTGCCCTCCCCAGGCTTCAGGAAAGCCTCCGGAGCCTGGGGAGAACAAAAATCTTTCCCAAAGGGCCAACCACAAGTTTGGAAACGATCCATTTCCAGGTTCCGGAGGGCCTCAGGGGAGCCAGGGGACACGGTTTTTGCCCTCCCCAGGCTTCAGCAAAGCCTCTGGGGTCTGGGGAGGGGTCATGTATGAATGCGCGTGTGCATGCGCAGGTGGAGGAATGATTGAATTGATGTGGGCATGCATGCACACATTTTTGGCATTCCATGAGAAAAAGCTTCTTCATCACTGCTTTAGAGGTAGCCATATGTAGAACATGTTGCAGTAGTGGCTACAAAGGCATTAATTACTATTAGAATTTTCAAGAAGAGGTATGCGAAGGAGATGAAGCCATCTCCTAGCCATGGCTTCCACCTGCTCTTTGAGGATCAGCAGTGATTCTGGAAAGACTTCCAGATTTGACACTGGGTCTGTCCGAGATAGTGGAATCCCATCCAGAACTAAAGATGGAAGAACCTTATCTCTGGAAGGTTCAAGTAATCATAGCCAGCCCCTTGCTAGGTTGAATTGGAGTCCATCTTGCTTCATCCAGTCCCCAATAACCTCCAAAAACTGGGATATGAATTTGTAGGAACATATACTCCCAATTTTGTGAATCATACCAATGAAATTCAACATTGTTGGACATCTCATGCACATGCAGGAGAGAGAGAGAGAAAGAGTGTGAGAGAGAATTAATGTACTTCTGAAGTACATTGCTTCAGCTAATCCTTGTTTTAAGTCTTAATAGCCTTAAGAAGGCAATATTAAAGTTATTTTAAAAAATGAATTGCACACAGATATGGCATTTATTTTTTCAATGATAATAATTTTGACTACTAACCCAGCCTCAACAATGGAGAAAATCAATAAAATAAAAAAAATAAACCAGTTCAGAAAAGATCATTTTTACTTTCATATTTAAATCTGTTACAAAATATTTCTAACGAATGAATTATCAATTTCAATTTACATTTTTTTCAAAGTTATTTTTTAAGAAAAATAATATTTATGCTTATGTTTTCTAGGAACATCATTTGCATGTGAAATTCTCAGACAGCTAAATAAGACTGAAAACAGGATCATTAGCTATTAATTTCCTTTATTTTTTATATCAGTGAAACAAAATATAATCAAATGTTTTCAAGAATATAAATGACACATCTTTATTTATCTTCTGCAATGTTTTGGATACCATGTTGAAACAATAATAGATAGATAATTTGTAGAAGAAGAGCAGGCAGAACTGGGGTGCAGAATTAAGCATATTAACAGCTAAGAGTTGTTACATTGCCACATACAGTCTAAGACCAACTCCTTGAATTCTATTAACTCTTACCTGGTGCCAATTTGGTATTGAACTTTAGTTTACTAGATTTTTGAATATAGGCTTGAGCAATAAATAAAACCCACTGAATCTTGTCCTGTGCCTGACCTGATTTGAGAGAAAAAATAAATTTGTTTTTAATGTCTAAAAAATTGTCTATATTGTAAAAACTGAATGCTTTATGTTTGTCCAGTTCCTCCAATCATTACTTTGCTTCAGAAGTCCTTTAATGCTACAGCAGATCGTGGAGAGGCAGTTACTTTGTTCTGTAAAGCTACTGGTTCTCCTGAACCTGAAATCAACTGGTACAGGTAAGTTTCACAAGCAGAGAATTTTACCATACAATGGGTTTTGGAATTGTTAAATAAGAAATAACTAATTAGGGGGATTTTTCAGTCAATATGGTTTTTTTTTAAAAAAAGAAATCTGCCGATTGAGCAGGTTTTTGTTCCCAACTTAAATTCATTTCTGAATGGATGACTTTCCTCAATATTTTATTTTGAAACAGGTTCTGTGTAAGCCATTAAATTAGCATGCATATTGGCTAAGTGCTGTAAGCATACCAAAGGAATGCAAAATAAAAAAAATGACAGTTTACTTAGATTATGAATACACCAGCATAATATATGGTGTGTCATGCTGAAGAAAGACTCAATGTCGAAAACAAGTATTCTCAGAAACTATTCCAGTGTTCTTCTTGGCCTTTTTAATCATATTATGATACCACAGTTTATAATATTAAAGATAACAACAATTGCAATTTTTATATCAAGACAGAATTTTTAGATTCTATAGTGCAGCAGGGAAATTTCACTAAAGTATGTTGTACAGTTTTGAACAATTATACAATATAATATAGGAAATAACTCAGGAAATCTATATTATTTTGGATCCTATATTTACATGAAATTGAATCGATAGAGCCTTACAAATATATTACAGAAAACAATCTAATTATTCCTTTGTAGAAATATTCTGAGACCATACTCCCTTATTATGATTTTCTGGTTAAGATTTTTATTCTTATAACATGGTGGTTATTGATTACTGCAAATTCATTTACAGAAAGCTTCAGAAATCTATTATTATGTGCAAATAACATTTGTGGATACAAGTAACAGATTAGCCCATAAAGTGGAAATCGTAACCTATAAAAGAAGATATAATTTGAAATTATCAATGATACTAAAAACATTTTCCTAGTAGTAAAATAAATATAAAATATTAATTCTTTCTTGTTTCATTGTTGATATTTTTCTTCAGTCATCTGTATATCTAAAGAATTTCTGTAACTTCTACTGACAGCGTTGTTATTATTGCATCATAATTTCTCAATAATATATACATGAAATTACATGATTTACACATTTTGTAATATAAATCTTTCTTTATATAAAGGTAACAGTAATCAAAATGGTAATATTCATAATCAATTCAAGAATATTTGTTTTCAAGTTTGCTTCCCTTTTTCATAATTACGGTGAAAGTATATATTCTTCATGACATGAATAAATTATAAATGTTATAATGAATGATAGTTAAACTGCATGATTTTTTATGCCCAATTATTATGTCCTTTTGTAACTTCAATAAAGCAAAGGGAATTTGAACTCTCATAATTGTAGAATGTCTATAATGTTAAATGTAAGTTATTATTTGAATTAATAAAAATGCTGTATCACCATGTAAATTTTTATGTTCTTATTTGATTACATAATAGAGTATTATAATGAATCTTCACACACAAATGAAAAGTTAAAATTCCTAATTTTCCATATTTATCAAAAACTTGTATCTATATGTCTTTATAGAAAGGGCAAACGTATTGAGGAAAGTGATAAATATACATTAAGAGGCAGGAATATGGAACTAACCATAAAAGATATAAAAAATGTTGATTCTGGTCCCTATATTTGTGAAGCAAGAAATAAAGCAGGAAGAGTGACAAATCAGACTTTCATGCAAGTTTTTGGTAAGTATTGTTTGGCTTGGCTATCTTTGAACTTCACTTCAAATTTATTGTATGTAAAATTCTTAGAAATGTTTAATTGACTCTGAAATAAATTCAGAGGTCCTTCACTTAGGAAAGCCATCCGATCCCTAGCTGTTACTAATTTTCATTCATTTTTTAATGAGACTTTTTCAAAAGAAAAAAATGTTAGGAAAAATATTTTTTTCATTTTAGTACAAATTGAAAATTTGATTATTATTATTTTTTTTAAAAAAATGTAATAATATTCACTGCTGCCTTACAGATAATGATGAAAATATACTGAGAAATTACAAGTTCCTCTCTACAATCTACCTGTGCCCATAACAAAATTCTATTCTTTTATATAGAGGAGGAAGTCTAAACAAAAACATATCTATGATGTTCACTTGCAAAAACCCAGCCAGTTTTTTTGTTTTTTTTTATAGTCTGAGAAAAGATGATTCAAATTGAAAATATAGGAAACACATGACTAGGTGATATTCATGTCACATTGATATTTTTTAAAAAATAGTTCTATTGTTTCCCAGGACTTTTAAAATGTTTCAGTCCTCTCTGTTTGTATAAGAGTTCTTTGCCTTCTTATACCAAAAGGAATCAAGGTAATTAGATTCTTTCCTCTTTCCCAGAATATCATTTATTTTCCCTTAATTGTTCCTACACAATTTATAAGATTGTTTCTGTTCATCTCTATAGTTTCTTATCCATTCAACCTGGAAATTTTTAAAGCAGTAGCTTTAAAATAGTCATTTTTAGAGATATTAATGATATTAACTTTTGTAGCTCAGGATTGAAATGAAGGGTCTATGATGTTCTGTGAACCTGACATCTACAAGAAAAGAACCAAGCTCAGAGAGCACCAAGGACCCCACATTAGTGAATTCATAAGAAAAGTTGAAAAAGAAAGATATTGTGACAACATTAGCTACTAAATAGTTCACTTTCATAAAAACAGCTACTGGAGATATCTACAAGAGTTAGACATACATTGTTAAGCAAAGTAAAGGAACTGGAGAACAGAGAAGAAGAAAAACGTGACAAATCTTACATTTGCAGGAATAAGCTTCTCAATGTCCAGTCTAATATATAGAGGGTCATAATGTGATAAGAAAGACAAGAACAGAGAATAGCAAGAGAGATTGAATAGAGCTATTATTTTATATAATCAATGTTATTTTCATTAAGTATATGAAACTAAATTTAGTTTACCCACATATTATACTTGTTGCCTATTTTCAATATACGTGGGTAAACTAAATTGAAATATACATGTTGCCTATTTTCATTTCAATATTTAACTTTCTCAATGGAAAACCTCTACCAAAAATGGAATAATGTTACAATGCAGATAAGCATTAGGAGTAAAACAAACATATATCAAGAAGGTGTTGTATGTAGCCTTTGATATCAAGAACAAGTAATATAATTTATATTTCTAACAGTACAGCCTCAAATAATACAACTTAAAAATGAAACCACCTTTGAAAATGGTCAAGCCACTCTGATATGTGAAGCAGAAGGAGAACCAGTTCCTGAAATTACTTGGAAAAGAGCTGTTGATGGAATAACATTTTCTGAAGGTGAAAAGGTAAATTAACACATAGAACTCAAAAATCAATAATAATAATATTTCATTTATTCAAAATATAAATATAATTTCAGTTAGATAAAACATTTTATGTGTGAAATATAAGTATGAAAATCCTGCCTTCCCAGGCTGCAGGATATAGAATAATTCAGATTAAAAAGAATACTCTTCCTTTGATTATTTTCTGTGCAGGACTTAATATTATGCTTGAATTACACTTTTATTCATGTAAAATGGCTGTTTTCTGTCTTACCCAGAGGATATTTGAAAATTTTGTTCACATTTCTTTGTTTGCATTTTGATATTTATTATTGGAATTAACATGATAAATTACTGTGGATGTTGTTGCTTTTTTATTTACATCTTTCATCACTTTGAAACCAGTCTGCACATTGAAAGACATTTCTTCTTCATTTCTTTATTGCGTTGACATAATCTATTTTTTTAAAAAAATGATTTTATGATATCTCTTTCTGCTTGATGTTATCTTAAAAGATATCATTATTTTGTGTGTGTGTGTGTGTGTGTGTGTGTGTGCGTGTGTGTGTCAGGGGTGGGTTCCTGCCAGTTCTAACCTTTTCTATAGAAGAGGTTCCACAAATCTACAGTGCCGTTTAGAACTGGTTCCAGCTCCCTTCCCCCACCCATCCACGTATCATCAAGATGAAGAGCGAGAGGAGGAATTCTGGGAATTGAAGTCCACAAGTCTTAATGCTGTCAAGTTTGAAGACCCCTGGATTTTTTTCCTTAAAGGTTAGGGGTGCAAGGGTCTTGTAACTTGACAGTTTTAAGACTTGTGTGCTTCAAATGCCAGAGTTTCAGAGCCAACATTTTGGTTGCTAAGTGCCAAGCCACTCCCACTCAGTCACATGGCTGGCAAGCCACTCCCACCCAGTAACATGGCTGGCAAGCCATTCCCACAAAGTAGGCTACACCTACAGAAGAGGTTCTAAAAAATTTGGAAACCCACCAATGGTGTGTGTGTGTGTGTGTGTGTGTGTATGTGTGTGTGTGTGTGTGTGTATGCTGGTCTAGTTGTATTCAGGTCTTTTCCCATGTAAGATGATTGTCTTGGCAACGTTTCACCGAGTCTCACTTTCCCGAGTTTCCCATGTAAGATGATTGTCTTGGCAACGTTTCACCGAGTCTCATTCCCCATCCTCAGGCTGGTGTTTTTGGCCAAAAACACCAGCCTGAGGATGGGGAGTGAAACCAACATTTAGGCGAGGTCTCATTCACCATCTCCAGGCTGGGTTTTGGGCTTAAACTGTGAACGGACCTACAGTCTTTCTTGGTGTGTGTGTGTGTGTGGAGTGCTGGCTTTGTTTCAGTAAGTGGAATGATTGGTTGTGTGGTTGTATCATGATTGGTAGATTGGTGCTGATTGGTGCTGGCTGTGTGTCTATTGTTGTTTCGGAACACGAGTGGGTGGTGGGTGGGGCTCGTTTGTTGACTAGGGCTGGTTTCCAGATGTCTGGTAGGCGGGAGGTATCAGCACGTTTATTCATGTTATGGGTGTGTTTCTCTATTTTGATAGCTTCCATAATTATTCTCTTGTTGAAGTGTTCTGTTTTGGAGATTAACCTGGTTCCTTCAAAATTAATTTCATGTCCTGTAGCTTTAAGGTGCTGGAAAAGGGAAGAAGTTTTTTTCTTTTTTTTCTTACTGCATTCTTGTGTTCTGTGATGTGTTCGTTTATTCTCCTGTTTGTTTGTCCTATGTATGTTGCAGGGCAGATTTTGCATGGTATTTCGTAGACTCCTTGGTTTTCTAGTTGGATTTTGTCTTTGGGGTTTCTTAAGATGTTGGCTATTTTTGGTCACTGTTGAAGACTGTCTTGATATTGTGTTTGTGGAGAATTTTGCTGATTTTATCTGTGGTGCCTTTGATGTAAGGGAGGAGGGTGATGCCGTTGTCCTGTTCTGTGTCTTGGTTCTTGAGGGGAGTCTCCCTTTGGATTAGGTTGGTAATTGTTTTTCTTTGGAATATAATTTTGTAATATGTTAGGAAAATGTGGCGAGCCATTGAGAATGCTGATTAATTAAGAAATAATAGTATGATGTTACACAAAGCATCCCTACTAAAATCTAGCAACTAGATAGATAAATATAAAAACCATAGTGTCCATAATTATTTCATTAGTTTCCTTATCTTTAGAAATAAATTTCTAAAGCATTTCATCTAATGAGCAATTGGTTGACAAAAATAACAGAAGGTTTGGCATTTTGTGGATGGCGCTCACACAAGCCAATGAAACCTAAACAAGGCAACATTTATTTAATAATATAAATACTTCTATATAAATTTACAATCAGAACCTCTGTCACAAATGTTCTGAAGTTTCAGCACATTTCCAGGTCACTTCAAAATCTTTTACACAAACTTTATGGTACTAAGTGTAGTCAATATGCAATAAATTGAAGCCTAGCTTCAGGGGAAATTGCACTAAGCTGCCAAATTATTTTGTGAAAATTCTTCACCTACTTGCATTTCTTCCTTACAAACATTTTTTTTCTAAAACTCTTTTAAAAAAATGAATAATATTTTATTATTATTGTAATTCATTGATTTAAATAATCTTACAACATTTTGGCAAGTAGTTAATATTTTTTTTTACTAAAGCATTGTAATTGACATGTAAAAATTCAGCAGTCCTCATAAAAATGGTTCCAAACTAATTTTACAATAAACTTTAATGAAAAGTTATTTTGGGACTTTACACTAACAGATCTCTTATACCTGAAGCAGAAATTAAAGATCACATTTAGAAAATGTGATCCAGAAAAGCATTACGTGAAGATTTTATTTATCATGAACTTTAAAAGAAAAACATGCGGAGGAAGCTGCCATTTTGCCAGACATTTAAAATAAAAACAATTTGGTCTTTCTCTCTACATTCAGTGGTCAACATGCAGTCATTGTTTTCACAATAATATTGTTCAACAGATAGACATTTCCAACTGAACATATATTTTCTAAGTTATGCATTAATGGGCAATGCACAATTATTTATGTTAATGTATCTTTGGATAGAATGCAAAGGTAATAGAGTCTGTGTGTGTGTGCGTGTGTGTGTGCGTATGCGTGCATGCATGGGAAGGTGAGTCATTCAATGTTTGACCAATGTTTCATTGTTAGCCATTCAGTTGTATCTGGCCTTTAGCCACTCTATGGATCAGCACTTTACATATCCCTCTTCCTCCTTCGGATCCTCCTTTATCATCCCTGTGTCAAGCCAACTGGTACTAAGGTGACCTTTTCTCCTTTTTCAACCGATCACTCCCAACATGATTGACTTTTTGAGTGACTTGGCTTGCATGACTTTGCCAAAACATGACAGACTTTGCTTGACAATCTTGGCTTTGAGTGATATTTTTGGTCTAGGACTTTGTCTAGGATTTCCTGCTTTGCAAACTATTATGAGATGCATAATAGTTGTGTCCAGCACCACAATTTTAAGATGCCCACCCTTGTCCTATATTCCTTTTTCAGAGTCTAAGTTACACAGTCATATGTAGCAATTGGATTATTGTTGACTAATCTGTATTCGGTTATTGATGCCAGACATTACAGTTCTTCCAAATGTTATGTGCCTTCTGATCTCAGTGCTGCAGTCACCCCATTGGTCAATTTTAGAACCAAGGAAGCTGAATTCCTGTATTGTTTCAATGGTCTCATTGCTGATTTGCACCCTCACCTGTGTGTTCTCTGCAGTTGTCATTATCTTTGGTTTTTTTATAGGTACATTCCAATTTTTTCACTTTTATCTTTGACTCAATAATCATATTTGAATTAGGTGCTAAAGTGGTAGTGGAGCTATTATAAATGTTAATGTTTATGGAAAGGCTTCATATGAGCAACTATTTTAGACTTAGATGTTTTTCTCATGATATTTGTCATGTCACACTCCAATTCCCTCAAAGCAGGTTTATTTTAACTTCGTTAAAAAAACCCACTCTATTCATTTAGTTTGGGCAGTCAATGCTGTTTAAAATATTCATCTTTTAGTTGTGAAAGAAAGAGCAATTTAAGTTTTACTATAAGGTGTTGTTTAGTTTGTTTCACAGGTGATTCATAACATACCTAAAACTCCCTTTTTACAATTCTGTTATCCCTTAAGTCAGGTAGAGTCAGGACAACTGGATGGAGCTGAGCATTGCCCGATGCCTTTCTTGATGCACCATGGGGATCACAGCAGATGTTTTTTCTTTGTGCTCTAGGAGAGAAACATCTTACATTATCTAAAAATGAACTCTCAAGTTCTGAGTGGGAGGCAAGCATTTTTACCACTAGGCCACCATATTGCCCATTCATAATTACTGTATAAATAGTTAGACTATAACCTGACTACACAGATGGTGATTAAAGGAAAGAGATTAGGTATATTTTTAACAATAAATGTGAAATCATATTTAATCTTCCAAGGTCCTAGTAATTTTCATGAAGGTCAGCATTATTTATCCATTAGTTTCTTTTTATTGGTATTCTGTGATAGTGTTGTATTTAGTATAACTTTCTGGTTGGTCATATTTTATTAAGTTTATTGGTTTACTTTTATTATTTCATTACTTTTGTTGTTGTTGTTTTGCTTGGCATTGTATTAAAATCAATTCACTAGGAAATCCCAATTACTTTTATTTTTTACTTGATTAATAATTTGTAAATTTCATTCAGAATGATATTAACCTCCATGGTAATCTTTTAATGCAGGTTAGGTATGGTATAGCTGTTGACTTTGGTACTTATAAACATGATTTGTTTCTTCTTCAAGTTCATTTTCAAGTCTGAAAACTTGTCATTGTCATTTTTATATATCTTTGAAGATTATTCATCTTTGAAGGTTTTCAAATTGTTGATGAAAAGAACAATGTTGGGCAAACATAATTGGTTGATCTTTATTACTGCTTTGGACCAGTTCAGCTGTTTGAATATGTCTGCAAACTTGCTAATAATATTTTTGATAAATGTTGAATTTCTTTTATATATTAATGGAGGCAATCTTTTCATTTATGTATGTGGTAGCTGTAGCATTTACAGATTCTTTCATAGTTAAAGCTTAGAGCTTCAGTTATAACACTCAATTTAGCAGAGTCAATGCTGTTTGAAAGTCAATGAATGCCAGGCAAAGTGATAGTTGGTATTCACTGCAATGTTCAATAATATCCTGAATCCTTTGTATATGCTCTAAAGTGCCAAATTGATTCCAGAAATGAGCTCATTCTCTTATTTGAACAAGGTCCAATGTTTTCACTTAGTTTTGGGAAATTTATATAGAATTAAAATCATTAATTGTACTATAGGTTTTAATACCTTCTTCATCACCTTTTTCCATTCTTTGGAATCTGTCAATGGTGGTATAACTGAAAATATGTTATTATTTTAAACAGTAAATAAATATTTTTCCAATATTCTGTAAATCAACCAACATATCTCTAAGCACTGTCTAATCATCACTTGGGAAGAGAGCTATCATTCCTTCATCTCTATCCAAGATTTCAGTAATGTGTCTAAGCTTCAATAGTGTATGGAATCCTATTCTATTTTTCTCCCTCACCAGCTGGAGAGTGATTCTTGGCTTGAAATGACTGAGAAGGAGTTATCTTCTTCATTTTATGAGGCATACCATTAACATAATGTTACATCCAAGCCATTAAACTAAATTGAGAGAGTTTTGGTTTAAATCACTCACCCATTCAGCATTTTACATGAGCAATTATGGTCTAGGACAGAGTAGAATATAGAAAAGTAATTGTCTAAGCAGCCATGAAAACACTAAATTCTAAACTATCAAATATTAAGCAGTTATGCAATATTTTGTCTCAACTGGCACATTTAGAATGTATAGAGTTATATAGGAATATGTAGATAACTTTGAAGAAGAATTGCTAAGACTGTTACACAAGTATCAGCTAGGCTATGATAAATAGGAAGGTGTGAGAAAATACAAGGTTGTCCTGCTTGATTCTCTTTCATATACGAGAATAGAAAGGGAAATGTTGTCTTATTTTCAAGATTATACCCATGATAATAAAGTAGAATTCCAATACCCTTGTGTGGTATATTTCTTGATTCAGGTTACCTCAAAAAGCTAATACCAACGAATGAGAACATACAACTTCATAAGGCAATCTGGTCAGGATCTCTTTCTCTCCACTCTGCCAACTGAATGTAGTCCTGTCTCCCTGGGCAAAAAAAAAATGTATCTATACCCTTCGGATATTTGACTACGGTCCTCAGATCTTAACCTAGTTATCTCTGTACAGTAACCTAGTTACTGTAAACTAAACATATTATATCCTTTAAGTTTTTCTCAAAAGTTGGCCTTCTGGACACTTTACTATTATGACTTGCCACTAAACTTCTTCTAATTGGAGACTATCTGGTTGCCTTAGCTGACCAGAGTATTTAAAATAAATGTTGTATTTAAAATAAAGTCTGACCAACACAAAATAGACTATAACAATTATTTTCTATGATCTTGACTTTATATATCAGTTCTAGGTAGATTTGACTGGAAAATTAACTCCATAGGAAAGCTAAAACTATTTTTGAGGTTAGCTATAATAGCAGAATCTTAAAAGTTTGATTTTATCTCAGCCTTCTCTTTCTAGTTCAGTAAATTAGGTGCCTGCCTGCCTTCTGAATATTATCTTATAGTTCTGGACTTAAAAATGCTTCAGCACCTTTTGTTTAGGAAACAGTTCTTGCATATGCAAAATGGGCAAAAAGAAACTAAAGTGTTGATTAAAAATATCACATACTTTACCTTTGAAAAGTGAATATATACTGAAAGTATAAATAGAAATAATTCTGTATTAAAATGCTTTACATTGCAGCTGTTATTTTTAGCAGCTCCAGTGTTACTAGATGAGGTGTGATACAAACATATATTTAGGAAATACAACATACACAAAATAAAATTAAAGAAACAATTTTGTATTGGCTAGCTTGTATTCTAAAACTTCATAGTTCTTCATAGTGTCTTAAAATATGATCACATGTACTGGAATTTTAGAAAGTAACATAATATCTGCTATTGTGTCATAATCCCCCCCCCCTTATCTCTCTCCTTTTTCTTCTGGTCAATCATGTTGAATTCTTGACAAGTCCTTGCAACTTTATTGGCAAGGTCCCCCTCCTAAAAAGTGCCATTGCCTCTTTCCTATGGATGAGAAAAATTGACTTGTCCAAGGTCACCCAGCTGGCTTTGTGCCTAAGATGAGACTAGAACTGACAGACTCGTGGTTTTTAGCCTGATGCCTATGCCATACTACACTAAACTGACTCTCTCACACTTTAGATTAGTATACAGTTTTAAGGAACACTTTGTTCTTCTGTTATATCTATAAAGAATCTGTTGAAAAAATATTGAGTCCTTTTTAAAAAAATATCTGTAGAAATTATTCATTACTTCCGGTTCTTTTGAGAGCTTCTGCACGAGACAATATGGTTTGATCCCAACAATAGATCTGCTCAAATATGTAAGTCAAAAATAAACATTATAATTTCTTTTAGAAATAATTAGTGGTTTGCTCAAAATATTTAAATGCTACATATGAATTTGAAAGAACCATGCTGTGGATTGCTTTATGATTAATGAAGCCACGAGGATAATGTGCAAATACAACATTCTGAGGTAGTAAAAAGTTAAAGATGGTTTTCTTAGAGACATTTTGATAATATCCATGTTCAACTTAAATAAGTTGAAATTTTCAAAATTAGAACAATAACAATGGATAAAAAGGCAGGAGTGTCAGGAGTGATTGAAAAACTTTACTTGTAGTGTTGTGAAAATGTTAAGTTAAGAGAAGGGAAAATGAGGAGCAGAATGGGATTCTGATTTTTTTCCTCCCAAACAAAATATCATAGATTCTTATATACAATGTATGTAACTTCTATAGTGGAAGAATGTGTGTCCCACTGATTCAGGTAATGACCTGAAAAAATTTCCTTTTTTTTCTTCTGACTAGAATTTAAAAATTTACATTGAATAACAGCTAATTTATTATTAAAAGTATTTAAAGTGTCCCTTAGCTTCATTTCCTCCCCCTTTTTTACCTTCCTATAATTACAGGTGCACCAATCCTGCCTCTTACAAGAACAGAAGAAATAATATTGGTTTTGGTATGTACAATGCCCTGTGTCACCTCTTTATATAACCTACCAAAATATATTGCATGAAAACACCAGCATAAAGTAGTAATTAATCATATCTCATATTGCTACCATTTCTTAAATCATATCTTACATTCTTAAAAATGTATTATTGTATTGGTGTATAATGGATAATTATTAAATACTTTTTGGTGCATCCAAAAAATCATTCCCATTTTCCAATCTTTGACATTAACTGCTAGTTATAATGATGGACAGAAAGCCAAAGCAACAACAATTAAACAATCTTTTTGTAATGATTTAATATTATATATTTCTTAAACAGATTACAACAAATAATTGTTTTCTCTATGGACTGGAAATTATACCAGCTCATTTAGAAAATTATAAAATGTTACAATAATTTGAATTTATGTGAGAAATTAAGTAGATTTGATTCAAGGTGTTCCATTGAAAACATAGCCACATGCTTCAAATACAAGGTGAAGTTTAACATGACTGAATCAGTAGACAATAAGGAATATACACGTGGCAATACTCTGGAATTTTCTGCTGTTTCCAACAGGTGCATGGATAGAATGCATTTACCTGAAGAATGTGGGGAATATTGTGAATGTTTCATCCATATCCCAGAAGGAAGCTTCCATCAGCTTCTCTACATTTGTGGCTGTTGTGAATGACAGCCCTTACTCATCAAAGGTAGCTTTTCATCCTAGGAAATCTTGACCAATTGTTACAACCGCTCAAATTTTAATAATGCCTTCAGTTCAGATAGCATTTTCTGCTTCCATTGCTTTTCTGCTACTGGAGAACTAGCTCATTGTTCAAGGTGAAAGTTCTTCTGTATGATATTGAAACCTGAGTGACTTATAAGTAACAGTACTTATTTATTCATCTGTCCCATGGGTACTAATTCATCAAGTAGTGTATTCCTTGACAAACTGATAGATTACAAAGACAACGGCAACATACTTCATTAAGGATTCAATTTTATTTTGAAATCCAGTGATACAAATTTTCCTGGATGCATAAGTGTAATATTTACTTGACTTCCAGAGATAGTTCTGATAGTTCTTGTGGAAAGAGCGGTTGAACTAAATAGTACCAGTGATAAAAATGTATATTTTTATCTAGGGCATCATATTGCTTTGGCTCTCCTACCATCTATATGTAATAGCAACTTTTGAGATATTAAATTATTTTATTTTTGTTAATGAATATTTATTTGGTGGATGTTACATGTACCACAAGGCTACCAATCTTATGATGTACAACTTACATTTGAGAAATGGCAGTATTGTACATAATAGAAATTTATTTCCTGTCATTATGGCTGGTGACACATGGCATTCTCTAGATCTAAGCCAAAAGAAGTGCATTTGAAAATGTTATGACAAATGTGTAAAGAAAGTTTTTAGAAAGTAAAAATTGAATACTAGCATCTTTTACTTGTTGTTTCTCATAAATCAAATACATAAATGTTTCTGTTGAAAGAATTTTGTTCTTGGTCAGGAATAATAGTTTCCTGCAGATTCTTATTGGTGGACTATATAATAGAGTTACCAGTAGAATCTAATTAATATCCACTGAAATCTTCAGGGAATATTATATCAAAGCAGAAGGAAAAACGAATTACTTCTTGAGCTATTCTTATGTTGCAGTCAAAATGAAAAATCTGCCTACTGAACAACCATATATGATGACGGAAGGACATTCATCACTTTGATTGAGTTACAAAATTATGTATATTTCAATAGACTAGAAGTAGAAAAATGTAAGAATGTATTTTCAATTGAAGTTATTACTGAGATGGAGAAAAAAATTTAAAATTACCTTACTGAAATTTCTGATTGGGGTCAGAAATTTTGACTAAAACACTGAAAGAAGATACAATCTATATTTTCTGTTCTTGCAAATGTATGTATTATTTGTTATTTATCAGTCTCTCTCTGCCACCTATACTAAAGTGGTAAAATCTAGAAAAGCACTAGAGATAAAAAAGAATTTTCTGTGTCTTTGCTGTCGATTAGTGGTGGGCAATCCATATATTTCTATGTTCTGATGGCTCACTAATACCATTGTGAAGGCACTAATAACCTTTTCCAGATAATGTTTTCTTATAATGCATTAATTTATTTTAGGAATTATAGGCAGTATAAAAATAGAACAACAATGTTGGAAATTCATTTATAGATATTATTGCCAGTATAGAGATCACAGCAGAAATAACTGTGCAATGATAAGAGAGGATACTTCCAGAATGAGATGTTTTAATAAAATGAATATATTCCATAATTACAATTTCTTTTGAAAGAAACCAAATAGCAAGGCTCTTTTACAAAGATGCCCATTAATATAAGGGACTGGACAATGGGATCTTTGGTTGCTAATATTTTTAATTTGAATATACTTATGTAGAAATTTATTTTATTGTTACAAATTTGATACATTGCAGTAGAAGAATGCCATTGATATCCATGTTTAAAGACTGGAATCTAAACTTACTTGACAATAGATATTACATCTATTGTATATTTAAGAAAATGTGCAGAGAAACCAAAATAATAATTGCATTCAATGTATTAATATGTCATAGATGATAATAGAGCATGTTTGTTAATACTTTGAGCTATAAATGTGTAAAGTGGTTTTCTGGAAGGTATTGTAAGTTACTAAGAGTTGACACTGGCCTGATGGCAGATAATCAATTGTATAACTGATTCTATACTTTAATTACAGTGCTTATAAAATTGCGTTAACTATTATTATGTAGTCAATCTATCAAGGTTTTATATATTTGTGTTTTTCTGCCTAGGGATGTTCAGAATTTTATGTACATTGTTTTGTGTGTTGACTAGCTGGTTTCAAGTTGCTCTGTGCCTGAATCTTTCAGGCAGCTTAATCTGTACATAGAATAGAATGGGACATTTTGTTATGGAAAGAAATGGTTTAAAGGTTAGCAAAAAATGAACAAAAATATTGGCCACTAATGAAAGACAGGGAAGCAAGAGAAGATGCTGGGATGACAGGGAAATGGATAGATCAGTGGGATTAGTTACTGTAGTTTCTTAAATGAGAGGAGAGAAAGGGCAATTAATGAGCACCTGTCTACCCTAGATGAATTCAAATCACCAGGACCGGACGGATTACACCCCAGGGTTCTGAAGGAACTGGCAGATGAGATCTCAGAACCACTGAACTATATCTTTCAGAGATCTTGGAGCACTGGTGAACTGCCAGAGGACTGGAAAAGAGCTGATGTGGTTCCCATCTTCAAAAAAGGAAAAAAAAATAGATGAAACTATATACTTTCAGTCTGACCTCAATGCCAGGAAAGATTCTGGAAAAGACAATCAGGCAACAAATTAGCAAACACCTAGAAGTAAACAAAGTAATAGCCAAAAGCCAACATGGGTTTGTCAAAAACAGAGCATGCCAGACTAATCTTATTGCATTCTTTTACAAAGTGATAAAATTAGTGGACCAGAGGAATGCCATCAATATAGTTTACTTGGACTTCAGTAAGGCATTTGATAAGGTAGACCATAACCTACTACTAGATGAAGTAGAAGAATGTGGGTTAGACAGCATCACCACCAGATGGATTTGTAACTGTCTGACCAACCGCACTCAACGTGTAGTCCTCAATGGAATTGCATCTACATGGAGGGAAGTATGCAGTGGAATACCCCAAGGCTCTGTTTTAGGCCCAGTACTCTTCAACATCTTCATCAATGATTTGGATGAGGGAATAAATGGGGAACTCATCAAATTTGCAGATGACACCAAGCTGGCAGGAATAGCCAACACTCCAAAAGATAGGCTAAAGATACAGAAGGATTTTGACAAACTTGAACATTGGGCATTATCTAATAAAATGAAATGCAATGGTGAAAACAGTAAGGTTCTACATTTAGGCAAGAAGAAAGAAATGAACAGGTACAGTATAGGTGGTACCTTGCTCAATATTAGCAATTGTGAGATGGATCTTGGAGTCCTAGTGGACAACCATTTAAATATGAGCCAGCAGTATGCAGCAGCTGCCAAAAAAGCCAACACAGTTCTAGGCTACGTAAACAGAGGGATAGAATCAAGATCATGTGAAGTGTTAATACCACTTTATAATGCCTTGGTAAGGCCACACTTGGAATCCTGCATTCAGTTTTGGTCTCCACGATGTAGAAAAGATGTGGAGATTCTAGAAAGAGTGCAGAGAAGAGCAACAAAGATGATTAGGGTACTGGAGACTAAAACGTATGAAGAACGGTTGCAAGAACTATGTCTAGTTTAATAGAAAGAAGGACTAGGGGAGACATGATAGGAGTGTTCCAATATCTCAGGGGTTGCCACAAAGAAGATGGAGTCAAACTATTCTCCAAGGCACCTGAGGGTAGAACAAGAAGCAATGGGTGGAAACTAATCAAGGACAGAAGCAACTTAGAGCCGAGGTGGCGCAGTGGTTAAATGCAGCACTGCAGGCTACTGCTAGATCAGCAGTTCAGCGGTTCAAATCTCACCGGCTCAGGGTTGACTCAGCCTTCCATCCTTCCGAGGTGGGTAAAATGAGGACCCGGATTGTTGGGGGCAATATGCTGACTCTCTGTAAACCGCTTAGAGAGGGCTGAAAGCCCTATGAAGTGGTATATAAGTCTACTGCTATTGCTATTGCTATAAACTTAGAACTAAGGAGAAATTTCCTAACAGAACAATTAATCAGTGGAACAGCTTGCCTCCAGAAGTTGTGAATGCCCCAACACTGGAAGTCTTTAAGAAGATGTTGGATAGCCATTTGTCTGGAATGGTATAGGGTTTCCTGCCTAGGCAGTGGGTTGGACTAGAAGACCTCCAAGGTCCCTTCCAACTCTGCTATTGTATTGTATTATTGTATTAATAACAATCTTACTGTGTTTACTCTTTCTGGATTTTGTTTCATTTCAAACCTAAGTAAACAATGGGTTTTGGATCTTAATTGTACCAAGCTGGGATCGCATGATGTTTCACTTATTGTCCACAGCAGAACTGAGGTTGTAAGTCTGTCATGATCATATGAATTTTCATTTAATTACCATTCTGCTTAGTGATGGAGTTGCCTTTCCCTGTAGTTGTTAAGTAAGAACTACCTGTAATGGAATTGACTTGACCAAATAACTTGCATGGTAAATGTTTTCAGTCTATAAAGCTGATGATGTAGATAAACATACATGTTTTTTTTAAAAAAAAATCATGACAATGGTATACAATATTAATAACTAGGTTAATTGCTCTTGGACCAATCAGTTCTATAATTGTAATTTGTTAAAGCTTTATCCTTAATATGCCAAGGAATGATACATAGACAATAGTTCTTGTGGTAGTGGGTTTCTAATTACATATAGTGAATATATTCAAATGTACAGAACAATTTCTGTTAAAAATGTTCAATATTGACTCTGTATGTAGACATACTAATTACATTTGTAAATGCCTTGTAATTTTATTTATTTGTTTGTTTGTTTACTTATTTATTGAATTTATATTGCTGCCTGTTCACCCATGGCAACTCAAGGCAGCTTACAGAATAAAAAAAGCACATTTAAAACAATAAAAACTAACAAAAAGGATCCAATAAATTAATATAGTACAATATAACAAAATCACTCCCCCCACCTCCCAACCCCTGCCCCAGCGACAGCAGATCACATGAGCCATTTAATGGGCTCCATTCCGCTCTGGGTTCTCCAGGCCCACTGGCAGAAACAGGTCTTCAGCGCCTTCCTGAAGAGTATTAAAATGGGGTCCATTCTAATCTCTGTGGCAATGATGTTCCAGAGAGAGGGAGTCACTACTGAGAAGGCCCTTCTTCTGCGTCTCACCAGGTGTATCCCCCTCAGGGATGGGACCTGCAACATTCTCTGCCTCCCCACTGTGATGGGTCAAGTAGATGTGACTGGCAAGAGACGGTCCCTCAGATAACCTGGTCCCAAGCCATGAAGGGCTTTAAAGGTGACAACCAGCACCTTGAATTTACCAGACTTTTAAAAAATAATACCAAGAATTCTATGATATATAATCAGAAAAGTGTTCTTTAATAAAATATTATTTTTAATTTGTATAATTAAGTATATATAAATAATTAAATGTTATCATTACTTCATGTAAAGCATATTGGTAGATAGCATATGAATTTGTGATACATGGCATAAATATAATGTCACATGTAAAAATCAATTCTACCAAAATTATTATAAGCATAATATGTAACAAATGGCATATTTTACATATAGTCAGGTTGATAAAAGTTTGAATACTTTAGGGAATAATTTAAGTCCAATGGGCAAATCTTTTTTTCCCGTGTCTACAGGATTTCCTTTGACTAATACTTAGTTTATGCATTATGTTTGTATTACAAATAATTTATAAAATAGATATTGTGTAATAATTCTACAATTATTAATCTTAACAATATTCTTTTTTACAAATAGAATCCAGATGGTCGAATAGAAGTCAAGGGACAATATGGAAGATCGTCACTACACATTAAAGATGTGAAATTGACAGATTCGGGGAGATATGACTGTGAAGCTGCAAGTAGAATTGGAGGACATCAAAAGAGCATGTATCTTGATATTGAATGTACGTTAGATTTTTTGTTTCCTCTGAATTTAATGATAACAAAGGACTTTACAGTTTATGTTGTACAAGTAGTCCTTGATACACAACCATAATTGAGCCCAACATTTCTGTTGTTAGGTGAGATGTTAAGTGAATTTTGCCCGATTTTATCATCTTTCTTGCCACAGTTGTTAAGCGAATCATTGCAGTTGTTACATTAGTAACACAATTGTTAAGTGAATCTGACTTCCATATTGACTTTGTTTGTCAGAAGATCAGAAAATGTGATTACATAACCCCAAGGACACTACAATAGTCATAAATATGAGTCATATGCCAAACATCTGAATTTTGATCATATGACCACAGGGATGCCACAACGGTCATAAGTGTGAAAAACTGTCATAAGTCACATGTTTCAATGCTATTGTAACTTTGAACAGTCACTAAACAAACTTATAAATAGAGTACCTGTATTTATGGACTTACATTTAAACAGTTCTCTGACTAGCTACCAAAAGCTGTAGAAGCAAATGGGAGGCCTTTCTAATCCTAAAACAAAAATGCCATGATATTTTTTTTCAATAAGATTTTGTGCTTAAAACAAACAAGCAAACATTGTTAAATGTTCTGTTTTTGGTTTTTTTTGCAAAAAAAGTTCTGCAAAAATGTACATCCTTTTTGCTGCTAAAATTCAGTGCCATTGTATGTATCAGACTATGGATGGAGGCAAGCAGTTTATGGCTGATGGGGCATTGGGTGGGTGTCCCTGAATTCAAATCAATGTCCTTATTAATTAGCAAATAAAGGTACATACCAAAGTGATGGTACAACATTAGAAAGGATTATGTTGTGGCCTCCCAGCTGCCAGCAGAGCTGGCGGTAGACTCGGACAATGAAGAGCTTCGTGAGGAACTTGCGCCAGTCCTGTAGTCTGGGGAAGGTTCTGATGGATGTCCTGCATCAGAAGCAATGATAGAGCCAGGGCCATCTGACATCTCCCAGCTGCCTTCGCAGTCAGAGATAAGTGGGGAAGAAGAAAAACTGGGGCTGTTACAGAAGCGCATATGTGCAGAGCTGTCAGGACAGAACAATTAATTACCAGGAGTCAACTCAGAAAGAAAGGCACACATGGACACTGACTGGCCCCTCCCTGTCTGGGGAATAAATAGAAGCTAAAGGGGAGTGGTGTCATGGGAAATAACCATTTGATTTAGGGAGATTTACTCATTGTGATTCATGTCTCAGAGACTGTTTCAGAGAGTTTGATTTACAGCTTTGTGGCTGGAAGCTCCTTGCCTGGCAATTATCAAAGAACTGATAAGCTCTGTACTTCAGTTAACCCTTGGAAGGATTTTTGCCTGGTATTTTTTGTGTGGAAATGCCATGAATTCACAGTAGTTAAATAAAGAGGGTTTTTTCAGGACACAGTAGTTACATAAAGAGGGTTTTTTCTTGGTTCTGCTAAGCTGGGTCAGAACAGGTTAGTTAAAATATATACTTTAAACATAATGTATATATTACTTTTCTCCCTAAAACTATTAAATTCATACACATGTATATACTCTTACATACCCTACTCTAACACTGTATATGCAGGCATACATAACCATATTTTGTATAAATTACAATTTTCACATCCCTTTTCTTTGTATTTTTTTTTGTAAAAGAATGTATAACTCTTAAAATAATTTGGTGCGTTATTTCCCAACAGTGATAAGATTATTTCTGCTACATTTATCATATTGCTCTCCAGTAGAATTGCCTCCTGAGTTTCTAGACCCCCTTGTTGTTTGAAAGTCAGTGGAAGTAAGGAAACTGTAGATGACTTTTTCCCAAATAGATCTTTGCAATCACTGATCCTGGCATATTCTTGGAGACAAAGTTGTAATATCTAGAATATCAGTCTGAAAAACCAAGAATGGATATGACTGAACATAAGAGCTCCTCTTGGGACTGCGCTATAATGATAACTGTAGTCAGAAATTGTATTTATCAACCATTAATCATCAGGAGTAACAGTTAAAGAAAAACTGCTTCCTGTTGGAAAATGTTGGGCAGCACAGACGATTATGACCCACAGGGGCGCTTTCAAATGCACCAGACTGCAGTTTGGAGTCAGTGTAGTCCCAGGACTGTTTCAGTGTTTAATGGAGTGGCTACTGCAAGGAATCCTGGGGGTGGTGCCATACTTTGAGGACATATTCATCTCGGGGACTCCATAGAGCCGCTGATGGAATGCGTGTGCGAGACTTTGGGGAGGTTTAAGGAGAAGGGACTTAAAGTGAACCCAAAGAAATGTAAAATCGGTGTGAGGCAGATAGAGTTCCTGGTATACCTCATAGACGGGTCTGGCATCCATCCCACTGACAGCAAAGTAAAGGCCATTAGAAATGTCCCTATCCCAAGGAACAAAAGAGAGATCCAAGCCTTCTTAGGACTATTGAACTTTTATAGTATTTTTTACAACAGAAGGCCACCATTGCTGAGCCGCTGAACAATCTCCTGGGAAAGACGGCACTGTGGACCTGGGGACAGAAGGAAGACCGGGCCTTCACAGCTCTAAAAGAGCTCCTATCCTCCAACAGTGTGGTCATCCAGTTCAACCATACTTTGCCAGTTCAGATCACCTGTGACGCCTCCCCCTTTGGAGTCAGAGCAGTCCTCAGCCATTGCCTACCGGATGGATTGGAAGCTCCCATAGCCTATTACTCTAAGACCTTGTCCCCAGCTGAACTCAACTACAGCCAGATCGACAAGAAAGCCTTGAGTTCTGTCACAGAAATCAAGAGATTCCATGAGTACATGTATGGCAGACATTTTGAACTTGTCACAGACCATAAACCACTGCTGGGGTTCCTCGCTGGGAGCCAACAAACCCACTGTACATGTCCCTAAGGATGACCAGATGGGCCATTTTCTTCACGGCGTATGACTACAAGCTGATCTACCGCCCAGGAAAGGACATCAACCACACCGATGCACTCAGCCATTGCCCATTACTGGAGCTGGTGGAAGACTCTGACCCCACTGCCATGGTATTGCTGATTGATGTTGACCCATCCAGGCCAGTCACTGCCAGGGACATTGCCGAGCATAGACAAAAGGATGAGGGGTTGCGAAAGGTTCTGAACTGGGTGTTGAAGGGGTGGCCACAGGAGAAGCTCAGTGAGGAGTTCCAGAGCTACCAGAGTAAGCAGGCAGAACTATCAACTATCAAGAGTTGCTTGTTGTTGGGGGAGAGAGTCATCGTACCCCAGAGGCTGCAGAGGCAAGCCATGGAAGCTACAAGGGTCACCCAGGGATAGTACGGATGAAGGCACTAACCAGGAGCTACATCTGGTGGCCCAATATGAATAAGGACATCACGGAGTAGGTAGCCACTTGAAGATCCTGCCAGGAGACACAACCAGTCCCACCCTGGGCACCCGTGCAAGAGTGGGAAGCTGCCAAGGAACCGTGGTCATGCATCCATATCAACTTTGCAGGACCAGTGGCAGGGCAGATGTTCCTAATCATGGTGGATGCTTACTCCAAATGGCTGGAGGTCGTTATCATGCAATCAACCACGGCAGAAGCCACCATCAGAGCTCTCTGGAAAGTTTTCGTGACCCAGGGCCTACCTGACACCCTGGTCTCTGACAACCAGCCCACAACTGACCACCAAGATGATGGAGGCATTCCTCACAGAGCAAGGGATCTGGCATGTTCTCATTGCCTCATTCAATCCAGCGAGCAATGGATAGGTCGAGTGAAAAGAAACCCTCACCTGAATGGGACCAGGAAGCTTGCAGGAAAAAATCAACCAATTCCTTTTCATATAACACATCACCAAGCAGAGCTCTTGATGGGGAGAAGACTGAGGTCCAGACTTGACTGGTACCACCTGGACTACCTTCCAGAGAACCCCCTGGATTCTATTCGACCAAGCCTGGAGTTCAACATAAATGACCAGGTATTCGCCCACAACTACACCGGGTACCCGATTTGGCTGGTGGGATGAATCGTGGCTGTCACCAAGCCGAAGTCATAAAGAGTGGAGCTAGAGGATGGACGAATCTGGAGGAGATACATCAACCAGGTCCAACACCACTGGGGGATGCTGAACTGAGGAACCAGGGTGATTGGACTGCACCCACCAGCTCAGAACAACTCCCAGAGAACCCCAGGTCTCCACCTCACGGAGCATGCTCAACTGCCAGCTGGGAAGCAGATGGGCGGGAACCGGCCTCACCAAGCCAAGAGATTGAGGGATGACCATCCAACCCAGGCCACAAACACTTAGCTGCATTCGAAGCCATCCCCCAAAGAAATGGCATCTCAGGAGGCAAAGGAACCAGGCCGGAGCTCAACTCGTGGGCCAAGGAGCTCCAGAAGATTCCTTCCCAAGCATCCAGAGGAACAGCAGGCTCGACTGCACCGGCCAAGCTCCCAGGGACAAGTGATCTGTGCAGGTCAAGTAGAAGACAGGCGTGCCCCGCCTACCTGAAAGACTACGTCATCTATGTAGGCTGGGGATTGGACATTGTTCATTCTAGGAAGGGAGGGGTGTTACGTATGGACAAGTACATTGTTAAATTTACATGTTTTCATATGCTCACCGGGGATTGGTTGCCCAAACCCCTGGAAGTTAAACAACTGTCATTGGCCAGCTGGACTGCCGGAGCTCCTTAATTTGCATGTTTTCACATGCTCACCGGGAATTGGTTACCCAAACCCAGGGAAGTTTAAGCAACTGTCATTGGCTGGCTGGTCTGTCGGAGCTCCTTAAAAGGCGAGCTCCGGCAGCCCAGACGGCAAAGCACAGTCACTTACTCTTGAAATGAAATAGTGCTGAAACTCACTCACACCTCTCGCTTGCTTCTCGCAGATCTAACACAAGTCTTGTAATTCAGTTTGAAACTGCATTTGTATTAATATGTTAGAAAATTAATTTTAAGATGTTTCTCAATCATTATCAAGGACCTAGCTATGTATCTCTCAAAAGATTGATGGCCTACTTTCTTCATGGAAGCTACTAATATGGTGGCAATTGGTTTTTTTTTAAAGTATCCAAAAACTTTCAAAGTACTGAGAATGAAGTAAGCAAGTTATATTAAATTAAGACTCTCAACCCTAAACATTTTAATGCTCACCAAAAAAGTTATTCAGAAGGAAAAACAAAGAGAGACATAAAAAGTTACATGCAGGTCATATATCAGGGGTAGCAATACAATAACAATAAAGTATGTCATTGGTTTCATATCTAGTCTGAATGCTAGTTGACAAAGATGTCCAATTAAAGGTAGCATTTTTTTAAAAAAGTATGTTTCACCAATTTTATGGTTTAAGTGAAACTTTCCTCCTTGGTGAATTAAAATCATGCTGTTTTGAAAGCTATTTTGCCCTTCACCTCAAGGGCAATCCTTCAATGAAATTATAGAAGCCTTCCAAATATTAAGATGCTTCAACATTTGAGGATACTATCACACATTGTGAAAATCTTCATTTAAATTATTTTCACAATTCCTCTATAATATGATATTTAGGTAAATAGAAATCTTTTATCATACTACATACAATTAATAAAGTAATCCAAGTAAAATATATTACTGAACTCTTGGCAAAAGGCTGACAACATCTTACAAGACTTATAAAATAGGTTTGGAAGGTGTCTTGCAAACCTGATCCGCAGGCTTTAAACTGAATCTTGCAAGGGAGACAAACAAGAGACCAGAAAATAGTGTGAAATTTAGTACTAAAAATAAAATTCCAAGAGCTATTTAGAATATTGAGACACTTTTTGTCAATATTAATACAAAAAGTAAGAGTTTACAGATATCCAAGCTTTTTGAAAAATCATGGAAGATGAACTCAATGCTAGAAGCCAAATTTTCTTGTTTGCAAAAATGGGGAAATTGGGTCAAAATAATTACAGATTGGTGAACTGATTTAATATTAGATAAAATATTAAACTGGGTAGCAATTTCTGAAGATTATAAAAGTATGTGTTGTTTGGCAGAAAGTAGCATGAATTAATTTATCAAAAATAAATAATTGTCAAGCAAATGCGATACTTTTTGATAGAGTCACTAGTTAACAATGAGAATGAACAAATACTTGGTGACAACTTCAGTGAAATGTAATAGAAAAAATGTCAATGGTTCTACTAGTATTTCATTAGGGTAGATGTGCAGCCAATTGAAGAGTTATACTCAACAAGTATGACATCAGTGGTTCTGCATCAAACTTGAGAGATGTGCTAGGTTGCACACCAAGGTTTTGTGATATATCCACTGCTCTTCAACATATTTTAATGGACATGGTTAAACTGACATATAATTTATAACTGACATTATAAAGGAGACAGATGGTGGTGAGTAGGAGAAGACAGCATCCCAAGTTTTGATACGGTATAATAAGTGGGAGAAATCACCCAAATAATTTCAAAATTAAGTGGTTGTCAAAATTTAAGTGATGAGAGGGGACTTCCGGGGGGGAGGAGCCTGTCGCCGAAGGTGCTCAACGGAGCCCCTCTCAGGGTTCTGGTCTGTATATCTAATTAAGATCAATAGATATCACCCCTTTCTGGCAGAAAGGGGCAGGCAGAAGCTCAGGTGCTAGGATTTATTCGTAGTTCACAGCCCCCCTTCTTTTTTTGGGCTGCGAACGGAGAAGAGATCCAGCGTAACTGAGCTCTTATCTCCAGCCAGTTCCTCGCAGCTGCCTTTTTGCAGCCCTAGACAGACGATCCCCCCCCTCAGGACAATGATAAATTGCTTAAAACAACTTAAGGCTAACACGAGCGGGTCTTACTCCTGTGATGTTTTTTTTTATATATAACTATCTAAACACCAGCCTTGTTTTTCCTTTGAAACTTCTTTGTTCAACCGGGTTTCAAAATGGCGTTTTTACTGTGTTGGTGATTGATGACGTAATTAACCGGCTTTATCTCCCCGGAGATTGCTACTCATTAACAAGCAAAGTCTACAAATAATTTATTGAGAACTGACCAAGTGAAGACACTGCTTATCCGTTTATTCTCAGCTTTTATCTATAATGCCTCCCAGGTCTAAGCAGGCAAAAAAATCCCCCCCGCATGTGCTTAAAGAACTTGTTAGTAAATCGCTGCCTTTGCCTCCTACACCCCCTACTGGAGATTCCTTGACACAGGAGCTTTTTTTAAAAATACTCAATGACTTTAAACAAGAAATCAAAGCATTTGTGCTGGATTTATGCGATAAAATACAGACTAAAATTGCCCAAATAAAGGTGGATATGTTCGAAGTTACGTCTACTTTGACAGATTATATCGAAGAAATGGAGACCAAACTGGAAACTTTGGAGAAGGCTAATTCTAATTTGACTTCCAACATCCAAGCATTACAACAAGAGATTAGAGATACTCAAACACAACTTATAATGATAAATTATAACAGAAAGGCGTCTGCAATAAGAGTCAGAGGACTGCCCGAAAAGAAAGGAGAGAACTTGAAACAGACGTTTGTAGAAGCTTTCAGCCATGCGGTGGGAGGTCCAGGATTCAATTTTGATTGGAATATTCGAAAAATCTATCGCCAGAATTCGTGTGTAGCAGAACAACGACAGCTTCCAAGAGACATAATTATATACTTCTTCACAAGAGAATCCAGAAATGCGATCATCCAAAAGTTTTACAATAACAGGCTCCGAATCGATGGCCATGATTTGTTTGTCTTTAAAGAGATCCCGCTCCAAATGCTGCAAGCAAGGAGAGGCTATACTTTTTTAACCCAAGAACTTAGAAATCGTCAAATACAGTATAAATGGGAAGCTCCAGCTGGAATCACAGTTACACTCGGAAATCAAAGATTTCGTATTAATTCTGTCTCGGAAGCCCGGGACTTTTATTATAAAACTCTGAAGGCGGGGCTTCTTGACTCACTCGGAAATGCGGAAGGACAAGGTGAAGGAGAGACAAGCAGCAATTCACTTGGTTACAAGAAGGAGGGAGTTGTTCTCCCCCTACTGGAGAGGCAGAGGAGCGGAAACTGAGGATTTAGTCATATTTATAAAGCAGCGGGACACGTGGTTATAAGGCAGAGGGTTGCCTTTTCTTTCCGGAAGGGCAGAAGAGTAAAGAATATAGATCCAGCGATGTCTTTAAAATACTTTCTAAGCTCTTGGACTGATTAAAATTTTAGGATTTCTGTTTGGTATGAAATGGTAAAGTTGTGTACTGATGAGGCATGGAAAGAAGCATTGCTTATGTTGGACAGATATTATACGGGACTTTTATAAGACTTATTTGAATCTCAATCCAAACTGCGCATGAATTGTTTTCTGTGAGGAAAGCGGGGACTAAGATTTATTTGAATTGCGGTTTGGGATGAATGGAGTCGGGAGGAGTGGGGCAGAAGGGAAGGTGGAGCGGGATATCGATGAAGGGATCTTGGGATTGAATGAAGTGGTATGGATTTTGGGCACACATTTTACGGATTTATATACTTGAAGTATAACATAAAAAGCTCAGGATTTTAAAGTGAAGAGCGAGATCCTAATTTTATGGAATTTGGGCTTGGGAGGAATGGAGAGGAGAAACGAAGGGTAGGAAGATGAGTAGCGAAAGTATGATTAGATTGCTCTGTATTTGAAGATAAATTGATTTTTGTATAAACTAATATTTGAATATAAGGTTAAGAAAGGCTACCTGGAGAGTTTACAGGAAGATGGGGGTAAATATCAAAGAAGTAAGGGACGAGGACAAAATATAAATGGAATGATTTATATTGTTTAAATTTTAAGAATGATGGGAGGCTGAGCATAATGCAAAAGATTTTTTTAAAAAAATTTTTATTTACTTTTTCGTTTTTTTTCTTTTTCGGAGTGTTCTTTTTTATTTTATTTTTATTATTATTTTTAATAAGATATTTTAGAAGGTGAATGGTATTGAACTGTGCCGGGTGTGGGACCTGGGAAGTCGGAGGGGATTAGGGAGGGGGGTTCATTGGGGGTGGGTGGGTGGGTGGAGATATAGTTTCAATACATAGAATAAGAAGAATACACTTGTATACTGTTGATCCTTATCTTTTCTTTTTATTTTTCTCTTTTTTTCTTTTTCTTTTTTTTTCTTTTTTTCTTTTTAGCGAAATTTTTAGTAACTGAATAGATTAAGGAAGAGAGAAATGCACCATAGTGAGAAGTAGAGGAAAGGAAGAGGGAGAAGTAAGGAGGGAGGAAGAGGGGAATGTAAGGAGGATGAGAGGGGAAGGAGGGTGAGGAAGGCGAGAAAAGATAGGAGGGGAAAGGGAAGTAAGAGGGGTGATCGTTGGAGGGAGAAAGGAAAGTTGGAGGGGGAGAAGAAGGGGTGTATGAAAGTGATTGGTTGGGTTTATGATGAGTTGTGTTTAGGTTGGGGTTTTTCTTTTCTTATTATCATATTATTATTATTGCAAATATTCAGTATATAAGTGAATGTACAAAATTGAAAATGAAAATGAATAAAACATTTAAACATTAAAAAAAAAAAAATTAAGTGATGAGAGAAACCTTATGGCAACAATATACTGAAAAACTATCCAAATGCCTTACAGATTATAATTGAAACATGATCTAGCTGAAAAAAAAGGAAATGTAAGCATTGTTGTATTGACAGAAACATAATATCAAAATAAATAAAAAAAGATAACTGTTGCTCCTTTCTAGTCCATGTTGGTCAGATAATTCCAAGCACTTTGTACCCATTTTGGAGTTTTGCATTTAAAAAGCATATTGGCAAATTTGAATATGTATCATTGAATAGAGATTTTGGGTTTGAGAGCATCATTTTCAATGTCAGTTCATCTTGCTTAGAAGGTACTTTTCTTCTTATATTACTGTTTATCTTTTTCTTACACTATTTTATATTTATAAACAGATTGTTCTCTATGATTTTGTTCCCTTGAAAGATACCAAATCCAGAAAATAGTGTTGGAGACAGGTGCATGATTCTGCTCAGTAAAAGATACTAAGTTTGGTATCTGTAGACTAGCATTTCAAGTCTTAATTATTTATTTATTTGAATCTCAAATATAATTTATTTATTATATTTACAAACAACTCAATGCAGTGAACCCATTCAACACATCTTCCTCCTATTTTCCCCACAACAATCTTGTAAAGTGGGTTGGACTGAGACAGAATGACTGCCCCAAGTAACCCTGCTGACTTTGATGGCCGAGATGGGACGTGAAGTCACAGTCTCCCTCTTTCTACCCTAGTACTTTAATCAGTAGACCACACAGGGTTAGACTCCTTCATATTTTATTAAGCTGAAATAAGAATCTTGTCAACTTGATGACTGGGACCAGTAATGAACTGAAATGAAACAGTGCAATAATCTAAAGATAATTCAAACAAAATGGAAAGAATATATATTCAGCATGATTGGGTTTTTAGCTACCTAAGTGATCATATTCATAGTTATTAGTTATTAATTTTCCTGGATGGAATGGCTTAATTTCAGTAATTCGTGCTCTGAATTGAGAATAGGTTATCTTAAGAATATAACTAGTTCAAAATATGGTTTTCATCTCCTGATTAAGAGTGAGGATACTATTACTGCCTCCCTCCCCCCACCTATTTTCTAATATGTACCCTAGAAATAAATAGTATGGTATATTATTGTTGTAACTATAATTATGAACCGTCTATTTCTATTTTGACCTTGCTTATTTTGTACTCACTTTGAACTACTTGTCATATCAGAAGCCATGACAACACTGCAATTTAACTGTCATAATAGTGTCTTATGTGCCAAAATTATAATAATTCAATTTGTTGCTAAAGTTGGTGATTCAGTATAGTACATTTGATTCAATGACTTAAACCCTTATTTTATTTTATTTATTGGATTCAAGCATATTTAGATATCTTACATCAGGATTAACTTCAAGTATTAATACATAATTTTGTACTTTTATTTCATTTTCTTTTCAAATTTTAGAAGGTTGGAGGGAGAAAAAGTCTATAAAGAAAATAGTGGAATTATTATTAATGCTTTTTTGTTGTATTATTTACTTCACTTTCCCTCTAACAAGTTATGAGGATTGGACATAACAGGTATAGGGGGAGCCTGTTCATAGACATTGTTTCCACCTAATTTAAATGTCAAAATCCCTATATTATCCTGTGTTATAATTATTTCAAAATGTTTCTATTTAGCTTTTCCAACCTATAAACAGCCTTTAAGCAAAAACAAAAACAAATTTAGCATTATCATTTTTGATAATTTTTGAACTTGACTATAAGCATATTGTCATCATCATAGTTGGCTCCATATTTTCAAATATGTTTCCTGTAGAAGCACTGAAAATGTTTGGTTCTAGGATGAATTCAACTCATACTAGATAGTGAAAATTAATCACAATATGTATTCCATCTTTGTGTATGTTCCTTCTGGGTTGCTTTTGTCTTTATTCTTCTGATTATTTTATTTTACTTTTTATTTCATTTATTTTATTTTTGCATCACTGACAGTTCCATTATTCACAACATTTCTAAGTATATAAATAACTAAACTATAAAGAATCAGTAACTGAAATGCTGTAAAAATAGCAGTCATTGACCACAGTGAAGATAAACAAAATACTTACATGCCCTCTGAAAGTTTAACAAAATAACAGACAAATATGGTGTAGAAAAAGTATTCCTGGAAAAAAAAATCAGCCTGCCTTGTCATGGTTTTGGTGTGTGTGAGCATTAATAATTGCTCCCAGAACATTTTTAATTGTGGAAAATGCATAATTGTGCTTTAATTGCTATTCATTTAATTCACAGTTAAAATATTGCTAATCTGAATAGTTTACACTATTATAGATAGGATTTTGTCCATCTGAAAATAATTCATTTTATTATATTATAAAAGTAATAATTCCAAAGAACAAATTGTAATCGAAACTTTTGATTATATTTCATGTATTATTAGGATGTGCATAACATTCTAAAACAGTATTTTGATCAATCTAAATAATAGACATGTCTTTATTAAACCAATCAATGTAATGTTAAATTAAGGCAAAGCAATAATATGCTTTTATAAATGTGTGTTGCAGATGCACCAATCTTTGTGTCAAATCAAACAATTTATTATTCTTGGGAAGGAAATCCCATCAACATAAGTTGTGATGTTCTGTCCAATCCAGCAGCATCTCTGCAGTGGAGAAGAGGAAAATTGGTTTTACCTGTAGAAAATACAATTCATTTAAAGACTCATAGTAGTGAAAACAAATTGATATTAGAGGTAAGCTTCCAGTGATAACTTTGTACTTTCTTTGTTCAAGATAATTTCCCCCATCATCGTAAATATATTAATATTATTTACTAAACATTCAGACTTATATTTTACCAATTATCATTTATTTCACATACCTTTATATCACATCTATGGTCCCCCATCTCTATTCAATTCAAAAATTTCTAGTAAGGATTACAATTGTTAGTAATGAACCCCCTATTATTTTCAATGTTGCTGATCACATGAAAAATATTATACTTAGAGATTATATGTACAGTTATTAAGGTCTGTCAATTTTACATAAAAACTGATGCATGCTTCTCTCTCTTCCTCTCTCTCTCTCCTCTCTCCTCCCTCTTCTCTCCTCTCTTCTCTCTCCTCTCTGTTTCCCCTCTTTTTCTTTCTCCCTCTCTCTCCTTTCTATAAAGATTGCTCCCACATCAGACATTGACTTTGGACATTACAACTGTACAGCCACAAATAGAATAGGGAAAAGATATCAGGAATATATCCTAGCCTTGGCTGGTAAGTAATTTATTTATATAAAAATAAATGTCTTGGATGATAAAAAAAATATATTCTTAAAGAAATAACATCTATTTTAGTTTACTGAAATAAAAGGAATGTAAAACATGATTTTAAAAGCTTCTCAACAAGGCTAAATATCAAACTAAGTGCAACCTTCCATTTTGAGAGATCATAGCTACAGTACTTAGTGTGTACTTACTGATAAGTACTCACTTCTCTCCCCTCCTTTCTTGTCTCTGCACTCTGTTTTCTGTGTCCTTCAAATAAAGAAAATATAATCCACAATCTATAAAATCAACTTTTATATGTTTATATACCTTTGTATGCTTCAGAACATTGTAATCTGTTTTGCGTTTATGGCAAAAACAAATTTAAATCCATTCATAAAACAATTAAAAAGAAATTAATGAAATATTTTAAAAAGCCTAATAATTCAGAACTATGTAGTTATAGAATTTTTAAAAAGGTAATAAAATTTAAGCCTTTCAGCTCCTTGGGGAATAAATTAACTTTAAAACTTTAAACATTTTTTTTAAAAAAACCTAGGTTTTTACAGAGGAAGTTTGATTCCATGTCACCATCAGACAAACCTACACCAACTATAGTTGAATCACTTATATTATCTTAGTAAGCATGGCAGTTTGTATAAAAAGAGTTTTTTGCAAGTTTACCCAAGACCTACTTTTTTTCCCCAGCTGAAGTTCATGAACCCCACAAAAAGGCAGGTTCATGTGGACTAGTTTGCCATAGACATTCTTAGAGGCTACCAACCTGTGTACAAGATTTAAACTTAATTTATTCTAGAAAGGAATATAGTTACTACATCAACTAAAATTAATAAAAGGTACTCTTGGCTATTGACTCAATCTTGATAATCAAAGAAATATTTGAGTTTATAACCACCTCCCAAGTAAGTACTATAATCCCATTCAGAAAAAGTAGATCTACCATCTCTCTGGCATTATGATACCTATAATGAAACCCACCAGAGATTTAGAGAATAGTGGAACATCATTACTACAACTCTTAGTCACCTACAGGGAAATCAGTTAAATCATCCTCAAGATGTGACTGTCCAGAAGCTTCATAAAAACTTTCCAAATATTTATATTAAACTTCCTGTTGTATTAAGATTGTTTCCCCTTTCTTGAAGAAGGGAATCACATGTCCTGTTTTCCAATTTCCTGGCATCTCCCAATTTTCCATGGTTCTTTAAAAATAATTGACAGGCTGAATTGGTATTCAGCCATTTCAGTATTTCAATATATATTTCCCCAGGACCTAATGTTTTGAACACAATCAAATTATCTAGAATTTTTCTTATCACATTTTTACTGACTTGCACCTTCCTCTGTTCCATTTGTTCACAATCTGATCTATCAAATCACTGCTTCTTCTGGCTGTAAAGAGAAAAGCAAAAAAGGAATTGAATTCTTCTGCTTTCTCTTGGTGCTCTGTTAAGATGTTTCCATTTCAAGTAAGCAATGATCTCACTACCTCATTTGTTTTCTTCTTGCTGCTAGTATATTTGAAGAAAATCTTGCTGGACTTTGCTTCTCTTGCTCTTCTTAGCTCATTTTCCCACCTTTGCCTTCCTGACCTAATTCCTACATTTCTGAGCTGAAGATTTGTCAACAATCTTGGTAATTAGATTATCCTTCCATTCCAATAAGCATTGTCTTTAATCTCAACTCCTTCATGAATCTATTCTGTATATCCACTCAAATTGTATTTTTCGATGTCTTTTTCCTCATTTATATTGTTGCAGAATGCATTATACTTAACTTTCCTTACAAGAAGGCCAAACCAACCACGATATCTTTCTTTTAAGAATAAATTTCAAGGGCATATTCCTCACTATTTCTATAGTTTATTAAAATCAGTCTTTCAAATATCCATGTCTTTGAGTTTTTTAAGTAAATGTTTTGAAATCAAGAACTTCAACTATGCATTCTTATTTATTTTATTATCCTCAAACTTTTAATTGTTAGTAAAGATAAAATCCATGACAGTATACCCCTTAATGTCCACCATTTCAATCCAACCTTTTAAAATATAATTTCAATTTATTATTCTTCTATTATGAAATCACACAGGTATTTTAGGGAACCACACCTGTCATGAAGAAAGATCTAGGTGTCAGCCTCATGCAGACAGTATTCAGCTCCTCAGTTCCTGATGATGTCTTCACATAATTTAATGTAGATATTGAAAACCTGACCCTATAATAATTCCTATTAGTTCTTATTTCAAAGTGAAAGTGCTTCAACGTGGTCATATCTGAAATATGAATGGAATTGAATGAATAGCCCCAGGGACTGAAGAAACTAATGATAAACCTTGAGAAAAAAGAGCATGTTGTGGTGGTGGGTGATTCCTTCTTGAGGGAAATCAAAATGCTTGTGAATACACTGATATGACATTGTAGAAAGTGTATTGTCTTCCAGGTGCCCATCTACAGGATGTGACAGGAGGTTTCCAAGACCAACCAAAGCCACAAACAACCATATATATATATATATATGTATGTATGTATGTATGTATGTATGTATGTATATATATATATATATATGTATATATGTATATATGTATATATGTATATATGTATATATGTATATATGTATATGTATATATGTATATATGTATATATGTATATATGTATATATGTATATATGTATATATGTATATATGTATATATGTATATATGTATATATGTATATATGTATATATGTATATATGTATATATGTATATATGTATATATGTATATATGTATACGTATACGTATACGTATACATACACATACACATACACACACACACACACACACACACACACACACACACACACACACACACACATATATATATATATATATATATATATATATATATATATATATATATATGATCCATGTGAGGTTGAATACCATGAAAACAGTGAAAAAGTATAAGGAAACTATGAGACATAGGGCAAAAAATGAATAAGATGTGAACAGTCCCGGGTATGAGATGGCAGAAGAAAATGAATCATCAACTGGCTATTCAGATAATGTGATCAACAAGAGATTGAATTCTACAACAGTGGTCTTAGTTTCAGAAATAATTCCTGAAAAAAGATGGTTATGTCTTACAAAAAAAAAGCAGACACCTTTCCTTAATTTCTCATCAGGAAGAAATTAATCTGGAACAAAAGAGATAAATATGCAACCAAAGACATTATACAAGAACACAGAATTCAAAGGAAGAAATAGGAGGTCATGATGGTGTTACATCATTACAGCCAAGGAAAATCATCAAAACCATAAAAAAGCAAAAGTTAGAATATTTTTTACATGTGATGTGACACCCAGAAAAATACAGCATACTTCACTTAATCCTCCTAGGAAAGATTGAAGGCAAATGAGATCCAGGCAGAAGAAGAACATCATGGCTTCAAAATCTAAGGGACTGGTTTGGGTAAAACTCAACAGCACTTTTTGTGCAGCTGTTGATAAAAAATATGATTGACAACATGATCACCAACATCTGATGATGGATATAGCCAAACAAGAAGAAGATGGTGTTACAGGATACTACAACAAGAGGACCAAGATGATATTCAGAATATCAAATGTTTTTACGAAAATGCACAGAATATGGAAAATAAACAAAATAATAATGAATTATCCTAATTCAGAAAGACAAATTTGATGTGGAAGCATCATTGAAACCTTATGGGATGATAATTAGCACATTACTGGAATACCAGAGCACAGTACTAGTTTACTGAAAAGGATTTGACCCAACAAACATGCTCAGAATATCTAAATTACAAACACATTCACCTACCCATCAACATATTTGCTCAGAAATTTCAGAATCGATGGGCTGAAAATCTGCTTAAAGTTGTAAAAGGGTTCAGAGAAATAAAAGTGAATTTATTGTAAGAGTTCATCACAGAGAATCTGGACAGTCCAGAAATATGAATAAAGCCTCTCTGCTGCAGGTTGCCAGTTTTCAAAGAGGTATATAATAGTTACACTGGAGAACATTTATTATTTTGACATCTGTTAAGAGTCAGAGATCCAACAAGTTCTTATTCTTCTTCTTACTGACAAATTTATTTTTGAGAAGATAAAAGAAAGAACAGGTGATCTGCTACCAGGGACCTAAAACTCACCAACCTGATTCAATCAACCTGGTTCAAGCATGAACAAAGTGATCATATAATCTATTAATCTGTGGCCTGTCTGTTATTCATGTCAAAAATACCAACAAAGCTAACTGAAGATGCTTTTGGATTGAAAGGATTTCCTGTTGACAATACTGTTGCCCGGGGGTGCTTGATGGGAAAACTAATGCAATGTTTGGGAACACTGTTTTCATGTTCCCCTCATTCTGTAGTATCAGAAACTAAGAAGTTTCAGGGCTTTATGCTACACTTCAGAGGGATTTTTTAATGAAATCCCAGAAAAGTTGATTCAGTTTAATAGTTTAAATCCTAATGAAGAAAAATGTCCAGGAAGGATGAGAAATCCTATAAAACAGAATAGTTAAATTACAGTTACATCACATGGGAAGACTAAAACCCAAAGGAATAAAAAAGATAGCATGGTATATGCAGAACTCATTAAACTACTGAAGAGGAAAGGGATATGAACAAGAAACAGAAGAGGAACATAACCAAAGAAGAATTCAAAACAGATTTCAGAAATTGTATAAACTCTGTCGGAAAGGCTAAAGTTTAGTATAAGGTGAAGCTTGTGACAGATAAACAGCAAAAAATAAAGGGTTCTGTTGGGTAAGTTAGAAAGGAAAGGAAAATAAAGAGAGTATAGATCTATTGCAGGGGAAAAGTGATAAATTGATGATAGGTGATGGGAAGGAAGAATTTTCTTAATTTTCTTATAGACAAAGATAAGGTAGTTAAGAAATAATAAATTTAAATAATTCAAGACTCAAAGGCCATGTATATTACATTTTAGGATGCAAGGACATGATATTCACAGGGTTAAATAATTGGACTAATTTAAAGGAATTCAGGGCCCCAGGAAGTAATAGAAATGATCACAGAACCATCTTTGGAAATTCATGAAGGATTCGTGAGATTTCAAAAACAGGAAGAGAACAAATATCTTCCCATCTTCAAAAAAAGGAAATGGGGGAAGAGCCAGTAAGTTACAGATTTTTCAGCCTAACATCTATATTGCCTAACGTCATCAAACTCGCAGTGAAAAAAATGTTTGTGAGAACTTGTATAGGCATAGGTAAAGGTAAAGAAAGGTAAATGTGCTAGTCATTCCCAACTCTAGAGGGCAGTGCTTATCTCTGTTTCAAACCCAAAGAGCTAGCGCTGTCCGAAAACATCTTCATGGTCATGTGGCCAGCATGATTAAATGCCGAAGGCGCACAGAACACTGTTGTCCACCAAAGGTGGTTTCTATTTTCTATTTTCCTACTTGCATTTTTGCATGCTTTCGAACTGTTAGGTTGGCAGGAGCTGGGACAAGTAACAGGAGCTCACTCCATTACGCAGCACTAGGCATTTGAACCACTGAACTGCCAATCTTTTTGATCAACTAGTTCAATGTTTTAGCCACTGAGCCACCGCGTCCCACTGTGTATTGACATACTGTGGCTAAAAGAAGGCCTCACACATTTGTCATAAACTGATAATGCCAGGCTAAACCTATTTCCTTCTTTGACACATTAGGAAAAAACAGACTGGAAGAATATTATAGATGTGGTATATACCTGGACCTCATCAAAGTTCCTGAAAAGTACAACACAATATTTTTCTTCATAAAATAGTAAAGCAGATCTAGATGATAACACCATAAGATGGATTTGTTAAATGATCTCACTCAAAGCATGCTAGTTAAGGTTCCACTTCATCTCAGAGAAAAGTTCTAAATCTGTAGGTCTCTGCCATAAGCTCTATGCAACAGTTCCTCTTTTTTGTTTAATCAATGACTTGAATAGGCAATTGAGGGAACCCTTATAAAGCTTGCATGTGACATAAATTTGGATGGGTGACTAATATTTTAAATAAATGAAGTTGAATTTAAGAGAAAAATAAAAGTTACATGGTATATCTCTATCAAAATAGTAAAAATATATTCCAGGGATGTCATCTTGGCAGTGTCATATGATGTATCAGTTCCTTTTTCCCCTTTGCTAAACTGGGCAGAGACAGGGCCAGGAAATGATGCATCTGGCCTGCAGGCCACGAGTTTGACCCCCCTGATATATGGCAAAGACATAGAATATGAGATAATGTGCTTGATATTAGTACATGTAAAAGGGAACTATATGTCCCTGTGGGCCACAAATTTAAGATGAACCTGCAATGTGTTGTAACTGCTAAAAGACAAATGCTAACTTGAAATGCCTTAGCGTATTATAGATCGTGGCAAGATCATGGCAAGTAATTGGTCTACTGTACTTTGCCATAGAGAGATTTATTTTGATTACTCTGCCATTATATAGTTAGCATAGCTATGTAAATTGGAGCAAGTTAAGAAAAGGATTATTAAAATGGTGATGTCTACGAGGAAATGCCACAATATCTAAGTAAATATGGCATAGGTAATATATGATTGCTTCTTCAAATACCAAATAATTGTCATACAGACAATAGAATGGACATATATTTTACTGCATTATGGATCAAGACAAGAACCAATGGGTTGAAATGACATGTTAGATGTGAGGAAGACTATAAGTTGTCAACAGTCGAACAATGAAGCAGTGAGTGGTTCTTTCAGAGTCTTCAAGAGATTTATTGGTTATCTTGCTGACATGGTTTAAATGAGTCCTCACTCTGATTGAGAATAGTCCTTTATTTTTAATAGTTGTATTATTTGAAGACACTATTGTTTTAATAACAGTTCAATAAAATAAAAATAAGAATCATTATTTTAATAATAATAATTTGCACACTCTTTTATTTGGTATTGGTAGTATACTTGACCTCCTCCTACTGTAGAGATTCACTGATAATACTTCAGAATTAGTAATCACTTAAGAGCTAACTTAACTTCTAATCTTCTAATACTAGAGATTCTTGTAAATAGTGAATATCTTCTAAGGTTTCTTGGAGGTTGACATCTATTGTACATTATTTCTGTATATTCCACCCTCTTTCTTTGATCTCTTTCAATAAATTACCATCTGTCCAATGGAGTTCTTTGGCATATTAATTCAAGTTTAAAACCTCTTTTGAGTTCAGAGATGTTTTGGAAGATTGCCATTGTTTTCTCATGTCAGTTTCATCTTCCAAAATTTCCAAAAATCCTAAAACATTCTATAACAATAAAAATGAGCTTAGTATACTTTGATTTTCAAAGTATACTAAAAATATCAAATTAAATACAGTTTAGCATTTAATTGTATTTTTTTCCTGTAAATCTTTTATAGTGTACAATTCTATGATTTAAACCTTATTTACTTGACTTCCTTAAATATAATTTATTTTAAAGGACCAAAATGAATGCATTTGTGCAACATTTATCTAGGAAAAGTTAAATAAAATGTAAAAAAAATATCCTTAAGTTTAGAAGAGTTTGCATTAATAAAAAGTAATTGTATGCATTTTATTTATTTATTTATGGGTAACATAAAGTTGAACCTAAATATGTAAATCTTAGCATACAGTTTTTCATTAAATTTCTATCCAAAGGAGTTTAGCCTCAAAAAAGCTAACTTTCCTGCAGACCCCATTTTCAACTTTCAATGTACTGATCAGTTTTGCTTATTTAATACTGTTAATGTTATCTCCATGTAATAAAATAACTTACTGTTTATTGTTTCATATATTGCATAATTTTACCATATTATTATATGTTCTTTATTTTTTTCCCCCAGATGTACCATCCAGTCCACATGGAGTTAAAATTGTAGATGTATCACAGACTTTTGCTAAAGTATCTTTTAATAAACCAGATTCTCATGGAGGTGTCCCGATTCATCATTACCAAGTGGATGTAAAAGAAGTCACTTCAGAAACATGGAAAGTTGTTCTTTCACATGCAGTTCAGAGTAAGTGTGCAATAAGAAAAAAAAAGGATGAGTCTTAAAATAATTAGTCAGTCTCAATACATTTATATATTTTAGGAACATTTTTTTTCTGGAGTGTCATTTTCAAATTATTTTCAACAGGAGGAATTCTAACAGACTATAATTCTATTGTGCCTAGGACAATGATATTTTCCAGTTTTCTTTTTAAGGTCAAAAACAAAGTATCCTCTCAGATCATAGATGTCACTTTTCTAGTGTCTTTAATGAAAAGATATTTTAAATTTACAAACATTTCCATGCTATATGTGAACATTCTTCATAATTACATATGCTTGCATATTACTTTAAAAGAAAATGTTATTTAAGTAGTATAGTATTGAATTTAACTATGGTTTATTTTCGGATAATATTTTTAAATTCTATCTTCACATATACTATTTCATTCAACTCCTAGAAATAATTAGCTAGACTCTGTTCCAAGAAATGTTACTGCATATGCGCAAAATGACTTCGCAAAACAAAAAGGTGAATATATATTCCATCTCATGTAATGCAGAATTTAAAAATGTATATTGGAATATTGACTGGGCTTTCTTTTTTTGTACTTATTTGCAGTGGTACTAAATCAAGTGATGACAAGTGTATTTTTGTCCTGTGTAAACAAATAGAATAATATTAACAAGGGAAGCTGACAAAGTACCCAATTTATGATGTAGATAAAAAGTCTCCCAATCCTATTCCAATATTTTAACCAATGCAGGCCACCATTTAGAATACATGTCATTTAAAATATTGATTTTGCAGTGTTGTATTACTCATAAGGATTTAGCACAAGTAGAGAAAGCTCCCATTCTCAAAACATATCCTCAGACCTATGAAAAACAATTAGGATCTTCATTCATTGATTAAATGATCTTATATATCATCACATTTACTGACTCCCTGAAGCTTATATCAATAGGTTAGCCATAAACAACTACATATATATACACACACACAAACATAACACAAAATCAATGATAAGTAGGGTATAGGAATAAAGACCAACCATGCTAAACCAGCTACCAAATAAACAACAGTCCCTTGAAGGTCTCTCAAAATAGTTCAATGTTAATGGCATTCTAGCAGATGCCAGTTTAATTTCTGAGACTACAATATTTTAAAACATTGTCTAAAATTCTATGCTTCTTACTTCCCACAATGTCTGGATGTGAAAAAAAGGATAAAGTTAACAGACTTTTGCCCTGAAAGAACGGTATTATATACCATAACTAGCATATCAATTACATATGGAAATATGCCGTGTTAAAAAAATGAGGTTGAGAAAGTTGATTCAAGAAATATTGGGAATTTCTAAGATTTTACGATTTTATTTATGTAAAATGGACAAATTAATATAAATTGATAATATAAATATATTGTACCCTTTTTCATATTTTATCCATTGCAGCAGTATTTGAATATTGAAATTTGGTGCCAGAGCTTGCAGAGATAAAATGATTTTTATGAGTCTATGTGTCTAATCAAATTGAGTGATTTATTACAATAAGAGTGTAATAAATGAGACTGGGATCATCAATGTCTAGATTGATAGCAGAGACATGTTACAGTTTCTAAAAGCTATATAACTCCCACACATGCAATCAAAAGTATGGATGTGGTATGTAAACAGTACCTTTGTCATAGCAAATAACTCAAGAAGATCAATGAAACAATATATTTGAAGGTGTAAAATGACAAGAAGAAAACAACAGCACACTCCCCATTTCTGGATATCCTCAACAGCAGAAGAAACAATGGCAACTACAAACCCAAGACTATTGAAAAGCAATCCATGCTAACCAAGAGCTCCACTTCCAAACTAATTATTTATTCTTCCAGAAGAGGTGCTATGTAAGAATGCTATTCAGATGAGCACAAGCAAACTGGAACAACAGCAAGAGGAAATATGTCACTTATACAGCATCTTACAACATAATGTTGTAAAGTTGTACTTTATCAAAAAAAAAAAATGCTTGTCTAACACAACCCACTACAGTGCAACCAATGCAATCTGTAAAAAAGGATATACTCTTATACATCAAAAATATCTTAGAAATGATTGATTGCTATAATCATGTAGGATCACACTGTAGCATACAAACCAACAAAACATTTTAAACAAAATAAAAAATCTCAGTAGACCAAGGGGGTGGGAGGACCAGGAATCATCTGTAGCTTGCAATGCAAGGATTGCAACAGGACTATGTAGGACTGCTAGACAGAAGACTTATCATAACACATTCAGGAACATCACTTAGAAGAATGACAAAAATTCCTTAATCTCACAATACTTGAACAGACTCAAATACAGTTTCAGGTGGAAAAGTATCAGCATTTTAGACCAAGCCAAAATCAAAAATTCTAGGAAATTCCTGGAAATCTGGCATTCAGACAAATTCTTTAGATTTTCAATTTATGACTGGGAAATGCTTGATTTGATTTGATTTGATTTGTCTTGTATGCCGCCCACTCCCGAAGGACTCCGGGCGGCTCACAATAGACAAGGGAAAGGGGATAAATAGACAAAGACAAAGACAACACTTTAAAAAACACAACATTCACAATTTCCGTGGGGCTGGATGTTTCACAAGCCCCCCGGCCTGCTGGAGCAGCCAGGACTTGGTGGCTTTGCGGAAGGCCGGGAGGGTAGTAAGGGTCCGGATCTCCATGGGGAGATCATTCCAGAGAGCTGGAGCTGCAACAGAGAAGGCTCTCTCCCGGGGAGTCGCCAGCCAACATTGGCTGGCAGATAGAATCCGGAGAAGACCTAACCTGTGAGATCTAATCGGTCTGAGGGAGGTAATCGGCAGGAGGCGGTCTCTCAGGTACCCAGGTCCAATGCCATGTAGGGCTTTATAGGTTACGACCAGCACCTTGAAGCAGATCCGGAGACTAATGGGAAGCCAGTGCAGCTCGCGGAGGATAGGTGTGATGTGGGTGTGCCTAGGTGCACCCACAATCGCTCGCGCGGCTGCATTCTGGACTAACTGAAGTCTCCGAACACTCTTTAAGGGCAGCCCCATGTAGAGCGTATTACAATAATCCAGTCTTGAGGTCACAAGGGCGTGAGTGACTGTCTGAAGAGCCTCCCGATCCAGGTAGGGTCGCAATTGGTGCACCAGGCGAACCTGGGCAAAGGTCCCCCTGGTCACAGCCGACAAGTGATGTTCTAGAGTCAGCTGAGGATCCAGGAGGACTCCCAAATTGTGGACCCTCTCTGAGGGGCGTATAATTTCACCCCCCAGCTTGAGAGATGGAGTAGTTGGCCAATCTTTGGGAGGGAACATCAGAAGCCACTCGGTCTTGTCTGGATTGAGTGCCAACTTGTTTGCTCCCATCCAGACCCTAACAGCCTCCAGGCACTGGAACATCACTTCTACTGCTTCACTGAGTTGGCACGGGGCAGACAGATACAACTGCGTATCGTCCGCGTATTGGTGGTACTTAATCCTGTGCCGGCGCATGATCTCACCCAGCGGCTTCATGTAGATGTTAAATAGGAGGGGGGACATGATCGAACCCTGCGGCACCCCATAATTGAGGGGCCTTGGGGTCGACTTCTGCCCTCTGACCAACACCGACTGCGACCTGTCCGAGAGGTAGGAGGAGAACCACTGAAGAACAGTGCCTCCCACTCCCACCTCTCACAACTGTCGCAGAAGGATACCATGGTCGATGGTATCGAAGGCCGCTGAGAGGTCAAGGAGCACAAGGATAGAGGGGTGACCCCCACCCCTGGCTCGCCAGAGATCATTGATCAGCGCGACCAAAGCAGTTTCTGTGCTGTAACCAGGCCTGAAACCCAACTGATAGGAATCTAGATAATCGGTTTCATCCAAGGACCGTCGGAGTTGAGAGGCCACCACTTTCTCAACAACCTTCCCAACAAAGGGAAGGTTGGAGATTGGACAATAGTTGCTCAAAATGGCTAGGTCCAGAGATGGTTTCTTCAGGAGGGGTCTCACCACCACATCCTTTAGGAGGAGCGGGAAAATTCCCTCTCGGAGAGAGGTGTTAACAATCGTCCGGATCCAGCCACGTGTCACCTCCCTGCTGGTCAAGACCAGCCAGGAGGGGCATAGGTCCAGTATACAAGTGGAGGCACTCACTGCTCCCTCAGGAGAAGCAGGTTGAAACTCAATCCATAAAGTATGCTCAAGACCTTCCCCCGGTACCTCGGCTGGTATCGTGCAATTGGAGTCCAGCTCTGTCCGAATCCGAGCGACTTTATCCGTTAAATACTGAACAAATTCCTCAGCTCTTCCTTGTAAAGGGTCACCCGCATCCCTCCCTTTCAAGGGGGAGCGGGTTATTCTAAACAAGGCGGCTGGGGGCAATTCAGCGGATGCAATAAGGGCAGCAAAGTGTGAAGCGCCAAAAGAGACGCCTAGAGCACCACTGAAGGGCCAGTAAATCTGAGTCAGACCGAGCACTGATGAGAGCCCTCGTGGCAATACATTGCTTATTATTATATATTTTTTATCTCTGGAAGAACATTGATAACCTTTTGACCACCAGGTAAAAATTGTGGACAGTTATCCCCCCGTCTCTTTTAATATGATGATTTCCAGAAAAATAGCTCTTAGACATATATAATTTTTGTGAGAAATATCTGTAAAAATGGCATGCTTTTTGAGTCATTCCTGTTTACAAATCTGCATTTTTTAAATAAATATCTGCTTTTGTACTCTCACTACCAGAGGACTTGTTTCTTCCTTTTCCCTTAGTAGTTATTTATTTGTTATTTTGACAGAAATAGAATATAAATTATACATGACTTTGCATAAGACACATGAAATATTTTAGTAGAATATATGTGCAGCTGCAAGCACATTACAAAACATAAATATCTGTTGTTCTTATTCCAGTCAGGTGCCAATAGAATCAAAGAAAAATGTAGTATGTCCTAGGTTGATAGTAGTAGATGTAAACAGTGGCAGAGTTAATTTATGCTATATTTCTAGTCAAATTTTCCAATGTTATGTTCTCTCAGGTCCCACAATTTTTACTTTAAAAAAAAAAAGATTTCTTGGACAGAGAAATGGAAAGAAAAATTGATCTAAGTTTAGAACAATACTGTAATAATTTTTTCAGCATCTCTTTCTCAAAGTATAGTGATTAGATAAACCTAGTAAGTCATGAGTGTGATAATCAGGTTGTTACACAAGCTTAACTACTTTCTATCTTTCTTTTCTTTTACCATCCCATTGTACTCTCATGGGGGCAAACCATTTGTAAACCTATGAGCATACCTGATATTGGGAACTGAGCCTCAGCAAAAGCAGTGAAGAAATAAATTATTGAATGAAATGTACAATAGGAGTAAGGGAAGCTTAGCAGCTAATGAACTGCTTCCTATGCAACATCTCAGATCCTGTGCTACATCCATCCTACTAGGATGACAGTCAAAGAGCTCCATGTATATGTATCTGCAGACAAACACAAAATGAAAACCCCGAGTTTATCAATCTCATAGACAAAGAATAGGCAGAGTAAATGGGGAGCAGAGTAAATTGCTATCTAGATCTCTCTGTCCCTTCTCAAGATTTGAACAGCCATGAAAGTTACTCATTTCAAACCAAGCATATTAATTCATTCATAGTTTCTTATTAATGTAGTCATAAATAGCACAGTCATATTTACTTAGGTATTGAATATTTGTGGAGTATTATGAGTTTCCTGTCACTTATATGTGCATTAACTAAGGAAATGGATAACAATATGTTTACACTTTATATTTCTTAAATAGCTTGTAGTTACAACTGGATACATTATTTACACCTTCTTGTGCACACAACATACTTTATGAATTACTATTTTTTCTTCCAAAATAAAATTATCTAGTCTTGATGTTAATCAAGTGTATCTATTCTTGATGTTAATCTTGTGAAATAACCGAATGTGTCCCTTTTCACATAAAATGTTCTTTTTTAAAAATAAAGCTTTTTTTTTCATTTTCTCTTAGCTATGGTTATTCTCAGTAATCTGGAACCAAATACAACATACGAAATAAAAGTTGCTGCTGTAAATGGAAAAGGGCAAGGAGAATATAGTAAAATTGAGATATTTCAGACTTTACCAGTTCGTAAGTAATTTTTTGTTTCGCCCTACGGGTAAATTAAGGTACTTTAAATCACATTGATTAAAATAAAGTTATTGGTGTTTATTTTTAGATTTCATATGGCATGTGCCTTTATGCATCACAAGTAAAATTTGACACAACTTAATGATATTCCTGAATTTGTTTATGACTGTCTGATAATTCTGCATAAATAGGATACACGAAGTAACTGAATTGTTGCTGTTCTGAAAGTAATTCTGGATTTCACAATTCAGTTCCAAATATTGGCGCTGATTTTTTTAAAAAAAATGACTGTAGAAAGTACAAGATTGAATAAATTACTGCTTTAATTACATAGGAATCAATTGAATCTAAGCGATGGATTTATTTAAATTACATGGCTAGTTTCTTAAAACATTTTATATGTACTTAAATTATTAATATATGTGCATGCATACAGATACACACATACATACATACATACACACACACACACACACACACACTTGCAGAGTAAAGTTTCTGGACAATAGATTTTATTTAAAAAAAAATAGATTCTTTGCCAAAATAAGGATTCAAACTTTTTTCCTATATTAAATTGAATTTATGGAGAAGTCATAACTGACAATATGTACAGCTGCAATATGTGTTAACCAGATTATTTAAATCAGCTCCATTTCAGCTCTCGAGACATCCAAGATACTGGATAAATATGTTAAACTTTAAAACTAAAAAAACCCCTCTGTTAGATTTTTGCTATCAATACGTTTGAAATGCAGCTTTTAAGAGTTGATGGAATAAAGAATTAACAGCTCCTATACTGCTTAAACAATAGGAGAGTAATTTTACTTTTATAGAAGGAATGTTTGATTATGACTCATAGAATATCATAAAATAATATTCAGAATTTTTTGCATTCCATGACATCTGTAATATATAGATTCTAATCTGTATAAGTAAAGATTGTCTAGGATTTTATTGAAGGTGTAATAAGGACAATGCTTCTTTAAAAAACATGAGTTTACAATATTTTAAATTTACTACATATTGGGAGGAAGTAGTGGACTAAATAAATGTGATTGTTCAATAAAAGTTAAAATTTTCAGAGGATAATGTTATTTTGAATTACACAAGTGATGGAATTTAACATCTGCACAACATAAATGGATTCTCCATGCCCTTATTATAGCTAAGAGATTGATATTGCAATGTTGGAAAGGTAAATATATATGACCATTTTTACTCAGTGGATTAAATACCTGATTACACTTGCTGTGTAATTGTGCTTGGATTGCCAGTACCAGGCGTGTCAAACACATTAGGGTTGTGTTCGACCTTGGGGGCTGGGTGGCTGTGGCCAGGGTGGCTGTGGCCAGCTTGATGCCACTTGTGTTGGGAGTGCCTGTAGTGGCCCAAGCACTATGCCAGTGAAAACAGCCTTCTGGCCTCCTGAAACCCTCTGCCAGCAAAAAAGGAGCTTGGGAGGCTGCCCGCGGCCTTCTTGAACACCATTTTTGGTTGCAATGGCTTCCTGCAACCCAAACTCTGCCAATTGAAACAGAGCTTGGGAGGGCTGCACACAGCTCTCCCGAGCTCTATTTTCACTGGCAGAGGTACTGTGGGCCGGGCTTTTGCTGTTTCCAGAGCAGCCCCATGGGCCAGATCTAAGCATCTTGTTGGCCGGATCCAGCCCCCAGGCCTTGAGCTTGACATCCCTGTTCTATACTATAGATGTAGACTTTGTATGGATAAACATAATGAAATTTATATTGAAAAATACTACAATGAAATAATGAGTAATGTATGCAAAATACGGTAAGTCAAAAAACATAGTAGCTGTATAAACACATTATTTATAAACACATTATTTAAACATTTATAATGTTTGTATTAAACAATTTATACATATTTGTAACTGTTTACTGCTGTAGCAACATATTATATTCTATATTTTCTTCTTTTGCATTTTTCACTTATTTTAAGGACCTATTATGAAATTTGATAATGTATGTTTGTAATGTCTGTTTGTCTCTCGTTGATTTCTTATTTTTCTGTTTTTTAAAATAAAAATGTGTAAATAGAAATAGGCTCTTTGCCTATTAACACATCTTTAATCACATTTTGTGATATGAGAGACAGAAATTCAGTTAGCTCAGATAGTCTTTTTTATTAAAGTGAATTTATTGTAGCTTTCAAATATTTTCAAGGATAGAATTATATAGAACTCATTGCAGTAACCCAGCTGAGATAATTAAGACATGAGTGACTGCACTCAGGGCCTCATAATCCAGGAAAGGGTACAACTGATGCACAACATAAAGTTGTGAAAAGGCCCTTTTAGCCACAACTGCCTTGTTGTAGTCAGCTTAATATTAGCTTTGCTCTGTGAGGATATGACCTATTTTTTTCAAAACAGGGGCAATTGTAAGGGCAGGATGTCTGCTTATAACATCAGCATTTATAGATTTTCTATTATAATATAAAATCCCAAATTTCAGGTCATTATATTTTGAAAGTTAACTTTCTATCTTTTATTAAGGTAGTTGTGAAATATTGATACAAAATATAAGTTCAAGTTTTAAGGGAGCAGTAAATTGATCAAATTTTCAAAATTATATTAAAGAAAATATGAACAACTTAGTAGACTGTTGTATTATAATAGTATTATTTTCTTATTGCAGGATTATGACACAATAGAAATTAATTTTCATAAAGAAACTCTTGGGCATGATTTATTCAATCCTTACCTCTGCTTCCTCATAGATACATCAGCATAACATCTAATTAAAGATAAAATTTGGTATCATTAGTGCATTGATCTACAGTGAATGTTTTTCCCCACATAGATCAATAACATTCATTCTATGTAGGAGCACATAATTACATTAATGGTTTTGTTGTTCTTTCATTTTTTCCCATTTTTTCTTCAGTTCTCTCACTTTCAAAGTACAGAGTTCATACTTTTATACTTCTGCTACTTTCCTTCTACAGTGTGTACTTTCTGCTGTGAAGAAAATTATTTATCTTTCGGTCTATCAATCTATCAATTGATTGATCGATCAATCATCTTACCAGCACTGTTGTTTATGAAATGGATTGTGGCTAAGAAACTATATTTTTAATATGTGTATTCTGAATATATTTGTATATTAGGATATTATTTCATATAGCAAACAAATATGATTTAAGGAAACTGACTGTGAACAACTCCCATCTCTAAACAATGTCTATAAATGCATATCTTATTTGATTTATTTAGGTGAGCCAAGTCCTCCATCAATTCATGGACAACCAGGTAGTGGAAAAAGCTTTAAACTTAGCATAACAAAACAAGATGATGGAGGAGCACCTATTTTAGAATATATTGTAAAATATAGAAGTGTAAGTATTATATTAATAATAATACTAAATAACATGTCTTGGAATGCATTCTAGCTATGTTTGTAGAACTAAGCTAATAGAAGAAAATACTTTACAGAATATACACAATTATCATAACCAAAGATGGTATATTAGTTAAAAAATGATTAATAAAGACATGGCTGAATGAGAGTGGAGCTGAGCAGAGAGCCAACAAACCTTAAGTTTTCAGGACCTTCTGCATTTTCTGACAAGAAAATACAGTACAATGAAAGGAGTACAGTATGTCCAGATGAAATCTAAATATCTACAAATTTATCTTAATGAAGAAATCTGGACACACGCATATCTTCCAGAAATGAGACAGAGGAGGGCTTTCATTAGATAGAATTTCATTTTTGCATAAAAGCATGAGATTTTAATTTTGTCTAGTGATCAATTTAGCAGAACATTCATTAGACAGTATAACAATTCTCAATTTGAAAACTTGTGGCCTTGTTTGTAACCAAAGCATAATCAGGTTCAGCTCTTCTGTGGTTTTCACATCCAGAATTGGTAAGCCTACTACCCAATTGATTTATCTATGTCTTTCAACTCTATTCATTTTAATTCATGACTTATGAACAAAGATAGAGGAATTTAGAATGCCACATTGGCAATATCACATTCTTTTTTCTGCTCTGTTAACACTATACTGCTGGGTGATTCCATTCAGGACGGAATTATTTTTCTTAGGAACACCAGTGCTTCCTATTAATAATTTAGATATTGAACTATAATAGTTAAGTAATTTGTGTTATTAGATAAGGACTTTAGGTCTTTGCTTTCCTCTAAAACTTTAGTCTAGTTAAATCTGGTGACTCTTCCTTGGACTTCCTCATCTGTCCATAGATAGTGCCCAAATATTATGGAGTCTAGTATTTTCAGTTTTTTCTATGTGAATTTGAATAGCAGAGAATAGCAAATTCTAGAGAATTTGAATTAAATGTTAGGCTGCTGTTTTTAATCTTAATAGTAATAATATTTAATAACTAAGAAGGAATTTCCTGACAGCGAGAATAATTAATCAGTGGAACAGCTTGCCTCCAAGAGTAGCAGATGCTCCATTTTAGAGGTTTACAAGAAAAGTTTGGACAACTATTCATCTGGTTGATATAGAAACTCCTAATGTGCACAGGGATTGGATTAGAAGGCCTCCAAGGTCTCTTCCAGCCTTATGCTTCAATATCCTTTTGAGTTATCTGAGATTTTTTTTTCTTTTCCATTCATTCCCACTTTAAAGGTGGGAAAAGAGCCAAGGTGGCACAGTGGTTAAATGCAGCACTGCAGGCTACTGCTAGATCAGCAGGTCAGCGGTTCAAATCTCACCGGCTCAGGGTTGACTCAGCCTTCCATCCTTCCGAGGTGGGTAAAATGAGGACCCAGATTGTTGGGGGCAATATGCTGACTCTATGTAAACCGCTTAGAGAGGCCTGAAAGGCCTATGAAGCGGTATATAAGTCTACTGCTATTGCTATATGGTATGGCCTTAATTAATCTTGTAGTCCATAATATCATTACTTGGAATATAAGTTGATCACATTTATGTTACCAACATAGTGGTCAGGTTACTTAGTGGCCAGAACTTTGGTCAAGAATATTAAAGACTAAGAATCCTTTTTCAAAATCCTCATTATATATAGGGTGGGACTTAGTCCTACTATATCAATGTCAATTTAGAGACAATCTGAAACAGTCATCTTTATTAGCAAGATCAGAACTGCTGATGTTCTGTTCAGGTGAATTCACTCTTTACATAGTCCTTTGTCCTTTGTGCTGCAGTGGTTTTGGAAGCAGTGACATAAATAACATTTTAACCTTTTTCTAGGGCAGAATATCCCCCATTACATGGTCCACACCAAGAAATCAACTCCACAGGAAAGTTAAAGTTATTTTTATTGAGATTAGCCTTAGTAATACTGAATCTTGCAAGTCTTGATTGCTGTACATCTTTCCCTTTTTAAAGCTTAATTTCAGAAGTGTCTCTCTGAGAAGCTTCTTAATGTTATCTCACGCTTAATTTAAAATTTCTTCAGATCCTTCTATCTGCACAATGGTTCCTACATATCTGCATAAAAAATCATTTTCCTCATTCTGTATAGACCTCCAGAATTGAATTGCAAAAATCCAAACATGAATTAGATGGCATTAGGTTTTTGTATCTCTTTGATGCCAACTAGTAGCATTCACGATTGAAGTTGTGTAAAAATGGGGAAGGTGGGAAGCATGGAGCATGGTCATGCAAAAATATTGATCTAGTGACTGGTAGAGAAAAGACTATGTGGGGGGGGGGGTTCAATCCAGACTTTATAGATAAAGGGTCCTAATTTGTAGAGATTCCAGCTCAGAAGCTGCCTCTGGCAATCAACCAATCTTTAGTGTTTCTCCTATATTTGGCTGATCATGACAGGATATGACAGCATGATCAGGACAAAAAAAGCTGGGAGAAAAGACAAAAACATGCTTAATCAAGAAACATAACCTAGAGACAAGGAAGATCAAAAAAGCACTGGAAATTATAAATAAGTAAAATCAGCAAACATGAAGCTTGAATTGTACACTACAGGCAGATTCTACAACTTCAGTGAAATCACAAACATATCACTCCATTAACAGAAACTTCAGTGAACCAGCCAACTTCTGACATAGAAGAAACTGTGCAGCTCTTTTTGGGTACAGCTATGGGGCAATTCAAAGAAATAAAGAAAATGCAACTTGGATAATGGACATGGAGAAGGAATAAAAAAACTGAAATGAAAGAACTTGCAACAACAGCAGGAAAGATGGAGAAAAGGGAAAGAATACCTGAGAGACAGGAAGAAGATACACTGAAGTTAGTCAACCATGAAAGCTTACTGAATTCCAAAAAGATCAAACTGACCTAAAAAGAAATACAAAATTTAGCACAGAAAAGAGACATGGCAAAGCAAAGTGCTATATGGCCAGTACACAAAAAAGTTAGCAAGCAAAGTCTATAACCGCAAGGCCTGGAAATGAATAAGAACAGGAACGTTGAAGAAAGAGACTAAGGGTCTGTGGAAGACCAAGTTTTCAGAACAAATGCATACTAAGCTAGAAATGAGAAGACAGCAATTAACGGCAAATGCCATCTCTGCGAAAAGCTGATTAAACAATGGGCCATCTAGTTACCTGCTGAAAAAAGTTTGTACAATAACAGCATGACAAATCAGCAAGAATGGTACTTTGGAATATCAGCGAGAAATACCACTTGTCTACAGGCAAAAGCTGGTAAGCCCACAAAATAGAGAAATCAATAGAAAATGAAGGAGCTAAAGTGCTCTAGGACTTTAGAATTCAAGCAGACAATAATCTACCACACTGATCTCTAATTTAACAATTGTTAATATGGAAGACAAAAAAGTCTAGATAGTTGACACTGGAATATCTGGGCACAGTAGATTAGAAGAGAAAGAACTGGAGAAAATCACAAAATACAAAGACCTGCAAGTAGAAATAGAAAAATTGTGGCAAAAGAAAGCAAAGGTAATACCAAGAGTCATAGGCACATCAGGAGATCAATTAAACAGTATTAGCATTGACATAATCATCAACAGTCATTTGCAGTTTTACTTGAAATGGCTAACATCCTTCGATGATACCTTTATTTTTAGAATATATGCCTATTCCAGGTCCTTGGAAAGGACTTGATATGTGGACAAAAATGCCAAATCCAGTCTAAACATCTGACTGACTGCACACACAAATGTAATGATTCATTACATTTATATGCCACTCAACTCCCAATAAGCGCAGTTACTGCTTCAATTAGTCATTTTGTTCTGAAACTGTATTTTGAAGTAACAACATTTTGTAATGGAAATGCTATGAGTAACTGCTATAAAATTATTCAGTCCCACTTGAATCATTTAAATAGTGACTAATTTAATCTTAAATTATAATATAATGCACAAATGTTTAAAACTTCAATGAAAACCCATATTGCCTGGATTCAACTCTACCTAATCCACATGAGCATTGCCTCTGAACTTCATCTCTGAATTTTTGTCAATTTTGCCCTTCAGTATGGCTAACATGAGGGTGTTAAAGCAAGATTAGGAAAGGACCCATACCCACATGCGGTAAATAAGAAAGTAAAAAATATTTGCAATGTAAGACTGCAGTCATTTAGCCATGTGATTTCTAAATTGTGACCTAAATTATGGGTAATCCTGTCTACAATATTAATTCTGCACTGGCTTCCTGAGGGCAATAAACAGGTATAACAGAAAGCCATATTGCACTTTTTTTTCATTGGAAATTTCACTGGAATCATATCCCCTGTATAATAGCTCAGCATCCGGAATAAAGTATCCTCCCTTGTTTCAGTGAAATTTTAAAATGGCAACTACACTGTCATAGGCCATAAGGGAAGCATAAGCTGCATTACCTTTTTTGATTCTATATACTTGAAACATCTAAATATTTAGAATGCTTAGTTTGTTTATTTTTATAATTATTTGTCCTCTAATTATGGGTTTTATTGCTATTTTAGGATAACTGCCATTTGCTTTCTAGTGATTTATAGTCAATTCCTCCTCCTTCCCCTTCCTAAAATGAGCCAGAGGCCCTAGGGCAGTTTTACTGCCAACTGTGTCAAGCAATTGGCACTGAGAACATTCCCAAAAGATCAGGATCCCAGCTTAGAAGTGCTCTTTAAGTAGATTTGTTATCTGAATTTGCTTTCAGGAATTAGCCCTGGCAATGAATGGCTTCCATAACTAACTGAGTCAGCTTTGAATGCAAAAATTTGCTTGCATTTTTTCATTTATGCCCCAGCTATATTATATCCCTGTGATGAGAGTCTGCTCTTCATTCTGGTATCTTAAAATTTCAAGTGAAGCAAAAGGTTGTAATTGGCCATGTAATGGGGCAAGATTCAGGAATTACTATGCCTGTACTAAAAGATCTAGTTACCAATTGCCCTAAAGACACAATTTAAGGTGCAAAATGTGTACCTTAAATTGGAGTTTTAAATATCACCAACATCCAACCAAAAGTAGCCTAAGGATGGGACAGTAAATTGGATGATATTCCGCGTCTGTCCTTTTCATTAGTTAGAAAATACATATTTGTACTTTCTGTATTTGAAGGTGATGATAATGATACTGGGAGTTTTACATCAATGTTGGAAGTTTCAGACATGGAAATAGGATTCACAAATATAGCATCACAGTGGTAATATATGGGCATCATAGTTTCTTATAGTGTTTAGTAATTATTACCAGAAGATATGATATTTTAAAGTAACAGGATTTATATGAGCAATGTAAATATTTTGCAACCTCTGAAATAGTGGCTTAGAATTTATCTTCTTGTATATGTACCATATATTCTCACCTTTTATTGCACATGTTTGTGCAATCAAAGATCAAATAATACTATAAGAAAGTGAATTAAGGATATGATATAAAGTGTTTTCAACTAATGTATGTACATGATAATAAACCTAAAGCACAATTGTTTACCAGAAATTGTTGTGCTTTCTGACATCTGTGCACCATATTTTGCTACTTTCTAGATCTGACCTTTCATATGAATTAAATTCTTCCTTCCCATATATACTATTTTTGGATAGTGAAAAAAATTAAGTGTTATGAAATAAAAATCACATATTTTCATTCTATAAATCAAGACAGTGTTATAATTTTGGCTTTCTACTTATTGATAAAAAATATTTCTGTGTGTGTGCTTATGTTTGCATATTTCTTTGCTTGAAATATATGTTTGTATATTTATTATCATTATCAGGTATAACTTTTTTTTAACTGAAACTTCATTTTTTATTAATAAAATAAGTTATAGTCAACATTTGCAGATTATTACTATTACCATTTGCTTAACAATTGAATAATATTGTTCTATGTAACTATTTTAGTTCATGCACAGATGAGGTATATTGATTGGTTTATTGATTCTGGTAGGGCATGAGAGAAAGCAACTATAATATAATGTAGCATAAAATCATACCATATCAGCCTTTGGAATATTAAAACATCAGGATAATAGAATAGACATAAATAATGATTAATGAAGTAACCAAGACCAACCAACATATATCTCATTCAATATTTTGGATCCTATAAGGGCTCTTCCCTTGACTGATAAGGCAGGATTCTTTTTAAAAAGATGTACTACATATTTATAATTTCTGTATTTGAAGGTGATGATACATACTACTAATGTACTACTTCAAACTGAGATATAAGTATTATCTATTTTAGCTAGTCTATTAGCATTTTCACATTTGAATTCTTTGAGACCTATTGGATATAGGCTATCAAACCTAATAATTTGTTAACTGCCAAGGTATCCTAGTAATATGATCTGATATATTTAATGTGAAGACCAAAAATTGAGATTTGCATTATATTAAACATTTTACATTGTTTATCCCTGTAATCCTTACATGTGTTCATTATAATATGCAATATAATATAAACCAGTGGCTCACGCACCTTGTAATGAATTAAAGATGAGACCTACAAAGTTGTTTGGCTGTGTATATAAATAAGTTGATATTTGAAACAGGAATATTTCTATTTCAGTGAAAGTACATAACAACTTTGTTGCCAGAGAATATGCATTTTGTTCCAAGATTAAATGTTTAAGTAAAAAGAGTCCGGGTTTTCATAACCTAATTCTAAATACAGTTTATAAAGATTAAGATTAGATGATTCTCTGTGCACAAGAGGAAAATAATCATAGTGCCTGATTTGAAATAATTGCAAATCAATATTAAAAATATTCATTATAATATTAGTTCACCATAATTTCAACTACTATTCAAACTTTACAGAAAGATAAGGAAGAGCAATGGCAAGAAAAAAAGGTTCATGGTAATAAAGACTTCATTATTCTTGAGCATTTGCAGTGGACAATGGGCTATGAAGTGCAAATTACTGCTATAAACAGACTGGGATATTCTGAACCAACTTTATATGAGTTCATCATGCCACCAAAGCCCAATATTATTACAGGTAAGTTAAATTTTAATATGTTATCTAGCAGTTACGTCTACTTTTACTTTTAACAGAGGTTAATATGCTTTTTAAACTCCTTTATAAATCATTAAGGCTTTCCGTAAACTTTGTTTGTGACTGGTGGAATAAACAGATAACTCTTTATTGTGTTTTACATGCTAATCAATATTTTCACAAAAGCCTAAATCATCATTATACAATTTACTAATTATAGCCTTTTTTTAACATCAGCATTTTTGAACAATTTGGGGGGCATCCAGATATAAATGAATTATAAAGAGATTTTCCAGAGTTGGCGAGAACGATATGCAACTTACTAACAGTTTTTGTAAAAAAGAAAAGAAACACTAATCTTTGTATAAGACCCCTCCTTCTACATGAAGCAATATTAATGCATGAAACAGTGTGTAAAATATTTTCAGTTCAATGTGTTTTGTTTAAAATAGCTGCCTGATATTAAGCATGATATTGGAAAACTGCCAGGTAGGCTGAAAGGAGAGGTCAAGCGAGGACCTAACTTGGAGTTGTTGCACAGCATCTAGTGAGATAAGCTTGATCTTTTCCAAGAGCCATGAAGATTTATTTTTATTTCCAGGGGAAGGGAAGTAGTTTGGTGAGATTCTTGTAACATTACTGGTAGAATATAAAGTTACTGATTTCAGCTACTCACGTGTGGCTCTAGTTGGTTGTGCCTTATACATAATGACATTTAATGAAATGTAATTATACAGTATTAACATCTTTGCCTGTAAATTAATTATGCTACTTACAAAATTTAGATGAGGTCTTTGAAATGAAAAAAGGACACATTTTCATGAATAAAAAAACAACAAAAATAAAATCCTAGACATGAAGTGTAAATTAAATTTCAACAGCAGTCAGTAGCTAGAGGCAGGACAACATAACTTTGTTTATTTTGCAATGAACAAACATTTTTAATGCAAGATTTATTAGGACATTTTAAAAGACCATTGGCTTACCTGAACGGTCCTCCTATGTGCACCTCTTAGAGAATCCAAGCATGGGTTTAACTTTTGTCCACTAGCCTTGAGACTGAGTTGGCCATGCCCCTTCTAGCTAGAGCCCAGTTTTTTTAACTCAGTTCAGCCTTGGAAAGACGTAAATAATTTTCTCTAGGCAAACATATTATTAAATTCTAGATAGAATTGTTTATTTACAACCCTCTTAACAACATTAATTCTAGAATTAGAATAAAAAATAGATTGTGGATTATTGGATGCAGGTGAGTGTGCTACCCCATCTGAATCTGAGACAGATTTGAAAAGCAGTTGTGAAAAAGTGAATTGTGATAATAATGGCTAATGCAAGTTTATTTTTGAAGTGCTAAAAGATTATATTCTTACAAAAGTAGTCAAAGTAGAAAGTATTACACCAAGCTTACATTAAGATGCCTAAATCTTGGCAAATCTCAAAACTTCAGAAAGCAGAGATTGACTGGATGTATTTGTTTAGTCATTCATTCTTTTTGAGCTGTCATTAATTTCATTAGAATTTACTTGTGATTGCCCTCAGTCTAGGCAACTTTTAGTTAGCACTCTGGACCATTTTCAGTCCAGGTTCAATTTGGATATAGTCTAATCGTACTCATCCTCATCTTCTTTTGACTTTTTGCTGATATAGTGTGAGGTTAGCCAGAAATTACTAGCTTAATTTCCTCTGGGCAGCAAAATTTAGTATTTTGCACTATATCTTTGCTTGCCTGTCTGCTTTCATTTGTTATGCAGAAGACATGTGGAAATTTTCTGAAGTATACTTACGGTAATAATTAACCAGGATTATGTGGCTGCTTCAGCATCTATTTCTGGCTGTTTCTGTATGTGTTGGCATGCAGAATTATTTTACATTGTTTTTATTTCAACAAAGCAAAGAAGTTATTCACACAGACACATATGGAAAGAACTGGATGCTGCTATTATTTTAAATCTGGAAAAAAATCTATGAAGAATTGCTTAGTCTTATTCTCTATCTTCCCTGTTCACTTCCTTTGAATATATTACCAGAAGAGCTTTTTACAATATTATAATATAAATTTGAGATTTCATATATTCCTCCCCAGTCTTTCAAGTTGGGATTCTTTACAGGACAGATGTAGGCTTCAGTGCTACTGACTTCAGTTTTAATAGGCATAATGATTTATATCCTTTGATTTTTCTATGCTTTTTTGCTTACTTGCAATAATATCTGAGTTAGAGTCTCAACTACTTTTGCTATCTTTTGTCAGGCATTATACAAAAAATCAATAAAGAGTGTGATCTCTATAATGTACATAATTGATAGTCATATACCAAACAAGTAAATCAAAATCTGAAAAATGTTAACTTTATAGATTTAAAATTGAAGTCACATAAAATTTATGCATGATCAAAACATTTTTTCACAATATATAAATAGAAATTAACTAGCAATAGATTAGTAGTATTAACTGTTAATTAATATTAACTATGAATGAGAGAATGTTTCTCATTATTATTTTTTAAATCATGCAAGAGTTGAAGAGGAGAAAAAAAGATATGCATGAGACACCTAGAAATCTGTTTTGTTCAGCCAAAATGCTTATTGATTGGAATGGTCTGATGTGAAGAAAAATATTTAATTCTATATTCTTCAAAAGAATCTATATCCTATACATGACAGATGGTTTTCTTTTCCTTTGGAAGAGTTGGGATGGCTGATGATGAAGAAAATCACTCCATACACATTACAGAACTCATGCTGGCTTTTCTCTCTACATAGCCTTTTTGTGACCTTGATAGAGAAAAATCTTGATTGTCCTACCAAATGTTACTAACTATCTGCAGATTCCTTGCAGCAGAGTGATTCAGGATTCAATTAACACAGACCACCAGCACAAGATTATATTAAAGAATTCAAGGGATGCTCATTCCGTCTATGAATTAATGGGACTTGTTTCATTTTCCCCCAGTTTCTTTAAAATGCTTTAAGAATAGGTATTCATACGCACAGCATAATACATTTGCCAATGTTAGATGCATATACATATAATAAAGTTTTTCTAAGATACTTCCAAAGTTGCTTTTTCAAAAGGCAACTGGACTTTGTTTTCCTTGAAGACATTTCCCTTCTCTTCCAAGAAGCTTCTTCTGTTCATAATTTAAAAAGCTTCTTGGATGAGAAGAGAAACATCTTCAAACAAAACAAAGAAAGTCCAGTTTGAAAAAACACCTTTGGGACAATCATGACATGGATGACTCTCCATAGATTTTTTTGGGGGGTGGGGGGGGGTTTCTAGGTGCTTGAAACATTTAAATATTTAAAATGGATAACTTGTTAATTTTAATGATTATTTTATGATTATTGTTTATGATTATTAAATAATTATGATTATTTTCCAAGATTATTTCCTAAGTGACCTCTTGAAAAGGTTTAACTGTACCATTTGGTATGGCTTTTGGTTCAGTGTTGTCTTGTTCTATGGTATACTTCATCCACCATGCTCAGATTTCTTTTCTAGCCCAACTCTCTTTCCTCCTCTTCCTGGGAATGTTTACATCCACACACATTCTTCTGATCCTCCCCCCCCCCATTTTTGTCATTAATCTTCAACTTTTCAGCAACCCTAATTACCAACATTGCTCTCTGTGAATCTAGGGTGGGGGTAAGGGAGAATATTCTAGCTGCCTAACTTGTCTCTTTGCCACAAATGATGAACATACTAGCTTGCAGATAATTTAAGGAGTATTTGTATAACATAAGCTGCAAACGAGGCTGACTACCAATAAAACAAAAACAAACATACATAAAATCTCTTACTTGGATTCTTTAAGTCTGCAGATGGATAAAAAAAGTACATCTGCCAGAACCATTTTCAGATATTTGAAAAGAGCTATCATATTTCCTATCAGTTATCTTCTCAAAGCTCCAGAGATTCCCCTCATCATTTTATTGCTATTTTTCTGAATAAGTTCCAGCTTTTCTGAAAATTTTGTGATTGGGCCTCCCACAGCTGAGCATAATAGTTTAGATGGGCTTTGACCAAAACAGAATAGAGTGAAATGATAGTTAAGATGGGCTTTGACCGAAACAGAATAGAGTGAAATGATAGCTTTCCCTGATTTAGAAATTATTGCATTTCTGTTCTTTGAAAGCATTCTGTTCTGCTTGCTCATCAACTACTATTTCAAAATATTTTTTTACAAATACCATGCCATTACCAAATCCAGTATCACCACCAGGTCTCTGGGCCATCTGATTTTTGTTCTCTCAGTGAAAACCTTTCACTTTATTCTTTTACAATTCATTTACAATACAATTCTATTACCCTCAACCCATTCTTCCAGCTTTCTCAAAATACTATTTTTTCTACATTCTAGTGGCGTAACTTTTAACACTTTTATTAGCATTTACAAATTTCATAATACACCTTCCATCTGTCCATTAAAATAAGTAATGACAGAGTTACATTAAAAAAAAAGACAGAACTTTGATTCACTAGTAACTACATCACAAGTTCTGGGATACCATAGACCTGACTGTTTTGTATATACATACATACATACATACATACATACATACATATACACATACACATACACATACACATACACATACACATACACATACACATACACATATACATATACTATACATATACATATATGCACCCCCTCCACCACCACCCCACACACAAAGATGCTTTTTTCCCTGCTCATTGTCCTGAGCAAATTACATTTCCTTGTTTAATTTTATTTTATTTTTAAATCATATATTGGAATAAAAATCACATATCACAGTGATCTGAAACAGTGATCTGAAGCAATGTATAAGTTACCCTAACTGTAAACCTACAATGCCTACACTTGTGAATATCAGCAGTTTGAAAGTTGTGTACTTTGTACATTGTGTCCAAACATATTCTTCAGCAAATCACTTTAATTCTGACCCCATAGAACCCAAACTGTAAATAAAGTTTCAAAAAGAAGAGTTAATAATAGAAATGAATTTGGTTAAAAATATATGTGGGTAGGTCATAGTATATTATGTAAATAAAAATGATCTTTTAAAAAGCTGAATGATTTGGTTATCATTTAGCAACTTATGTACAAAGCAGTAGTGGATTCCGGATCCCGGTGCAACCGGTACATTGCAACGGGGCTGGGCACCCACCACGTGCACGCGTGCAGTGCGCGCATATGTACCCACTGCCCATGACCCCCAGCTGCTTGGCAGAGTGTTGCGCAGGCACCGTACGCTCCGTGCGCATGTGCAATATCCCAGTCACCTCAAATAGCGGTAAGAGGAATGAGCGTGTGGGTGGACCCCCGGAGCACCGCACCCAGTGGTGGGATTCAGCCAGTCTGCACCTATTGGGGAGAACCGGCTGTTAACTTTCTAAGCAGTTTGGAGAACCGGTTGTTGGAAGAAATCTCATTTGTTTTTTTCCACTTTCCAGGGCTAATCCTGTAAGGAAGGCAGGAAGGAAACATTCTGTTGTTGTTTCTAGCCTAATATTTATTGCCCTGCTTACAGAAACTGCCTCTCCGGTTAACCCTTAGTACATTGTAACAGCTAAGGTGAACCGCCCATCTATGTGAGTGACATTGAGTTGGCCATGCCCACCCAGTCACATGACCACCGAGCCCCACCTACCCAGCTGGTCATTAGGTCAGAGAACCGGTTGTTAAATTATTTGAATCCCATCACTGACCGCACCAGAACAGTATCCCACCACTGGTAAAAAGCAGAATAATATATCATCAATAATACTTAATACTTGAGATTTTGGTGTTAAAATTTATCCTAGAATTATTCTGAAATGTGGTCTGAAATAGACATTAAAATAATATAATAATAGCACCAATTCTATAATAAACTCAGGGATTAAAATTCCTAATTTTAACATTGAGTATAAAACTCTGATCTTCCTGAGTAACTTAATATGCAAATTTAATATTTCATTGCCAGGATTAATAAATGCAATCCTGTCATTTTCTACTTGCAGGTAAATCATTTTATAGAAGTATTATACTGTATTAACTCCATGTAACTGAACATAAATCATTGAGACTAAGTAATTTGTAGAGTGAGTTTAGTGAAATATTGTCACTTTTAGCTGTCACTTCTAGTTATATGGATACTCAGTACAGGTGAGTTCAAAAGAATTCTATTACATTTTCAGTGTCCTTCCTGAACATAATGTAAGTAAACTGTAATGATTAAATGACAACAATTGCAATAGTGTGATAATATGATATTCCTGTTCATGGCTGCAAGATAGCAGCCTAATGAACTTGATCTCTCTATTATAGTTCACAGAGGAAATTACCACAATTTTTAATCACTGTTTATCTGAAATTCATCTTACTTTTTAAAAGCCTTTCATTTATCTATAGTTTCAGCATTCTATATTAAAATGATTGCTTTAAGTAACTGACTGGCATTGTGTAAATATTGCATTAATTATTTTTCTCTTTTTTTCTTTCTCTCATCTGTTTTTCTTTTTACACATACTTTTTTCTCATTTTTTTTCAACTTTTCAATCCAATTTTATATCAATTTTCATCAAAGCAGATACTTGCTGTGAAGCCCATAAAGGTGGAAATGGAAGTCAATCACTGCAGCTGAATGCTGCTGGTTTTGTTTTCTTGATAGTTATACATATATTGTGTGCTTCTTAATACTTTTGGTGAACCAAGCCCATCGTCATGCATTTGTTCTGTGATTTAAAAAAAAAATCTAAAATAGTATGCATCAAATTAGATTAGATTTTTAAATATTTGTTATGTTATACTAGCACTACAGCAACTGGAGATACTGCACAAATATTTCTCACAAGCGTTTTTTTTAGTGAAGAAACCATAAATTATAAATTTGCTTAATTTGATGTAAAGGCTTCATTGCCTAGAAACATATTATAACTCAAAGATGACCCCTACCAAGCTAAAGTGTGTCCTTGGTTCATCACCATAAACAGTTTCAAATAAACATATGATTGGTTGCTTGTAGTGTGTATTAAAGTAAAATATTTTCTTCTCATCTAACTCCAGTTTTTGCCAATCAATATATTTATAGGATTATGAAATCACCTGTATGTTATGTTTAGCATATAATCGGAGCCTTATTAAATATTTGGTTTCATCTAAACTACTATGCATATTGCTGTGCCTTTATGAAAATGTGTTTATGCGATATCTTCCTTATTACATCATTCCTTTTAAAAAAATTAGTAAAGTTCAGCCTTCACTTACATACTATACATGCTAATAAATAAGTGTCTTCAAAAAGGTTTCTTCCTCCACTGAATAATCAAATAGATTTTTGCATGCCTCTCTGTAATATATGTAAGATTATCTCTGCCATTAAACAAATAATTTAAAAAAGATTGTACTGTGATTATATATAACAATACCAAATAAAGACACTGCAAAATATCACTGAAGTTAGAGGAAAGACCAGAAAATATAGGATCCATTTTCTTATGAAATTTTAGACCATATATTTTTTACATAATACAGGTGAAACTCAAAAAATTAGAATATCATGCAAAAGTTCATTTATTTCAGTAATGCAACTTAAAAGGTGAAACTAATATATGAGATAAGGCTCATTACATGCAAAGCAAGATAGTTCAAGCCATGATTTGTCATAATTGTGATGTTGCTCTCATCAGAAAAGAGGACTTTGGACCACTGAGCAACAAGACTTTGGACCATTGTGCTTCATTAAGACCAGGGTCAACACAGCTGTCTACCAGGAGATTTTGGAGCACTTCATGCTTTCTTCCACAGACGAGCTTTATGGGAATGCTGACTTCATTTTCCAGCTGCCCACACTGCCAAAAGCACTAAAACTTGATTCAATGACCATGGGATTACTGTCCTTGATTGGCCAGCAAAGTCACCTGACCTGAAACCCATAGAGAATCTATGGGGCATTGCCAAGAGAAAGATGAGAGACATGAGACCGAACAATGCAGAAGAGCTGAAGGCCACTATTAAAATATCCTGCTTCAACACCTCAGCAGTGCCATAGGCTGATAGCTTCTATGCCATGCCACATTGAGGGAGTAATTGCTACAAAAGGGGCCCAAACAAGTACTGAGTACATATGCATGCTTATACTTTTCAGAGGTCCGATATTGTTCTATGTACAATCTTTGTTTTATTGATTGCATGTAATATTCTAATTTTCTGAGATGGTGGACTTGTGGTTTTCATGAGCTGTACGCCGTAATCATCACAATTATGACAAATCCTTCTTTGAACTATCTTGCTTTGCATGTAATGAGTCTTATCTCATATATTAGTTTCACCTTTTAAGTCGCATTAATGAAATAAATGAACTTTTGCACGATATTCTAATTTTTTGAGTTTCATCTGATATATAATATATAATTTACATATACAATTGAAACTTTTGTATTTTTGCACAAACAGCTACTTTGTTATGCTAAAGTCTTGATAACTCCCCCTTATAATTTTTTTGTATTCTAATCAAAAATTTCAGACAATTAAATCCTCTAAATATTATAATATTAATATTATTGTATATATAAAATATAGCATAAACTAAAGCAGTTTGCTCCATGCATACTCATGCAAACACAAATATCCTCTAAATGTCATCATGACCTTTACTTCAAATGTCATTAAATTTTAAGGCATCTTTCAATGTTATGATGAAACGACTTGCAGAGAAATTGAAAATCAAAATACAAGATGTCAGATTTTTGATCTTGCAAGGGTATTACTTCAAACCTCATAAACATATTACTTTGTTATCAAGATGTAGAATGTAGCCTAAAAAACTTTTTTCTAATAAATACCTGCAAACGGTAATATTGATAACACAAGGTCATTCCCATATCAAAACCTGATAATACATGTGGTTTGTTTAAAATAGAAGTTATGTAATAGGGATAATTAGACTATTTCATGCTTCTACCAGATAAGAATAGTTCTGTTACTTTAATTCTAAACAATAATTTAAAAAAACCTGCAACAAATCTTGCCTAGTTGCACCAGCTCTGTCATTAGCATTCTCTATGGAACGGTTTTTGGGTTGTTGGGAGGGATATTGGCTCTTTTACAGAGATTGGAAGAATGAGGTTCAAATTCATATTGGTCAGAGGATCTTACTAAAATACATAATTCTGTGAGTTTACTTTTTAAAAATTAAGGTTTTTTACCCATTCCATTCTGCTGGGATAAAAACCAGCAATGACTCACACTATTTCATTTCTTTATTAGTCTGGCAAATAAATAATAAATAAATAAATAAATAAATAAATAAAAATAAATAAATAAAATAAATAAATAAAAATAAATAAATAAATAAACAAATACATAAATAAATAATCATTGAACACTATGACATTTTGGTTAAAATAAATGTTATAGCTTTGCTACTTTATTTAAAAGAAATAAAAGTTAAAGTTTAGGCTTCCACTTAAATTCTTATATAAGAATTATTTTAAGTTTCTTAACATTTTTCAGAACCAATTAATGAATTTAAAATCTAAAATTAGTTTTAAATATATTCATTTCTTTTTCTTATTTAAGATGCAGTTCTCTTCAAACTTAAACACGTTGTGTTTACAGATAGTCCTTGATTACAACTACAATAGGGAGAAAAAGTCACAGCACAGTCATTACAGGAAGCATCACGTTATCAATTTTACAAGCTTTTTGTGGTGCTTTTTTAAAAAAATTACTATAGTTAACTAAGACATCCCATGATTGTGACTTGCGAATGTCTTGTCTGGCTTCCCCATTGACTTTGCACATGAGAATCCAGCTTGGAAGGTTGCAAATGATGATCTTTTGACTATAAGTTGTTGTGACCATTGTAAATGTGCAATTATTGCCAAGAATTCAAATCATCATCATGTCACCACGGGGATAGTGACTGTTTAAATATGAGGACCAGTCATACGTCACTTTGTTCAGCACTATCATGACTTCAAATGGTTGCTGAATTTTGGTTGTTAAGCAAAAAACTTCCTGTACTTGAAAAAAAAAATTGTCCTGAATTCCATGGAGCTGGCTTCTGAAAATGAATTAGAACATTTTAAAATATGCATAGAATTGTTCAGTTTAAGTGGAAACATACTACTAATTTTGGTGATTGAAAGAATTTATAGTTGCATTTTTTAGAAAAGAGAAACAAGGAAAATAAAACTGATGAATAAAAGTTTGGGAAATTTTCCCATGGACACAGACTTGCACTGTATTTATCTTAAAGAATATTAAATTGAGAGATTTGAAATTAAATATGTATCTTTGGTATTAGGGAGAACATTAACCTATTTCAGGTTACATCTGATAGATATTGCATACAATTTCTGTATAGGATTTCACTTTTTCGTTTGGGAAAATGTAACTAACTTATAATAGAAAGTAGTTGAAGTGTTCAAACAGCATTATAATTCTATTTTATCATGTGCATGTTTCTTTAATGTAATGTAGATAATAAGGCAGCAGCTATAATATTAGATTTCTAAAAATTGCAGTCCAGGATCAACGTATTAAATCTTCAGACAAGAAGCAGAATCTATAAGACAACAGGAAATTCTGTTCCCAAATATATCTCACTTCCACTGATCCATCTTTGCCCCAGTTAATGGTAATCTGTGACTATTGATCACTAGAATCATTTCCTCTTCTAATTTCCAGAGAGGGTGGCTAGGCGAAAACATCCACTGAAAAAAAAATTGCAACACAGAGAACCTGAATTAGGTTGTTCATCTTATATCTTCACCATGGCAAATTTATTGGTAGCAGGCTTCAGGTATTCAGGCTTCCTTTCCTATTCCATAACCACCAAATGGCTTTCTCATCACTCTAATCATGACCTTTGTAACTAACCTTTCTAAAAGTGACATGGAACAGTATAAAACAAACAAGATCTAGTACTTATCCTTCTTGACAAGTTACCCAATTGGAGTTTGTAAACATGGTTTGCATGACGGGAATGGACAACTTCAGATTACTAAGCACTGCTGTCCTATTCTCCTTTTTCTAGACCAATACTACATTTTGATTGGCACCTGAGCAAATGTTATAACCATTGTGCTAGTAAAAAAAAATTGTTTTTCAGGAAAAAAACAGGAAATAAAGAAAAGCATTTTTTTATTTTAAAAATGATTTTTGTATCTGTACCTTATGTATTTTGATGGTCTCTCTCTCTCTTCTCTTTCTTTCTTTCTTTCTTCTTTCTTTTCTTTCTTTCTTTCTTTCTTTCTTTCTTTCTTCTTTCTCTCTCTCTCTCTGTTTATGTGTGTGTGTGCGTGTGTCTGTATTTGTGTGTAGGAATGGGGTCAGGGATGGGTTCCGGCAGGCACTACTGTCGGTTTGCTCATGGGCGTGCTGCACACATTCTTGATATACACTGCATGCACAGTACAATTAGAATTGTTCTGTGCATGTGCAGAAGCAAAAAAACAAGATAGCGCCGCCAGAGAACCAGTTCGGGGACATGGCAGTCTGGGTCTCTTCCAGTTCCAGCAACTCAGGCCGCCAAACCACTACTGGTTCAGCCAAACTGGGCCAAACCGGTAGGAACCCACCACTTGTACACATACACAGAAATACACGTACAATGTCAATTATTTAGGGATAGCATTGTCTCAAAGGCATTGTCCAAGAGTCTATCTGGCAGCTGCTGCTAAAATATCTCAGTGCAAATAGTTTTCTTCTAAAGACACCCAGTGACCAGAATAATTATCCAATCAGAATATTGTGAACAAATAAGGATAGTATATGACATTAATTCTAACACTTATGTTACCTATAATACTGGCATATACAATAATAAACAAGACAAAGCTTGATAATAACAAAGAACTTGCCCCGCTTTTGGAATGAAGAAGAGAAAGAAAGCCTGCAAATATGAGACTTAGAGCTCTAAACTAATTGAGGTTAACTGTGAGTTAAAAGATGTAGATGTGGAAGAGAAAAAGAAAAAGAAAATAAAGGCTTGAGACATAGCATTCATAGACATTCGTAGCATTCATTCCCTAAAAGTCATGTGCATCTTAATCCAAAGTACTGCAGAACATTCTAATCTTTTTTTTAAAAATACTAGCCTGAATCTAATGATTACTTAGGTTAGCGGTTCCCAACCCCTGGGCTACATTACCGGGCCATGAGCCATTCAGAACTGGGCCACGGAAGCGGTAGGCAAGCACACATATGCATCTCCACTTGCACAAGCAGTGGGTGAGCAGTGGGCAAGTGCTGGTGCATGCACTGCATGAGCGGTAGACAAGCATGCCCGCCACTTGTGCAAATGTGTGCCTGCCCACCACTTTTGCAGAACCATCGCCTCTCCCCCCCCCCAATCAGTCTGCAAATCCAGAAAGGTTGGAGAATTTTGACTTATGTTACATTTTAATCTTGAATTTATTAAATTAACTTTAATTAGAATGGCAATTTCCTGAAGCTTATTTTAGTCTGAAACTGGTTTCTTTTAGCACGAGACAACCAGTATTCTCTTTCTTCTCATCTGTAACAAAGTGAGAAAGAAACTTACATTCAAACTTAAATCCAAGATTCACTTGTATGTACTATCACTGAAACAGAACCCTGTATGAGAATAAGAATGAGGAAATGAATAAACTCATATCTAAAACATTATTTAAGAACAAAACTCTCCAAGTATAGAATATGTGTATTTAAAGTAGTTTATAAAGTGTACATTTTTCATTTAATTTTTGTCCATGTCATTCTATGTTATTAACAATCACAAATGTTTACTGTCATGTATCTTATTTTTCTTAAATATGTGTAAATTGTATATGTAAGAGCCTCTTGCTAAATGTAATGTCACAATATATGTAACTATGCATATTTTTCATTGCATACCTGCTTGGTGTCAGTTTTCTTTTATGTAATCTTTTTAATTTGGAATCAATAAATGTGATATAACATCGTTTAGCACTACATTTTTTTAAAAAAGTTAATACCACTTATTGGTAATGTTCCACATTTTTTCCACTTACATTTAATTTGCAACATTCTTTTAAAAAGTCATAAAAAGTATCAAAATCAACACCAACTTATCCATAAATATAATTTAAAAAAATATTAAAATATTGTTTTATTATACTATATTATGTATCCTATCAAGTTATATAGTCTTTCTTACGTTTTCAAAACTGATTCTACATTGAATGATAACTAAAGATTGCATTTACTTGAAAGTTAAAAACTCCTTTAGGCATATTAGTTGTCTTCTTTTGTTTATATGTCTTAATGAGGGAACCATTGAACAAAAAGCATAGATCAATCAGTGTGAACCTCCTACTGCCTGGATCACAGATTCCCAACAGATACTATAATTTGGAATGTTTAAATCAAATTTATATGCCATCCATTTCATTATATAAGTGACTCTGTGGTGTTTACAATTAAAGAGACTATAAAATATGCGAAGTTAATAATATGGAGAGAACATACCTTGATATGACCAGTCTCATTAGGTAGCTGTTCAGCAGTATATGGTTAGTAATGAAACATTGTTTAGTAGAAGCTGGCTGAATAAATTTACTTTCACTAACCCTGTTCCAAATATTCCTATGCTGGTTATACTACTACCTCATCATTTTCGGACCAGAGAAGTAAATTTTCCAACAAAAGACCAGACTGTCCTTTTTTCTATTTTATACTATATATTAACAATTTATATTTAGCATAGCTACCGTTTTTCTTTCATCTATATCCAATCTCTCTCTTGCTTTTTGCTCTCTCTCCCTCTTTCCCTCCCTTCCTCTCTTTTTCTCATTGCTCTTATCTTTAGCTATTCACATATTATATGTTTCCTTTTATAATTTATGTGGATCACCAAACATTCTTGCAAATAAAAAGTACAATTATGCTCAAGACTGACTCTCTTCTTTGCAGAATTAATTAGTTTCCCATTAAAAACTACAACTCAATACTTAAAGTCATAGATCCTGACTGGTGTCAAGAGTGGTCACTGATTGCTTCCACTTGAGCAACACAAAGAGGATCTAGGATTTACATGTTCACACACAGCCAACATTTCTGTTTTCTCCATTATTGCTTCAATTATTTAGAAATTATTAGAGTTATCGATGATTGAATTACATTATATCCTCCAAGTAAAATATATAGCGACAACTTCATGTCCACAGTAGAAATTGATTAATCCACTGTTTATGTGCAATATTGCTTATTGCCATGGAAATCATAAAATATTAATTTGCATTCCACAAAGACTTATGCTGTGCTGTACTTATCTTTAAGTTGAAGAAAGTCTTATTTTGTAATTATCTGATTATAGTAGTAATACATTGAGTGACAATTTTTGAGAAATTTGTGATTTTGTTCTCTTCATCAGGATTACATTACATTCCTCAGATTATTCCTCACAAACATCTATTTTTAATATTCTATGGATGCTAAAATGATGGAATGTGTATCTTGATATAAGACAATCTCTTTCCTTGTATTACAATGCTGCATGCAAACCACACAGGGCAGGATTCATCTCACAATGTCACATGTATATTTTCCTATTTGCTTCCACTTCCTACCTTGACACCCATAGTTTTAAAATACGTATCCATGCTCACTAAATAAAAAACAGCAGTGTTCCTGAAAGACCCATAGAAGCACTTTAAGTCTTGTTTGCTTTAGCCTGATTTATAACTATTCTTCTGTAATAATACAACATTAAGTAAAGATAAAGTCACTGATATATACAGGAAAAATCTGCACACATTTCAAGCCTGGTACGCCTACTAAATAAACAGTTCATAATTAGTTCAGTTAAATGCACAGAGTCTGGTAATCAGTGTAAATGAAGAAACTATCCAGAAGGCTTCCACTGATTTTAATTGCTACAATCAATGAAGCTCTTGTACAGTTAAAGAAATATACAGAATATTAACCACTGTTGATCTAATGGGTTAAAGACTTCAGAAGAATCTACCTAACATCTAAGAAGTCCCTATTTTTTTCTCATTTGTTTGCAGAAAAATACTGTTCGCAGAGACTATGCATATATGGCATTTCAGTTAAGATTTAAACTAATAATGGCTTACATATTGTTTACATTTTAAAAGGTAACATATGCATAAAATAGAACACATAAATAACAGTTACCTGTCCTAGCTTAAAATGTCATTTCTTTTTCCTATTTTTTTTGTTAGTTTGAATGATAAATGTATTTTTTCTTTCTAAAAACATTAATATATTCATTGTTCTGTTTCACTCTTTAAATCATTTTAAAGACTAAGTTACTAGATTTTCTCTTATTTGTCATTATTTCTACAAGTCTTGGCAGAAAACAGCTATTAGTAGTTAAAATATATTAGCTGACTGTAAGAATAAAATCAGCTAAAATGAGAGTGGGTGTTAACTCACATTCTGAATTTTCTCTTGAAGTTATTTAGACTGATGCACAGCTTCATAATATAAAATATATTTTTTGAATGAAGTAACTGATTATTTCCTAAGAATGAGAAAGCACACATTATACAATTACTTATATTAAACATCTGTAGTAGATATTATGGACATTTTAGTAGTAAATTCCATGAGTCATATCATAGATATCACAGACTATTGCTTATGTCATGCTAACACTAAGCAACATGTTAATCAGGAATTCTTGCATGTAAATGACAGCAGAAATTAGACACACAGATAGTGATAGAGATACAGACAGACATTTAATTCCAGAATCCATGCATCTCATGCATGTTTTGCATATATGTTTATATGACAATACCACCTATTAGTGATGCTGTAGGAAATAGTTTGCATTTGCCATTTTGATCTCAGGTCTACATATAAAAATAATAACAACAACATAAAAGTATCAAAATGTATTTGTCATCGTGTGAATAAAGTTTAATGATGCATCTTTTAGATTGAAAATACAGATAGAAGTAATTCTTCAATACAGACTGAAATCATAGATTATGAACTTATGAATATTGAAGTATTTGTAAGAAGAGAGTGAACAGAATTTGATTCCTATAAAATATTGCTCTTCAAGTTATTAATGTTTATGGAAATGCCATGTAAGAAGCCGCTTTCTGCAAATAAATTAATATTTATTCTGACATTTTTAAAACATGTCTTTCCAAAAAAGAATTGCTGCTCCAGAATTCTGTTAAGAGTAAGGTAAAAACAATGTCTGAATAACCAGACATCTTTTTTTTAAATAAAAGTTTGCTTAATAATTAATTGAGGATATTCCAATGAAAAGCATGTATGTATGTATGTATGTATGTAGTATGTATGTATGTAAAGGGGCTTATTGGTTCAAACATTTTATTGGTTTATCAAAATATAAAATGCAAAGAAAAAGTAAAGATAATGGGAAAACAAGGGAGAAAATGGGAAGACAGAAAAATGTGAAGTAAATGGGAAAAGAAAAAGAAAGGCATCGTCTTTCAATTGCTTTTAGTGCAGTGGAATAAGGTAGTAACATAAAACATCAACTTTTTATTTTTATATAATAACATATATTAGCCGTTTCAATAACCACAAACCTATCCAATCAGCAATTTTCATTTTTTTCCACCTTAAGCACAAGTCCAAACACTAGATGGTTTCAAAATTAATTGTGTTCTTTTCTTTCATCAAAAAAGTCACTGTATCCATCTCTCCATCTAAGTTAGTCAACTCCATCAAATTTTGCAGCCATTCGTTCATTTTGGGAATGAAAGTATCCTTCCATTTTGTGCATAAAGCATTATTGCTGTCATTAACATAAATAACATCAGTTTTACTTTTTGACACTTTTTTTTTTTTTTTTTTTGTTTTTTTTTTTTATTTGTTAATACCAATGGTACATCACTTATAAAGTTTTCTTTTAATTATAATTTAATGTGAATTTTAGTCTACATATTCTCCTATTGTTCAAGAATTATATTATATCCAGAGTTCTTGGTCCACTGAGCCATACAATGTGTTACATACTGATTCTCCAAGATCAATTTCAATAACAGTTTACAAACCTTAGCAATAATATGTTCTTCACTACCATACATAGGATTTCCAATTAATTTTTCACAAAATCAAATTCATAGCTCTTTTTAGGTTTAGGTTTTAGGTTTAGGTTTTAGGTTTTTGGGATTTATATGCCGCCCTTTTCCCTGAGGGGACTCAGGGCGGCTTACAACCACAGGGGAGGGGAAGTGCAAGGTCAAAACAAACACTTTGTGAACAAAAGAAAAATAATAAAACACAACTTTCATTCAGCAATCAAACACTCTCGGGTAATTGGAAGCCTATCCCCAGGCCTGCTGGGAGAGCCAGATCTTGAGGGCTGCGCGGAAGGTCTGGATCGTGGTGAGGGTGCGGATCTCCATGGGGAGCTCGTTCCATAGGGTCGGGGCAGCAACAGAAAAGGCTCTCCTCCGTGTGGTCGCCAGTCGACATTGACTGGCAGATGGAATTTGTCTAGTTTAAATCTTCCTTTCAATTGTAAGTATCTAAACCAATGGCAAACATTCCCTTCTGATTACATCTCCTTTTTAGATTTAAGGATAGGATCTCCATAACTGAAAGTTATCATTTGACCATAGGTCCATCGATCTGGTCTCGCCCCCACTTCTTTTCTAAAAAAAAAAAAAGCTTCTTGGAGATACATGTATGTCAGAAGTGGCTTGCCACTGTCTCCTTTCTATGGCTGAGAAAGAACTGACTGTCCCAAGGTCACCCAGCTGGTTTCATGCATAAAGCTGAAGTAGAAGCATCCCCTGGTTTCTAACTTAATGCCATAACCACTACTCAAAACTGGCTCTGAAATCTGATACTATTACTTTCAATACTCCAAATTTGTCTGGATCCTGCATTTATTTACATCTTTAGGTGTTCTAACGTTCTGTGAAAATTTGACATCTTATAGATTTGCCTGTAGATGTTATGAGCCATGGTGATGTAGTGGCTAGAATGCAGTATTGCAGGGCTAACTCGCTGTTCAGAAGTGCTCATTCCAATAGTTCAATTCTGAATAACTCAAGGTTGACTCAGCCTTCAATCCTTCTGTGGTTGGAAAAATGAGGACCCAGATTGTTGGGGACAATATGCTGACTCTGTAAACCGCTTAGAGAGGGCTGTAAAGCACTGTGAAATGAATATAAGTCTAAGTGCTATTGCTATTGCTATGAAAAGAAGTGATAATGTTTGAAACCCTAATAGAGAATGAAGAGCTATCAAATGTGTTTATATTGATGTTGAAGATTGGAAGTAACTTCTCTATACATTTCTTTTATTTTTCTTATTTCACTTTTCCCTTTCTTTTTCTTTCATTTTGTTAATTTTTTTTCTTTTGTATTTTTTTTTTTGGTTATTTCACTATAAATAGTTTGCATTAGTTTTTAATTGTGATTGAAATGTTCAATAAGATTTATATGGAGAAAATGAATTTCAGTCATTCTGAACTGATAAAATTTGGAGCAATAAAAATTTTTATCATTTCTTTTTTTCCATTATTAATTTTCCCAGTAAGAAGTGGATATTTTACTGCAATTAAGATTTGTATTATCTCAAGCATACATCTATTTGTGCCTTCAACTATTTTTATGTCTTGTCCTTCCAAACCACTCATTAGGATAATATAATAATATTATAGAGAAAAGTTCCTGAAAATCTTATCCAGCTCTCTTCCCATGGCAGGAATCTACTGCTGTGTTTCATACCAGTAGCCAACAGCCTCAACTTCTCCAGTAAAGGAGAGTCCTTTATATTCTCAAGCTGTGCATTTGTTAAATAGCTCTATTATTACTATTTTCCTGCTGTCCAAATACAATGTACTTCCTTGTTGAACCACTGTTTCTTGATATGTCTGTCCTGAACAACTTTGAATAATTCCTTTTGATAGCCCTTCAGACATTTGAAGATACGTAAATAACTATGTCTCCACCAAGAGTCCTAACCATTATTCTTTTTTTTTCTTCCATTATTATCTTTATTGGTTATTTCTCCTCCCCTTTTTAACTGTTTCTGATGAACTGCAGTGTTTGTGATTAACTGGCTTGGCTAGAAGATGTATGGTGATAGTATGTTTTTATGTGAATATGTGGAATATAATTACTGAGTGTGAAAGGAAATGCCCAGAATAGACAGATAAGGGACCAACCATATCTATAACAGTATACCTTGTTTTTTGTCAATTAACTGTAATAAGTTATTACAAAATACCTGTTACCTATTACAATTATTCCATTTGATTGTCTTCTATTTGCTCTGATTTCATATGTAGGTGCTACATGTGTGTGTGTGTGTGTGTGTGGTGTGTGTGTGTGTGTATGTGTGCACGCACGCGCTTGTGCATACACACACACGCACACAGATATAGATATAGATATATAGATATAGATATAAACATGCAGCTTTAGCTGTGGAATTACATATCAAAATCTAGAATAAGACTGTATCTCAAAAGCAAATCTGACACACAATTCATATGAAACCCTGGAACTGGAAACTATTCATAATCTACAATGTTTAAAATGTGGTTTCTCTAGGCATATTCTTAAATTCACAAAATATTAAAAACTGAGCATTTTTAGTATTATGGATCAACCTTTACAACCTATAATTTTACTTGAAGATGTATACTATATTAACAACAATTCTTGATATTGATTCTTAATTTAGAAGTGAATAGTTATATTTAGCCTATTTATGATGTTCTATTTAAAACCATAGCTTCCCTGATATTTCTAAATCTTCAATCATTCATTTATCTTTGTTCTTTGGTTATATACTTTTTAAATGTTCAATAAAATTAGAACAAAACAAAAAGACATATATGGCACATAATTTATTGAAAAGGGAATATGTTCAGAACTTATTTCAAACAGAATTATCATTTCCAGACTGACAAGTAGGAGGTTGTTTATTTTTGAATATTTTTTTAAGTCTATTTTATGTGGTAAGGTAGAAATATGTAGCATGAGACGGTGGTTAAGAAATTGGACAAAGTGCTAACAAACTCATATTCAAATAGAACTCCAGCTATGAAAAGGTTATTGGGTAATTTTGGGGCCAGTCACTTCTTCACCAGAATATTTTGATGAAAAATCTGTGCCCACTGACTTGAACCCCTGCAAAAAAAAGTGGGATATAAATCTATCAAATAACAAGAGCACTTTTTAAAAAACATCTTAAAGTCAGGCTCTGTTTCTTTCAGGAAAGCAATGATCATTATTACAACATGATTTTTTTTTAATGTAAACTAATTTATTGTACAATCAAACACAACATTTTTTTCTATCCTGTGGAATTGACTAGCCTGAACAATAACTAACTGAATATATGGACCTGGAAGGATCAGTCTGTGAATAGCCAAGATAGATTACTTAATAGCAATAGTATCAGTTGCCTCACGTGGTTTAGCTCCATTCAATCTGCCTACCCTTCTGTCTCTCATGTTTCATAGAGGCTTCTAGGCTTCGGACCAACTTTGCAGGAACTATAAAAGTTGTAGGGAAAGGAGAAGTGAAAATTATCTTTTTCTTCAAGAGTCATTAAAAATTATTCTCAATTCAAGCTGAAGTTTAAATTGAAGTTAATTGAAATAAACTGAAGTTAAAAAGATAGGAATGAATAAACTTCAGATTTGTTCAATTATCTTATTGTAATTTTTTAACATGACACAGAAGTGACAAGAATTTGTTGCGTTAACATGTCATCATTTATGATGATTTATTCACTTTTAAAGCATATAATGAATGCTTAGAAATCAAAATCAGTCAAATTAAAATTTACAAAACAAAAAAACTCCCATTTTTAAACGCTGCAGTAAGTCTGCAAAACATTATTTTTATTTAGATTTTCATTAATTGCTCATATTAAAAATGAATAAATATATTTTACTTCCAGTCTTTGTCCAAGGTATACAGTAATTTTAATTTTTATTCTCATTACAAGAAGTTAGAATTAAAAAGAAAAAAAAATAAACCTAAAATGTCACAGTGAAATTCACACAAATTATATTAATACAAACAGTATATTTGGATTTTATATGGTTATGGATTGTATATATGGCTAATAAAATGGCTAATTTACTTTAAACAAGTAAAATTTAAAGCATCAACAATAAAGTATTGAAAATATGGATGCTTGTAAAAAAAATATAATGGGGTTAATTAAGTGGTGTATCATGACATCTGCTTCTCTGACTCCCCCTCTCTCATTTATCTGGAAGTTGTATTTAAACAAAAATCAGGAAAAGCATGGATTATTCCCACCTTTTATTATCACACGTTTGTGTAAATGTTTGTATGTGTGCATGTATGTGTAGTAGAGATTGGTACATACATATTGCCTCCGTATATGTAGAGGGCAGCTGCAGGTTTTGCATTTTTAGCATGTTTTTGTTCTCCCCTTGTATTTTGTCTAGATATTTTTATAAGGCAATATATACTGGGAAACACAAGGGATATTGCATGTATTCCATTATGAATCCTATGACCCAATGTATAGAGGAAAACCTAGAATGGAACAGTTGGCAGCATTTGAAGCTGCTGCTCAGCATGCATTCTGGAAATACAGGTGAATCTCAGAAAATTAGAATATTATGAAAAGGTGCAATATTCTAGGCTCAAAGTGTCCCACTCTAATCAGTTAATTAAGCCATAACACCTGCAAACGGTTCCTGAGCCTTTAAATGGTCTCTCAGACTGGTTCAGTAGGAATCACAATCATGGGAAAGACTGCTGATCTGACAGTTGTGCAGAAGACCATCATTGACACCGTCCATAAAGAGGGAAAGCCTCAAAAGGTAATTGCAAAAGAAGTTGGATGTTCCCAAAGTGCTGTATCAAAGCACATTAATAGAAAGTTATGTGGAAGGGAAAAGTGTGGAAGAAAAATGTGCACAAGCAGCAGGGAGCCTGGGGAGGATTGTCAGGAAAAGGCTATTCAAAAGTATTGGGGACTTTCACAAGGAGTGGACTGATGCTGGACTCAGTGTATCAAGAGCCACCACACACAGATGGATCCTGGACATGGGCTTCAAATGTCGTATTCCTCTTGTCAAGCTGCTCCTGAACAACAAACAACGTCAGAAGCGTCTTACCTGGGCTAAAGAAAAACAGATCTGGTTGGTTGCTCAGTGGTCCAAAGTCCTCTTTTCTGATGAGAAAAAATTTTGCATTTGGAAACCAAGGAACCAGAGTATGGAAGAAAAATGGAGAGGCACATACTGCTTGAAGTCCAGTGTGAAGTTTCCACAGTCTGTGTTGATTTGGGGAGCCATGTCATCTGCTGGTGTTGGTCCACTGTGTTGGTCCACTGTCCAGGGACAATGCAGCCATCTACCAGGAGATTTTGGAGCACTTCATGCTTCCTTCTGCAGACAAGCTTTATGGGGATGCTGACTTCATTTTCCAGCTGCCCACACTGCCAAAAGCACCAAAACTTGATTCAATGACCGTGGGATTACTGTCCTTTATTGGCTAGCAAACTCACCTGACCTGAACCCCATAGAGAATCTATGGGGCATTGCCAAGAGAAAGATGAGAGACATGAGACCGAACAATGCAGAAGAGCTGAAGGTCACTATTGAAGCATCCTGCTTCAATACCTCAGCAGTACCATAGGCTGATAGCTTCCATGCCATGCCGCATTGAGGCAGTAATTGCTGCAAAAGGGCCCCAAACCAAGTACTGAGTACATATGCATGCTTATACTTTTCAGAGGTCCGATATTGTTCTATGTACAATCCTTGTTTTATTGATTGCATGTAATATTCTAATTTTCTGAAATTGTGGATTTCCTGTTTTCATGAGCTGTAAGCCATAACCACCACAATTATGACAAATCATGGCTTGAACTATCTTGCTCTGCATGTAATGAGTCTATCTCATATATTAGTTTCACCTTTTAAGTTGCATTACTGAAATCAATGAACTTTTGCACGATAATCTAATTTTTTAAGTTTCACCTGTATTTCAATATATATATATATTTCTGTTTTTCGGAGTCAGATTACCTGGATCCATCTGCAATCTTCCTCCACACCAAATTTGGTCTCATTCCACTTTGTTTTCTCAGAGATATATTGCTGACAGACAGATGAAACATTCAATACATTTAAACTACACTACAAATAACATCATAATTTAATTTTTATAGGTAGAAGTGATCACAGACTGAAAAGAAATTTGATTCATCTTTTAATACCATAATATGAAAATTTGCCTATGTACATCAATATAGATTTGCAATTTTGCAAATGTGGTTTCCACTCAACAAATATTGGACAGTCTTTTGTCTGAAATGGCATAGGGTTTTCCACCTGAGAAGAGAGGACAAAATCTCCAAAATCCTTTCCAACTATGTTATTTAGTTATTCTGTTAAATATGGCTATAGATGGGTGGGTGTCACATGATTCATGTCACTGAAATAAAGAGCTGTTACACTTTCAAGTTAAGCCATGTTAAAAAAAACACAGATTCACTTGGAATGACTGAACATCTACTTTATTAATTCAAACAGAATGTTGAAAGTGCTTTCCTCTCCTTCTTTTATATCCAAGAAGTTTAAGATTTTTGTCCCACCCTTATTCCAGCCCCCCATCTCTTCCTCTTCTGGGATTAACTCAAATTCTCCCACACAGGAAGTTAACTGTTTGGACTTTATCTTTTCTATTTATTTTCAAGGTACTTTGTTTAATGGACTTGGACTTGGTGCAGTCATTGGACTTGGTGTAGCTGCTCTTCTGCTAATACTTGTGGTGACTGACGTCAGCTGCTTCTTTGTACGGCAGTGTGGATTGCTAATGTGCATCACTAGAAGGATCTGTGGGAAAAAGAGTGGGTCCAGTGGGAAGAGTAAAGAGCTGGAAGAAGGAAAAGCAGCATATTTGTGAGTATTGGTCACAACACTTTGAGAAAAATATTTACCGGTAACTTGCAAATAACATACAAACTCTGGTATCTCAAGAGCCGTAAGGATTGTGCTTCAACAAATATTCTCTAACTTTTACTTAATGTTGTTTACTTTCTGCAGCTCTATCAAAGTTTTGTGACAGATGGAGTTTGGAAAATCAGATGTTACTTTAACAAAATTCATATTGTATTTTTATTCTATTCAGTCAAAACAACACAAATTTACACAGTTGGACATCTGAATTCTCTGGACTGTAGTTGTAGAGTATACTGTGAGCAGAGTATATTGAGACATGTATCACTAATATTTCAAATATTATTTGTATTATCACAATTTTAAAAAGATCATTGAACCATGATTTATTCCTTGAACATTCATTGTATAGATGATGCAGGGATGTTTATAATATTAATATTTTCTATCATTTTGGGTAGCAAACTTGGTATTTTGATATAATCCAGATCAGAGAAGATATGAATTGAGATTCTATATCCCCTTTTTTCCTTGCTCATACTCTCCTTAATAAAATTTAGTTGGAATCTAGCTAATGTCAATTATTTAAAAAACTAGAAGGTGCAGCTGCTTTTCTGCAAGGCATTCATATTCTATATACATTTTTTTAAAAAAAAATGGGGATGCAGAATTCTGTGTAAGTAGTAATACTAAATGAACTGAATGAAGATATATATATATCTACATTATCTATCTATCATCCAATGTTGTTCATTTGTGCATTTTTCCACATCAAATCTAGTCTTGAACTGTTCAGTTTAAAAGAGTTATCCTACCACAAGATCTACTTTAGTAATCCTTAGCAAATCTACCAATCAAAATAATATGCCATAACTGATTTTACAAGAATTTTTACTGCAGTCATTAAGTGAATCGTGTCGTTTTAAGTGAATCATAGTCATTCAGTGAATCCTATTGATTTTTCTGAAGCCAGCATGGAAGGTCACAGATAACAATTGTGTGGCTGGTTATTAATTTTACTTTACAACTTTTCCTTCAAAAAGTTGTCATTATTATGAAATCTGGAGAGCTCCTCTATATTGCTTGCCAGTCAATTGTTAGAAGAAGTATATGTTTTTTAAAAAGGTCCTACTATGTATCCTATTTTATTAGAAGCTTACAGGGAAGCTTTTCAAAGAAATCATTCTCTTTTGATGAAGCTAACGTCATGGTTATTCTTAAAGAAGACAAGGGATTTCATTATGTGATCTAATTATAGATCTATATATTTGATAAATTTGGATGCTAAGAGCATAATAGCTACTTCTTCCATAGATATGGGATTATTTTTTTAATTATAGTGCACTTAGAAAGAAAGGAATATTTCTAACAAGTGATGTTCTTGCTTTAACTTAAAAGAACAAGATGCTAAAAAATGCATTTTGTGTTTCTCCAAATGTTAAAGTCTTGATTTGATATGATATATTAAGCATTCACATGGGGGGGGATTTGTGGGGAAGATGTAACTTTCTTTAAATTTCTCAACAGGCTACTCAACATTTTTTTGCTTGATTATTTGAATAAAAGGCTTTTGCCACTTTTGTAATCTATAGTGATTAGAAGAATATCTATGATTCTTAAGTCACTTATTTTCTTGATAAGAAGTTCAAGATGAATCCAGAGCTTCTTTAAACAGTTCCTAATAGAAATTAGTTCCTTCTGATCTTAAAATACAATATAATAGAAGAACACATAAAATTTTTATATATTGGATGCCTCTGAGAATGTTTAATGAGGACTAATGAAAACAGTTTTACTAATGGAGAAACATTCATAAATTAGAATATTGAAACATATAGCTTGGCTTCATATTCTTTTCTCATTATAGTTGACATCAGGAAGATTGTTAATATAATTGTGGCTCAAATACTGTGTGTTGAAGTTGTATGTGCATATGTGAATATTCTTGTTTATATCCTGAATGTTTGAAATATATCAGTAATGATGGATTTTGAGAGATAGAATTTAGTTAAAAGAACTATATTAAAACACTGGAAGGAAAATCTATGGATATGAAACATATTGTCAGGTCTCTGGCCATATTCCTTTTAGGATCTTTGGCCTGCCACACTCTCTCTTATTTTACTATGCTGTTTCATCAGTGGGTAATTGGGAGGGGGAATAGTAAGGAACATAATGTGTTGTTGTCAAAATAAAACATTCCTTTCTAGAAGCCCAAGGTCATTCTTTGTCTCCACACCTCTGCACCTAACCGGAAGTGGATGGGTGGAATTGCTAGCATGGCACTGGAAGAATGGACCATGCAATGGACTTGGCGGTGTGGGGGACAAGATCATGAAATTTCAATTGGGTGGGAACCCCAGAAGATTTCAGATTCAGGTTTCCACAGATGTACCAACATGTCTCTCTTAATAAATTGGAACTTTGAGGAAAGCTCTGCCTTGAACTCTGATTTAATTTTGGATGATATTTGGAACGCTGACATCAACCCAAATCTGTTTTAAAATAAATCACCAGCAACCCCAGCACAGGGTGCTGGCGAGGATGCTGACTCCCAACACTGACCTGACCTGGTCAGCGTAAAATATCAGCAAAGATGAAAATCAAGCCTTTGAGAATGGAAGCATAGGACGAGACACCTCTCTGCAAATCTTCTTAAGTGCCAAAAAATTTGTGTGGGAAGAAATTGGAAGATTTATAGCGTCTGGGAAGATGCAGCCAGAGGGGGCTGGAAAGGCTAATTCCACACACACATGGCAATATGATTGGAGTCTCCCAGACCAACTTGTGCAGCTAAACGTGAGTGGATGCTCCCCTCCTTCCCCAGCCAAGGCTTGGGGGAAAAAATGGAATGGCGATTTTGACTCCTTCCAAACAGCGATAAATGAAATGACCCATTATCCTGCAACTGATTGAAGACAGATTCCAAATCAACATGGGGAATTCAAACCAGTCAGCAGAAAGGGGCTTGACCCATATCTCCCCCTAGCGAGCAAACTATGTTTGGGCTGCAACCTGTGAATCAAGCACCACCAGGTTGAACTTTCTTCCCAGGTCATGGATGGGAGAGATGCCAGTGGGCACCTACTTGGCCATCAATTTTGGAAAATCAATCCAGCCAGCAGAAAGGGGCTTGGACCATATCTTCCCCTAGTCAGCCATTGATGTTGGGACTGCAACCTGTGAATCAAGCAACCCTGGAATGGATTTTCTTCCCAGGTCATGGATGGGAGAGATGCTAGTGGGCAGATGGCACCATGTCAGATAACTGGGAAGTGGCCAACCCAGAGATTCACCCCCACCCACCCACCAAGTCCACTCTCACATGCAATGCCCCAACAGGTTCTTACCCCACCTTCCTACAGAGAAGAGTTCTCTATAATGGAAGAAGGGATGAATGAGAGGGAAGCAGGATGGATAGCGGAACAATGTGATGAGAGGATTCCTAAGTTTAGAGATGTAACTGGGTTCTGTCCCTTGGGGGGGGCAATAAAATGCTGCTGTTGCTGTCAATTCAGCCACAGAGCGTCAGAGTGCCTGGCTCCAGCCCCAATATCACAAACGTGCGCACCAACCGCCATGGCAGTAAAGAGAAGGCCACAGATGCCACCAAAAAAGAGTCATCTGGACCAACAACCTCAGAAAGAGGATCACCAACCTAAGGTGATGAAGAGTCCTACCAATGGGAAGGCCTCAGAGGAGGAAAATGCTGAAGATGACCCAATGATGAGTGCACCCATCCATCCCTTTGCCTTCCAAGCCAAACTCCAAGTATTCGAAACAGTGGTGGAAGGGGAAGTTGAAGCAGTCATGGACATCGGCTGCACTCGTTGCTTAATCAGCATGTTGATTGCAAAGCAACTAGGCATACGAACAAGACCTCTAGCCTGTCCCATTCAGGTTGATCAGATAGATGGAATGCTAATTGGAGGGCCCCAGCCACGCTAATGACCAAACTGGTAAAGTTACAAGTGGGTCACCACTATGAGCTTCTCAGATTCTTTTTGCCTCCAGAGATGCCAGAATATATTATCTTGGGGCTTGCATGGCTTGACAAGTGGAAGCCTATGATAAAGTGGGAAGATAGTGGTGGAAATTGATGATTGTGTTTGGGTGCTACCACCAGCGGAGCCAAAGGGCCACCCAGGGATGATTGAACCAAGAGCCCAGAACCTGCAGCACCTGCAGCAGAGACTTAACTCCTAGATATCCAACAAGTACCAAAAGACCTGTTGGTGGATGTTTTATCGAGAAAGCCACAGTACGACAGTGAGAAGGGAGAAATTGTTCATCTCATCCTTTCATCCTCCTACCAAAAGGCAGCCCAAGTCACTAACTGAAGCCAGCTTAAGCTGATGAAAGCTATGAATCCCAACAGATCAGTGGCTCAACAATAAGCAGGAAATCCTAATGATGGAAAATGAATTAGCCTGGAAGGGGTTCAAACTGTATGTCCCCGCAGGGTTGAGGCTGGAAGTTCTACAGTGAAGCCATGAGGCAGAACTAGGAGGCCACTTTGGATTCCTAAAAATGCTCCACCTCTCCAGGCATCAATTTTGGTGGCCAAAGATGGAATCAGGGGTGGAAGATTACGTAAAAAGCTGTGCTACTTGCACAACGATGAAAACACTGCCAGAGAAGCCCCCTGGACTACTACAACAAGTGGCCAGCCCTAACCGACCATGAGACGAGATCGCAATGGACTTCATCCTCAAACTCCCAGATAGCAGTGGGAATAGAGTAATTGGACAGTTATTGATTTGGTTTCCAAGCAGGTACACTTCATCACTTACTCAGGGTTGCAGTCCACAAAGAAATTAGTGAAAATGTTTGTGAAACACATTTATTGCCTGCATGGCTCTCCCAAGAGGATCATTTCAGACTGTTGAGTCCAGTTCACAGCCAAATTCTGGAGAGAGTTCCTGAGATCCATTGGGTCCACACAAGGACTGAGCTCATCAGTTCATCCTAGCATAAACCGCGCAGCAGAGAGGGCCAATGCAATGGTAGAACAATACATCCGGTGTTATATGGACTATCAGCAAGACAACTGGTCGGACTTGCTACCCTTCGCTGAAGTGGCGTACAATAATGCAGTCCACAGCAGCAGTGGATTAATTCCTTTCCAAATTACCAGTGGCATGGAATTTGTTCCCATCCCTGAGCTGCCTACAGAACCTTCCTCTTCTATGTCTCTGAATGAATGGATGGACACATTAAAGAAAGGATGGGGAAATGTGAAGAAAGCTCTAGCAGATGCGTCAGACACCTACAAGAAGCAAGCTGATAAACACCGCTCACTCCACCCCCCCCCTTTCGTGTGGGGGACAAAGTTTTTGTATCTACCAAATGCATAAGATTAAGAATGCCTAACAAGAAATTAGGCCCAAAATTTCTAGGCCCATTCCCAATAATGAAGATAATTAACCCAGTTACAGTTCAACTCAGTCCACCCAGAATTCTAGGGAAGATTTACCCAGTATTTCATTGTAGCTTGTTGAAATCAGTAATTGGGTCCAGCATAAGACCATCCACTCAAGCTCCCCCTCCTCCTGTAATGTTAGAAGGGGAAACACATAATAAGGTGAAAAAAAATCTTAGACTCCAGGCTATATAAGGGTCACTTACAGTATTTAGTGCATTGGAAGGGGTTCCCTTTCTCCGAGGCTACTTGGGTGAAAAGCTGGGATCTAAAAGCAGATAAATTAGTAAAACAATTCCATGAGAAGTTTCCCGAGCCAAAGGGGATCCTTTGACTTATCGGGAAAATTAAAGAGGTGGTTAATTTTTTATGTTAACTTTTATGTCATCCTCTTTTCAGGAAACTTTTTTTTTCTGAAGAGATGCCGCCTGTCAGGCCTCCAGTCATATTCCTTTTAGGATCTTTGGCCTCCCACACTCTGTTATTTTACTATGCTGTTTCATTAGTGGGGAATTGGAAGGGGAGGAGCAGAATGTGTTGTTGTCAAAATAAAACATTCCTTTCTAGAAACCCAAGGTCATTCTTTGTATATAGAGTTTTTTTCCCCAAGATGTTGTACCAAGGTATCTTTTTCATTTTTAACCTATCTTTTATTATGATTAACTTACAATCATCAAAGATTAAAATTATATTACTTAATAGCATTGCTATATATTTTTAAAATTGTATTAGCATAATGAAATTATTCTATTAAAAAGTTGATTTATTTGAGGAGGAGCCATTGCTCAATGGCACAGAAGCCCTTCATTATAGCAGGATAGAATTATCTTATGTTATATTATTATGCTATGCTATGTTATGTTCCGATATGATATGTTATTAATATTTCCCAAGTTTATATGTGGTCCACTTCACTTTTGAATGACTCTAGGCAGCATATACAAATAGGTATGTTATTTCTACTTAGAACAACGAAGTAATCCTTTCTGAAACCTGATTGTTATGCTGAACAATCTGTATTTTTTTTTAAAAAAGAATACCAAGTATATTAATAGTCAATCAATATTTATTTCAACCTGTGTACTTGAAACAGGCTTTGGATAAGGTATAAACAAAGCTTGGAATAATAGTAAACATTTTATTAAATAATTACTGATTTGGTAGTTTATAAACTGAGCATCATTCAGCTGAATTGGTGTAATGTGTTCTATAGGGCAGTCTTTGGAGGTATGCATAATATACAACTAGCAGAACAATTTTATCAGGCTACAGTAGTATCTTACCTAAAGTCATTGTACTGTTTACTAATAGGCTTTGACCAATTCAGATGTTGGCAATGACCTACTATATAATGCATACAATGATATAAGAATGCATCTCATCAAATATCATTTTTCTAGAACTGAATCCAGTGAGATCATCTCAAGAAAGCTATTGAAAGGCTTTTCTCTATCTAAAATGAAGTGAAAGATTTGGAAAAAGAACATAGCTTTTCATCTTTAAAATGCATTGAATTTACTCTTCTACATATTCTAAAATATTCATTATGGAATTTTTTGTATCATAAACATTTTTTCTGATTAATAATATTTTGATACTTCAGCAAGTATTCTGGTGGCATTTTGAGAATTGATAAATATCTTAGCATAATCGTTCATGGGTAGGGTAATAAACATCACCATTTTAAAATTAAAACATTAGTTCATTAAACATTTTTGCCTTTATTTTTACTTAGGAAAGATGGATCAAAAGAACCAATAGTTGAAATGAGAACAGAGGATGAAAGAATTACCAATCATGAAGATGGAAGTCCAGTAAATGAGCCCAATGAAACAACACCATTAACAGAACCAGAGTATGTATTTTGATATTTTTAGCAATTTCACTATTAGCACTAATGAAGTTTCAGTGTGGCTTGGCACTTAGGTTAAAAAAAAGTTTTAGTTCTACAGATATATAACTATTATATAACTAATTCTCCAAGGCCCTGTATCTATTAAATTAACTAGTGGTTACTAATAGGATGGCAAGGATCAAATTAATTTGATTTTGATTTTTTTTTATTTTGTTTATTATTTATAGGCCACCCTTTTCCCTGAGGGGACTCAGGGCGGCTTACAATTTGTGGGGAGGAGAATACAAGACAAGACATGAGACAATACATAAGTAAAAATAGAACACAACATTCATTCAACATTCGCGTGGGGACGGATTAGAATCTTTATCCCCAGGCCTGACGGGATAGCCAGGCCTTGAGGGCTGTGTGGAAGGTCTGGACGGTGGTGAGGTGTGAATCTCCACGGGGAGATCGTTCCAAAGGGTCGGAGCTACTACTGAAAAGGCTCTCCTCCGTAGTTGCCAGTTGACACTGACTGGCGGATGGAACTCAGAGGAGGCCTAATCTGTGTGATCTAATAGGTCGTAGGGAGGTAATTGGCAGTAGGCGGTCTCTCAAGTATCCAGATCCACTACCATGGAGGGCTTTATGGGTGGTAAGTAGCACCTTGAAGCGCACCCGGAGATCAACAGGTAGCCAGCGCAGCTCGCGGAGGATAGGTGTTATGTGGGCGAACCGCGGTGCGCCCACAATCACTCACGCGGCCGCATTGGACTAGTTGTAGTCGCCGGATGCTCTTCAAGGGCAGCCCCATGTAGAGCACGTTGCAGTATTCCAGCCTAGAGGTCACAAGGGCCCGAGTGACCGTTGTGAGAGCCTCCCGGTTCAGGTAGGGTCGCAACTGGTACACCAGGCGAACCTGGGCAAATGCCCCCCTGGTCACAGCCGACAGGTGGTGGTCAAAGGTCAGCTGTGGGTCCAGGAGGACTCCCAAGTTGCGAACCCTGTCTTAGGGGTATAAAATTTGGCCCCCCAGCCTGAGTGATGGAACACTAGCCAAATTATTGGGAGGGAAACACAACAGCCACTCGGTCTTGTCCGGGTTGAGTACCAGTTTGTTAGCTCTCATCCAGTCCCTAACGGCTTCGAGACCCCGGTTCATCACGTCCACCGCTTCATTGAGCTGGCACGGGGCGGACAGATACAGCTGAGTATCATCCGCGTATTGGTGGTATCTTATCCCGTGCCTCCGAATGATCTCGCCCAGCGGTTTCATGTAGATGTTAAATAGTAGGGGGGATAAGACCGAACCCTGCGGCACCCCATATGTTAGGGGCCTAGGGGTCGATCTCTGCCCCCCAACCAACACCGACTGCGACCTGTCCGAGAGGTAGGAGGAGAACCACTGCAAAACAGTGCCTCCCACCCCCACCTCCCGCAGTCGTCGCAGAAGGATACCATGGTCGATGGTATCGAAAGCCGCCGAGAGGTCAAGGAGAACCAGGATGGATGCATGGCCTCCATCCCTGGCTCTCCAGAGATCATCGGTCAATGCGACCAAAGCGGTTTCTGTGCTGTAACCAGGTCTGAAGCCGGACTGGAAAGGGTCAAGGTAACTAGCTTCCTCCAAGGACCGTTGAAGCTGGAAGGCCACCACCTTCTCAACAACCTTCCCAACAAAGGGGAGGTTGGAGACTGGACGGTAATTGTTAAGAACGGCTGGATCCAAAGATGGTTTCTTCAGGAGGGGTCTCACCACCGCCGCTTTAAGTGCGGGGGGTGCCCCTCCGAAGGGAGGCGGTAACGACCGCCTGGATCCAGCCTTGTGTCACCTCACTGCTGTTGGCAACCAGCCAGGAGGGACACGTCCAGTACACAAGTGGAGGCACTCACAGCTCTTATGGCCTTGTCCACATCCCCAGGGGCAACATCCTGAAACTCAACCCAGAGATGGTCTGCCAATTTATCCCCTTGTGCCTCGGCTGGATCTGCAAAGGTGGAGTCCAAATCCGACCGAAACCGAGCAACTTTGTCTGCTAAGAACTGGACATAATCCTCAGCCCTACCCTGCAAGGGGTCCCCGTATCCCTCCTATTTAGGAGGGAGTGGGTTATCCTAAACAGGGCGGCTGGGCGGGACTCAGCGGATGCAACCAAGGTGGCAATATACGTTCTTTTTCTGTCCTCAATGCCCTGATGTACTCCTTGGTGCAGGTTGTTAAGAGTGCTCGGTTCGATTCGGATTTATCGGACCTCCATAGGTGCTCTAGGCGTCTCCTCCGGCGCTTCCTCTCCCGGAGCTCCTCGGTAAACCAAGGAGGCCTCTGGGATCCGCCGACCCGGAGGGGCTGTAGTGGCGCAATCCAGTCAAGGGACTCCGATGCTGCCGAGTGCCAGGCAGCAACCAGAGTCTCCACCAAACTGTGGGCGAGAGTATCAGGAATAACCCCAAGCTCCGTCTGGAACCTCGAAGGGTCCATAAGTCGCCTGGGGCGGAACCACCTGGTCGGTTCCTCCTCCCTACAGTGGGGGTTTGGCCTCCGAAAGTCAAGCCTCAGTAGGCAGTGGTCTGACCATGACAGGGGTATGATCTCATTACTCCTCAGACCAAGATCACAAGTCCACTGCTCCGAGAGGAATACGAGGTCGAGCATGTGACCCGCTGAATGGGTTGGGCCCCAATTACCTGGGTCAAGCCCATGGCCATCATGGAAGCCATGAACTCCTGCACCCATCAGAGTGTTCACCAAGCGAAGGCAGATTGAAGTCCCCCAGGACCATAAGCCTGGGGAACTCAATTGCTAGCTCGGCTACTGACTCGGAGCGAGTGGAGGGCTGCTGCAACGCTGTTGGGAGGCAGGTACGTTAGCAGCAGACCCACTTGACCCTTGAGGTCCAACTTCACCAGCAGGGACTCACACCCGACAAGCTCCGGAGCAGGGATCCTACGAGGTACTAAAGACTCCCGGATAACAATAGCCACACCGCCACCCCTTCCCTGGGCTCTCGGCTGATGAAGCACCTGAAATCCATCTGGGCACATCTCTACGAGGGGGACTCCTCCATCCGGGCCCAGCCAGGTTTCAGTAATACATGCCATATCTGCCCTCTTGTCTAAAATTAAGTCCCGGACGAGGGGAGCCTTGTGAACAACAGACCTGGCATTTAGCGACAACAGCCTGAGACCAGGGTCCTGATTACTCGCGCCATCTGGCCTCGGATGGGACTCATAGGGCCGGAAGGAGGGATCTCTGTGACGTAGCGAGCCCTCCTTCCCCGGTAATGGCCAGCCCTAAAGTCCCCGCCATATCTGCCCCTCCCTGTTACGACCGCAATGCTCCGACCCACTCCTGTGTCCGTGGTTCCCTCAACCACCCCTATAGCTCCCGCGTTCCCCGGCAGGCCCTGAATCAGACAGACTCATTTACTCACTCAGACAATCCCCACGTAATAATTAAAACACATAAAAAATACAGTAGCAATAGGGTAATAAAAGTGGGCCATTCATTCAATCACAAACAAATCCCATGCACTCACCATACCAGTTAAAAATTGCGCGGTTAGAGTGTCCTTGGCCGCCAGATCAAAAGGCGGTTAAAGGGGCTGCCGAAGGTGTTAAGTCTGGGCTGCCAAAGATGTGGAAAAAGGCAAAGTCTGAGTGGCTGAGATGGTTGCAAATGGAGGGGGCAGGGCGTAAACGCCAGATTTTAACAAGCAATAGCTTCGCAGTCTCACCCCCTCCAGGTCAGGATATAATCCAAAACAGAAGCCAACAATGGTCCATAGAAGATATATAGATAGTATGCAGGGGAATGTCTTGTCTTCCCCCTCGTCTATAGGCCTGAAAGGGTCCAAAGTCTGGTGGTAGCTGGAACAGGTTGAAAAAGAAAGGGTGCGTGTTGGTTGTTAGGACGCCAACTCCCCCTCCATATTTCTGCCATCCTCTATCGCTCCTTTCATAAACATATGCACCACAAAAGCACAGTCCATGGCGTCCTGAGAGTTGTAATTAGGTGGGCGCTGTCCAAGTTGGTATTCCAGGGGCAGTGATGGGTGGCAATGTGGTCAGAGGAGGTCGGATGTTGAAAGGCCAAAATCAGATGGTCACAGGCCAGGATAGTGGAGAGCCCATGCTAGGCAGGGGACAAGTGGAAGCACAGGCAAGCAACAGCAGCAGCAACAGGCGGGGGGGGGCAGCAGCTCAGATATCAGCTTCAGCGTTTCTTGGTGAGTGAACAGACTGCCCAGCTCTTAATCTCTGGCATACACACACACAGCTCCACAGCTCCACGTAGCCCTAGCTAACCATTCGGTATTTCATTTTAAACTATTACTAAGTGTGAAATCACTGTGTGAAATCAGTTTGAAATCCATTTTGTAAACTTTAAATATAATCTGTAAATATCTGTGGCTGGTTTAATATATTAGAAAAAAAGTTATTTTAAGTGATATAAAACTGCATTATATCATATTTGAAATCATAATCTAGAACTTTCTTACAAGAACTACAAAATGCATGTATGTAAATAGGGTTAAATATACAGTTTCTAAATAAAATACATCTATTTGCAAACCATTCATACAATTAGCAATTGTTAATAGTTGTTAAAGTGTAACGAATAGGTGTGGAATACACCAAGTCTGGATGTAAGTGGAGGACAAAAATTGTATTAATATTGAATGGAACAATTGAATTGGTTTGTTTAATCTTTGTATCTTTGTTTTATCATAGTAAAGATTGATTCAAGTATATTTATTTGAATATACATAATTATATAATGAATATATTGGGAAAAGAGAGGATTACATACTACCTAGAAAACAATCAGACTAGTATTCACTGAAATATTTGTTCAATAAGATCTTATTTAGTTCCCATACATGAATACTAGGGAGATTAGCAAATATTAGTACCTTGGGTTTCGCATTATTAAAGCAGTGCTTCTGTACTAAATTATATAGTTAAAGTTCATAACACTTTTTAAAAGTCATTTTAAAAAATCTACAATGACAACAGAGCATTATTTGCATATAGGAGGATTTAAAAGTATCCATCCTTCAATTCTGTGAAATGATAAACTAGATTATTTATCTTGGCAATCAGAGAATTGATTTACATCTTTGACTAAATCTTCTGTCAACAAAATTTTACTTAGTGTAATATTCCCTCATAGTGCACCAGTGGTGGGTTTCTGCCAGTTCACCCCGAATCATGTGAACCGGTAATGGTGGCAGTGGAAGGCTCCAGCCACCTGCCCAGATGCTTCTGCACATGCACAAGTGAACCAGTAGTAAAATAAATTGAAACCCACTACTGTAGTGCACCTAACTTTTACATTAGAGTTCTCACTGAATTTAGGAAGAAAAGCTGACTAACTATGCAAGAGTTCTTAGGTTTATGCTATAGTTTTTGTCTAAAGACAAGCTCAAAACTTAATCCAAAGTTAATAAAAGATGCATATTGTGCATATTATGTATGTATGTATGTATGTATGTATGTTGTATGTGTATATATGTGTGTATATATATATACACCACATATATATGTGTGTGTGTGTATATATGTGTGTGGTGTGTGTGTGTGTGTGTGTGTTTTATTTGTGCTGATAAATAAATAAAGGGAGAGTAGTATAGATCTATTTCAAGCTATTTAGCTCTCATCAGCTAGCCATACCCTTACTGGGATTTGAACCTGGGCTATATGGCATACTAGGCACACTAGGCAGAGATCTTAGCCATTAGGCCACAGGCTCTTATCCGTTATCAGCGAAGCCAGGGTGAAAGGTATCTATTAGATTTTTACAATCCCTGGTAAGCCCCAATTATGGGAGGAAGCTCATAGCTTCCTCCCATAATTGGGGCTTACCAGGGGTTGTAAAAATCTAATATATATATATATATACATATATATACATATACATACATATACATATACACATACACATACACACACACACACACACACACACACACACACACACACACACACATATATATATATATATATATATATATGTGTGTGTGTGTGTGTGTGTGTGTGTCTGTGCGTGTGTACGCGCGCATGCATGCATGCATGTATACATACATACATACATATATAAATGCAGGTCTTGGTGTATTTGGGTTTCGCCATCTTCAGGCTGATATCTTCAATCTTCAATCTCAATCTTACATGGGAAAAGACCCAAATACAACAAGACCAGCATGCCTACGCCCATGAAAATCCACAAATATATATATATCACACTTGATCACACAAGCATGAAGCTCAAGGCACCAGCCCAAAGATAGCGAGTGGGACCTCATTGAAATGTTGCCAAGATACTCTAAATCTTACACAGGAAAAGACCCGAATACGCCAAGACCTGCATATATAGATATTAGAAAATAAAGAACTTAATCTAATGTCGAATGTCAAAATTTAAACCCTATTTGTTCTTCATCCAAAATATTTTTGGATTTTGTCCACTTTAAAAGTATGTTGTACAATGAATGACTAGTATAAAATTTAGTTATTTTACTAAGGAATCAGATGGACTAACGTTAGCAGGAATTTTGTAACAAGTATTTTTTATAAGGATTTTATTTATTTTTTTTTATTTGTTTATTATTTATAGGCCGCCCTTTTCCCTGAGGGGACTCAGGGCGGCTTACAATTTATGGGGAGGGGAATACAAAACAAGACATGAGACAGTACATAAGTAAAAATAGAACACAACATTCATTCATCATTCAGGTGGGGACGGATTAGAATCTTTATCCCCAGGCCTGACGGGATAGCCAGGTCTTGAGGGCTGTGCGGAAGGTCTGGACGGTGGTGAGGGTGCGAATCTCCACGGGGAGATCGTTCCAAAGGGTTGGAGCTACTACTGAAAAGGCTCTCCTCCGCGTAGTTGCCAGTCGACACTGACTGGCGGATGGAACTCGGAGGAGGCCTAATCTGTGTGATCTAATAGGTCGTAGGGAGGTAATTGGCAGGAGGCGGTCTCTCAAGTACATAGGATAAAACTATCTTAGCTAAAACACACAATATATTAACTTACAGATAGTTCTTGATGCTCCAATTTTATATTAAAAACAACCCTAGATAGATGGAAAGTGTAAAACAATGGATATAAATTTGGATTGGGAATACAGTATGTGAGAGGTGGAACAGTGTAATCAATACAAATATGTTGCCAAATGAAATATGCATTCTCTATCAACACTGGTTTTCAACTGTAATACCTTTTGCTTTTTATTTTCTTAGGAAATTGCCATTAAAGGAAGAAAATGGAAAAGAAGTTTTAAGTTCAGATGCTATAGAGATCAAAGTATCCAATGATATCATCCAGTCAAAAGAAGATGATAGCAAAGCATAAAACAACAACAGCTATCCAGAGGGGCAAAAAGGCATGTGGATTCTAATAAATCTGTGACCAAAACTTTACATTTGACCTTGGTTTTTTGGCAATTTAAGAATAATTATGGAAGTAGTTTGGTCTACTTCTGTTGACTGTCTATTTTCATTTTAATTCAATAGTTTTAGTCTGTAGTCCTGGACGACATCAATACCATGGTCTCAGTTCAGCAGTCAACCAATATAAATACTGTAATTTATTTTATTGCTGAAGAAATTGAAATTATTTATCAAATATTATGATACCCTCTTAGCCACAGACTATACATAAGATAGCTGTACTACTTTTAATGGAATTAAACTCATGAGAGAAAGTGCCATAGAAATTTATATTTGTTTGCAATTTTAAAGATTTTGTTGCCTTTATATAAATTATATAAATGTCAGATATAAACTAGGTTTATGTGGCTGGATGATTGCAGCTGAACCCTTTACATAAGAGTAGATTGAATGTTTTCAGGGTATATTAGCCTTGTACTTCAAATCAATTCTTAAGAGAATGAACCATTCATAGGTTTGATGTACAGATTTTAACCAAGTTGTGAACTATTTTGATGAAAATATTGAACATATCCTAACTTCAAAGTCCACAGAAATTTCAGTGCTTCGGATATTTTGTATTTATGTTTGAAAAATTGTGTGTAAGCTAAAATGTCAAAACTTATTTTGTGTAAAAAAAAGCCAAGAATCCTGACTATGACCATAGCACTCAGCTTCAAAGAACTCTTATAACAATAAATGCAAGCTCCAATTGAGTTATCTCAGTTGTGGTTATAAAACATACTATTGTGCAGACTTTCTTTTTGTTGCTTTAGTGAAAAAAGAATCACTTTTATTAAAACATATAAATACTGCCAAAGCAAATTTCCAGAAAGCTACTTGGCACTTTTTCATACTTCCACTACATATAAACTCAATCTAAAAGATGTGTAGCATGCAATAGGAAATAATACACAAGAAAGAACGGATAAAATATTTTCTTACATCTGTGTAACCAATTATTTACTTTCATTCCAGATCTAAGTAGGCAATATACTGATAAATAAGGAGACATTTTATCTTTTTGTTTCTTTTAGTTTGTAATAATAACAATAAATACTTCATGCTGGAATACTACCAGGAACATCTGCATTTCACTATTAGGAAAAGAAAAATAAATATCCTCTTCCTAATTCACAGATACCAAATATATTTAGTTGTTCACTCTTTGACTTAATAGTAATGTTATCTCAGTCAGAAAAAAGCACTTCTGAAAAAAATTAGGATGCAGAAATTGAGATCAAGTCATAAGCAGAAACACATACTCTTGGAAAGGTAGCCTGGCTTTTCAGACTCTTAGATTCTTGATCAGAAGAGCCAAGTGGAAAATACATCTATCATTTTTTCTTTCAATGTGTCTGATATTTATTAAACTACCACAAGGTTTTTCTACTGGGTTATAATTATTAGGGGAATGTATGTGTGGTTTTCTCTATCAGCTCTTGTTCCACTATGGTCTATCTATCAGGGATGAAACTGAAAACATCCAGTTTGCTACACTGAAATAATACATGAAGTAAAGACCAGAATCCAGATGACTGTTTCACGGATATTTAAACATAGCCATATTTTTATAACTTCTCTACTCTCTTATTATAAATTACAATTATAATTTATAGTATATGTTTATTATATAATTATAATAAACATTACAATTTATCATTCATGTAATATTATTTAAAACATAATAAAATTAATTAAGTAATTAAAATACAATTATTTTAAATTCTCAATTTCATGAATTTGTGAAATTCCCTGGCATGTATACAGAATACAACTAGAATAATAGTAATGTTTGAATTTGGTATCATGTCTTTAGGAAAGCTCATTTGTTGCACGGGTACACTAATTGGATATGAAATTAGACTGAGCAACAAATTCAGCAATGTAAATGCAAATATATAACCAAGAATAGTATTACAGTAGTATTGTAAAACAAGAACATTTTCAGACCTGAGACAGCACTTGCTATTTTGCTTTTATTTTCAAAGTGGAAAATCACCCACAGAATCTTACATTTTTACTATATGATTTAGAAATGCATTCATAAGAAATATCAGTAAATAGATGTCCCTAATGTGAATGCAATTATAAGTAATTGTAATTGTTAAAATATAATAAGCTTAGGTCCAGAAATTCATTTTAAGTAAATTGAGAAAATATAAAAATTATCAGTACTACAAACAAAATATTCTGAATGGAGTCATTTGGTTCAGTCAAGAAATCATTTCATAGTCACCCATCTCACTTTTATGTGACTATGGTGTTACAATACCCCATACATAAACTACACAATACAGAAAATACAATTAAAACATATGGCAGCCAAACATTATCAATTCAATCATCCCTAAAGCCAGATAAATTCCATCCCACACTGAGGGCCCTAGGAAAGCTCCAGGTAATGTTGACTAACAATTATTGGGTGGTGAGAAGGAGACCCTTTTCTGCCATGTCATTTGCTTCATTCTTCTCATAATTAGATTTGTCCTGTGCCTTTGGCACAAAACCAAGTTTTCAAGGTCTTATGAAAGGTCCAAAGGCAACAGGACAAATCTAATTATGAGAAGAATGAAGCAAATGGCATGGCAGAAAAGGATCTCCTTCTCACTACCCAATAATTGTTAGTCAATATTACCTGGAGCTTTCCTGATGAATTGTTCCTTCTGCCAGTTTGCATAAGATGGGATAAAGACAATTGGGGAGTCACCCCAATAAGACAGTTACAGGCACCCTGTAAGTAAACCAATCCAAGTCCATAAAGGGCTCTAAAGATAAGAACCAGCATTTTCAATTGCACTCAAAAGCACATTGAAATCCATACCTCATATAGCAATGATGTTACATGTACCAACTTACTGGGACCAGTAATTGTTCACACTGTGACTTCACCAGTTGAGTTTCTGAATACTCTTCAAGAGTATCCCCATGTAAAGCTCTTTGCAATAGTCCAATTTGAGGTCACAAGGGAATGAGCAGTCTCCTCCCCAAGTTATTCAATTATATCTGTTAACTAGATAGCAAGGGACATTCTCTCTTCTATTCATAATAGAAGTTGGGGATACAGTGTATATTACTGTGTGCATAGATTCTTATTGATTTGAATCTTCATATAGGAGTAGCCAGGTGAAACATTTAGTTTTTGCTTTCAGCTATACAATTAATACAAATCCTGTTAGTAATTTAGCATACTTTTAAACTGGACTTTCCTCACATCTGCATTATTGTATCATCTATACAATTAATACAAATCATGTTAGTAATTTAGCATACTTTTAAACTGAACTTTCCTCATATCTGCATTATTTTCAATTGCCAGGTCATTGTACAAATTACAGTAGCTGGTGGAAAGCAACTACATTATGGATTGATGTTTCAGTACAAGAAAAGTTTGTAATTTGAATTAATGTTATAATAATTATACTTATTTGACGTCACAATGATGTTGTTCCCAACACCTTTTTATATACTTTTTAAAAATGAAAATAAGATTTATTTGGCTTCCTGTAGGTTAAAAATTGACTTCAGTATTTATTTAGGGAATATGGGACTACCATAAAATCTTGATTTGGATGTATTCTTCTATTGAATTGGATACCCTTCTCCTTGATATCCATAATTACCTCCAAATGTTTTTCAGAGTTTTTGATATGATTAGTCATAATTTTCTTTAAACACATTTCAGTTATGTGACAATTTGCCTTCTTTAGATTGTTTTCTTTTGTTACTACAAACTCTGGGGTTCTAATGAACCAAATACTATTTTTTATTTGTATATAACACCATGGTAATGATTTATGCAATGGATTAATAATAAGTTCAGTACCAACAAATATTATGTTTTAAAATGTAGGAATACAAGGCAAACTTAGTGCTGAACTATACACAGAAACACACACAGACACACACACACACACAATCACACACACACATTTGCAACAATCTCTCATAAATAAAAGCATGTAAGTCAGATTCTTACATAATTTGTAAAAACAAAATGTATTTGCATAACATACAGCTTAATTCTCAATAAATATTTGCTTAGATTTTTTAAAATGTGTAATTATAAATAAATCACTAATATATCAACTTGTTGTTTCAATGAATAACAAATCACAGATTTCTTTTCTTTTCATAGATATGTTGAACTGGACAGCAAAATATTCAGCTATATTGATTACTAATATTAACAAAGTTTTTAAATAGAAAATAACAATTTTGTTTGCTTTTCTTTTATTATCACTATGTATATTTACAGGAAGAATTTTGTTTCAGTGGAGAGAGTATGTGCTAACAAATAAGACTATTTTTAAAGAAGATTCAAAGACTTGCAACTAATCAGTATCTTCCGTAAAATCAGTAAGAAAAAAGAGATCTTATTCCTATATAAACTTTTTAAAAAATTTATTTATCTGGCCAAATCCTTGTAACTAAAATTTAGAATAATCCTACAAATAATTAATGTGCATTCTTTAAAAAATAAAAATAATCTCCAGCGTATTTTATCTAATTGTTTTTGTGAAGAATAAAATAATTAAGTTACTGATAATTTTGAATTCATTGCTTTTGCTTTAGTTGTCACAAGAAAGTTATATACGTTTTTACCTCATATGCAATTTAATTGCTTCTAACGTGGAAATGCCATAAGTCTGATAAATGCTGTTTATTAACTATTACAATCACAGTCTCTTAATGAAAAATAAACTTATAAAATGATTTTACTTCACTAGTTTCTTGCAAGTATTTAAAATATTACATCAGATTTTATTTAAAGGTATAAAAAGCATATAATATTTTGGTCTCCTTATTTACTTATTTTTTATGCTGATGACTGGTAATAAAAACTCATATATTTTATCCATCCTAAATTATTTTCAGGTAATTAAAACTTTTGGGGAAAATCAACCATTAGAAAATTAGTTATTCATGTAAAACAGCCATGAGCTACAGTATTTATGTTATTTTTTTATTTATTTAAATTTGTTATAGCCTCTGAATTCGGATGAATACAATATCAAAAAAAAAGCTTTATAAAAACAGATTATTATTTCTATTTCCCATAAATAAATCATTAATGCACATCTATGTTCCAAGAATCTGAAAAAAAATTACCAGTTCAACAAGGGAAGATCTTCATAGCAATTTTCAGATCAATTTTAGACTGTTAGCTATCTTTCCTTGAAAAATGATTATGTGAATCCTATTTAAAGTTCTGGTTTGAGTATTTATGTTTCTTAGTTTCTGGAATAAAATTTTAAAAACTTGCCCATTTTTTCTCAATCTCAGTAACTTTAACATTCATGTGCATGTTGATTGGTTTTCCCAGTCAACATGGGCCAGTTTGAAGTGGAGATTGGTATGTCTCAATTGTATTCCAGCTGATATTAGAATTCCATTTTATCCAACATCTCCGGTTTAAGAATAACCAAAGTCTGTTCTTGTTCCAGTGCCAATAGCCATTCAGGGAAAACCAAATTTCTTAACTCTGTCTCTGTTTTGCTGTAATTAATTATGCATTTCTGCATGAAACATTACAAGCCAACCAATAAATGTTGAATATTGTTAGCTTCTTTATCTTGGTGATAGAATATTGTATTTTTCTAAACTCTGGCTGTCATAGAATTTGCTCCATGTCCCATTAAAAGAGGGGGTTCAATGGCATGATGAGCTCAAAATTTTCTGAGCCTTTCTGTGCATTATTGATTTCCAGCAGTTTAGGATATATGCAAAATGGTTGCAACCATCAAACTCATTACATCAATAATGATTTGACATTTATAATGAATACATTTTTCTTTTTCCTCTCCACTGAAATACTGAGAAATTCTGAAAAATACTGAGAAATACTTCTGAAAGAAGGGAAAGATTATTCCAACTATTATTCCAGTCTCTGTAGCCACTGAAGCCTTTTGAAACATTGATCTTTTATAGGCCAATCAATATTTTAAAGATCAAACAAACTGAATTTATTTTTAAATGATAATATTATCATTTTATTCTATAAAAATTAAAATATATTTTTAATATAATCTAAAATTACTTTTGCAATTGCAGCAAGCTCTCTCAAATATTAGAAAAGGTACAGAATTTGGAATTTGAAATTATAAAGTAAAATTATCTTCAAATCTTTTTACCAACTTTAATACCATTCCCCCATTTCCTTTAAAATGTATTATGCTGATCTGTATTGGTTTTGCAGTGAAAGTAACATAATATCTTTGATAGTTCTATTTCATATTTAGTAATATTCTCCATGTTTTGAAGGAAATTGGGGAAATATCAATTCTAGTATCCAGTCTAGTATTCCCAGAAATTTATAAAATGGGACATGATAGGAAAATAATGTATTTGTTATTGTTCTCAAAGCATTAAAAACTAAATTAGACCTTTTGATGAATGGTATTTATATTTCTGAAAAATAGTTTTGACTTTTAAATTAGCACAGCAACAAGGACCCTCAAATAATTTTTAATTAAGGATTGGTTTCTACTTATTAGTTTTTAATTTCTTAGTTACAGTAAAGAATTAATTTCTAATAGATTTTTCCCCTCTATGCAAATATTATATTGGACAGAAATATTGAATATGGGTCACAGGCTTTCACAGCTTTATTTATTGGTGAGAGGATTTCTAGGTCAGGCCATGTGAGATAACAAATGTGCTGAAGTTTTGCTTGTCATGCTGCTACTTTTTTCAGAAGTTCTAAAATGGTGCTTGGCAATAGATATTACATCATCCTACATTATCAGCACATGGAATAGAATTTCTTTTGTAACCATTCTCCTTATTTAACTCATTTGGATGTTTATAAATCTTGATTGCATCTCTAGTAGTGCTTGAGAAATATCTGCTATTTCAATGACAAGATTCTGATATTCTTTAGATCTATTTTCAGATTTAGCTGATTCTCAGATTGCAATTAATGTTCTGCCAAATTGTGCTATGATTTGAGATTGAGCCTCCTCAATTAGTGCTGCCAAAAGCTATTCTGCTAACATATTGAGAGATAAGAATTACTATTACCATCAGCCAATAGTGTATACCTAAGCCTTGACTTATACCTGTGTTCAGTTGCATTCTTTTCTCATCTTCCTCCACAATCAACATCTTTCAAGGCATCACTTCTGGTCCTTCATGTTCAAGGGCTCTTCAGTAAACCATTGAGCCTCCCAGATCTGTAGTGTGAGAAAGGTTATTTGGTGGGCAATCACATATGCCACCATTGGTGCATAGACTACCATTGATACTCAGACTCCATGTGGTAAGCTACTGATTTAGGCAGCAGACCTTTGTGTTATTATGAAAATATGATATAATATTGAGTATGTCATTGAATACATACATACACCATACACACACACACATACAGTAGGTACGTACATACATACATACATATATGGTTTCATTTATCTAGCCATAAAATCCACCCTGGCATAAGATTAAACACAGATGTGCCATAATTAGATAATAACATTCAAGAATGGATTTGCTTATCAGAAAAATATGCCTGCTTGCCAAACAAAATAGAGCTCAGTGGTTTCAAATATATGGAATCTAATTCACATTCTAAAAGTCTGTAGCTATATCAGGCTGTATGTCAAGCTTAGTTCTCAACATGATGAAGTTGTTTGCAACTCCTTGTGAATTGAAATTACTTTTAATGAGGATATTCTATTCTTATCAACTACCAAACATCACCATTATTGTGATATATAGTGATATACATGAGGATTAAAAATGGTGCTTGCATATTTATGTATTTCTGGAAAGGTCTTATTTATAATTATTTTTACGCTACATTACCTACCAGTATACATTTAACTTCTAGTCCACGTTGGCATTTTTACTTTCCCTATTTTCTTTATTTCCATTTTTCTAAGTGTATAGGGGATACAATTATATTGTCATGTATTTATATATTTTAATTATATAGACTATAATAATTCTTTGATTCTAGGAAAACTTTTCTTTCTAGAATATTTCAATCTGTAACTGATGTAAGATCCTGCATTTTGTCAGAAAATTCTTAACATGGTCACATCAGGACAGAAAGATGAGAAAGAAGTGCCATCTGCTTTAAGGCAACTTTTGATGACTAGATGGCAATAAATTTCACCTGGTAATTTTTATGCCTGTAGCAAATTGCTCTAGAAATCTTGGATTGAAGTTTATTCACTTTTCTGGTAATGAAATGTGAACTTTAAAAATTATCACTTCTAACATTGTTTGTAAATTGCTACATGATGTTTGGTTCATAAGAATTGAATTCAGAACAACTGGAAAAGCATCTGTTACTTCCTAAATTAAAATCAAGAATTCAGCAACATCCACTAATTACCTACCTCAAAGTAAAATGCCATTGACTTTACGGACTAACGATCCTGGCTCATATGAGCTTTAAACTGTTTTTATCAGCAAAAATTCAATCAAATTAAAGAAAAATTTCAGGAGTATAATTTTTTTCATTTAAAGTTTATAAAAGAAGATTAGTGTACAAATTAGTGTCTGGTTATAATATACATCTATCCTTGAAGTTAGCTTTATGACAATATTTGTCATAGCTAATTTTTCAGGTGTCAAGAATTTGAAAAAAATTAGATCCATAAATAATAGCATTAAATGTTGAAATATGAATATCTAACAAAACTGAAGACTCATAAAAGAACATACTGGTAATACATAACAAGACTATAAATGTGAAAAGAAAACTTCCATCTGGTTGCTAAGCAACATACATTCAAATTAGTTAATTTGGATTATATCCTGCATATACAGTACTCTGCTTTCTCTAAGAGTATACATCTCTATGGCAGGTAGGGGGAAATATCACTATTACCTAGAGGTTGCTAAGCTACAATTTCCAACAGTTATAGTTCTAGCTGTTAGAAAATGAGAGATATTTGGAATATATTAGAAGTTGGCAACTTCTGAAGAACCAAATTTGCTCTTCTTCTTTCCCTTCATAAGATTCCCTGTCATCATTATTCTAGTACTATAATTAATATGTGTTCAAAAATAGCCTAGAAACCACTTCAATTGTTTTAAAATTGGTGAGATAACCAATTATTCATCACTAATGGCCAATTTTTTTTTACAGCAAAAGGCCAGTTCTGGAGAACCGGTAGCAGAAATTTTGAGTTCGGAGAACCAGTAAATACCATCTCTGGCTGGCCCAGAGTGGGGTGGGAATGGAGATTTTGCAATATCCTTTCCCCAGGAGTGGGGAGGGAATGGGGATCTTGAAGTATCTTTCCCCTGCCACGCCCACCAAGCCACATCCAAAGAACTGGTAGTAAAAAAAATGAATTTCACCACAGGACTAAAGGTTTTTGGAATTGCCTGAATGACATATGAAAAATTGGAACTGAATGTTTGAATATGTTTATGCATTTGTTTGTTTTACACTTTCAACAGAATAGTATTTGCCAAACAACTTACATTAAAAATATTATGAACAAGAATGATTTTGACCTCAATGATCAAAAACATATATTCATAAATGGATTAGGAACCTATGAAATTGTTTTAACATAAGAGAGATGCGAGTCTTATCAAGTTTAGTAGTTGTTTATTAAAATGGAAGTGTTAAAGTAAATAATTTAAGCATTTTTTTAAAAAAGATCCATATTATGATGCAACTAGTTTTCAAGTGTAAATAACATAGGCTCCAACCTCCATTTTTTTCTAAATGTCCTTGTCTTCCTTTATTCCTATATTATTTCCAAATTATAACTACAGAAGAAAAGCTGAATCACTGATAGATAGCCTTACCTCTTGCTGCTTTTAGAAACATCCAATAATCATAGCAGATGTCTGTGATTTGAATCTTTTTAATGTCTTTCCAAGAAGAATTATGTAGTTCTGTCCCCAAATTGAATCACAGCAGGAACATTGTGTTGACATAGCCAAGGATCTCAGAATCCAAGTATACACCCAACAGCTTAATTTCTTCATTGTGCATATCATCTGCTGATATTTTCTCTTATCTGTATCAGTGCATTTCACATGACATATTTATTTTTATTTGAATGCACATTTATTTTAGTTTTTATCTTGGCACAGGGCCCCATGGCATTCTGTGCATATCTCATAATGTTAGTGATGCTTTAGTTTCACTCTTATTCACTTTAGCTAGCTTTTCTTCTGACTTCCTATGTGGGTCTGACTTTTAGTTTCTGTGGAATTTTCTGATTTGCCTTTCCAGCTATTGGAAATACAATGTGAACAGTTTTAATATTTTTTTTTCATTTAATAGACAGTATAAGACTGAGTTTTGGAGGTGCTAGAAAGAGATGAATATTTATTTGTTAGAATGTATCAGAATCAGTTTGGGTACCGGGAATCAGGTAAGTGTTTAAGCAGAAGCATCCCAGTTCCCTGGATTGTCCCTGATGCATGTGATTCTACCCCAGGGACTACCTTGTATTGGATTTAGGATGATGTATTTCTGGAAATGGTATTTCACTATATCTATGTATAGACAAATGTGATGGGCCATTTTGAGAGAATAAGGCCATGGTGTCTTACACTGATGCATTATTTCACCCTGTAGCTACCTTATTTCCTGATTATCAGAGGAAACCCTATAGATGCCTGGAATTTTAGTTTACTGTTTCTTTCCTATAAAAAGGCCATCCTCATCTGGTTAGATCACTAAGATCTGGTTGGCTCCAGAGATGTTTTCTCCTTTCAATATATGCCCACTTTACGTTAGGATGGTGTGAAGGTTGGCATTGGTAATCCAGAGGTATTACTATACAGATACTTGGCTGACAAAACTGAAAGAATTGGTGAAAGTGGTAAAATTGGCTTCTTTGATTAAGGAAAAGAATGATTATTTTTATTACTACTTGAAATACATTTGGATTTTTTATGAGAAACTGAAACCCTGAGTAAGTTTTCTTAATTTTGCATGTCTATCTTAATTCTTTTTATTTTTTTGTCTTTCATAAACCTTTTTTTTCCTTGTCTATCTTTTAAATAAATATTATCTTTTTAATATGTTTGAAAATCAATAGTTATTTTTAAAATTGTCATTGCTGGACCTGACCATGTTAGACAACTTCCACCCAGTCTTCAATGTTCCCATTTTAGGGAAGTTAAGAAATTTAATGATATTGCACAGCAATTGCAAACAATTTTGGATTTTTTTTTTGTGTGTGTGTGTCTGTGTGTGGTGTGTGTGTGTGTGTATTGTGTCACAACCTGTGGTATGCCCAAATATGGAAGGGAGCATACTGCTTCCCTTTTCTGTCTATCAGATCACTCCGGGAGCAATCCAGGCAGAAAGGCATTTTTTATGTTAAATTTGTGATGCATTTGTGCTGATAAATAAATAAAGGGACACTAGTATAGATCTATGTCAAGTTTAGCTCTCATCAGCTAACCATACCCTTACTGGGAATCGAACCTGGGCTGTATTACATATTAGGCAGTTATATTACCCACTAAGCCACAGGTTCTCATCCTTTATCAGCTAAGCCAGGGAAATAGGTATGTATTGTGTCACAACCCCTGGTATGCCCAAATATGGGAGGGAGCATACTGCTTCCCTTTTCTGTCTATCGACTCACTCTGGGAGCCATCCAGGCAGAAAGCCATTTTTTATGTTGCCTTGTTACATCTGTGTTGCATTTGTGCTGATAAATAAATAAAGGGAGACTAGTATAGATCTATGTCAAGCTATTTAGTTCTCATCAGCTAGCCATACCCTTACTGGGAATCAAATGGCTAGTCAATGAGAGCTAAATCTTTTCAGTCTGGATTCAGGCCTGGCTACAGCACGGAAACTGCTTTGGTCGCATTGACTGATGATCTCTGGAGAGCCAGGGATGGAGGTCATGCCTCTGTCCTAGTGCTTCTTGACCTCTCAGCGGCCTTCAATACCATCGACCATGGTATCCTTCTGCGGCGGTTATGGGAGGTAGGGGTGGGAGGCACCGTTCTTCAATGGTTCTCCTTCTACCTCTCGGACAGGTCGCAGTTGGTGTTGGTTGGGGGGCAGAGGTTGACCCCTAGGCCCCTGAAGTACGGGGTGCCGCAGGGTTCGGTCCTGTCCCCCCTCCTGTTTAACATCTACATGAAGCCGTTGGGTGAGATCATTCAGTGGCACGGGATAAAATATCACCAGTATGCGCGATACTCAGTTGTATCTGTCCGCCCCGTGCCAACTCAATGAAGCGGTTGACGTGATGTGTCAGTGCCTGGAGGCTGTTAGGGTCTGGATGGGGGTAACAAGCTTGCACTCAATCCTGACAAGACCGAGTGGCTTGTGTGTTTCCCTCCCGATAATTGGCTAAGTATTCCATCGCTCAGGCTGGGGGATGAAATTTTACACCCCTCAGACAGGGTTCGCAATTTGGGAGTCCTCCTGGACCCACAGCTGACTTTAGAACATCATTTGTCAGCTGTGACCAGGGGGGCATTTTCCCAGGTTCGCCTGGTGCACCAATTGCGTCCCTACCTGAACCGGGAGGTGCTCGCAACAGTCACTCATGCCCTTGTGACCTCAAGACTGGACTACTGCAATGCGCTCTACATGGGCAGCCCTTGAAGAACATTCGGAGACTTCAGCTTGTCCAGAACGCAGCGGCGCGAGCGATTGTGGGTGCACCTCGGTACACCCATGTTACACCTATTCTCCGCGAGCTGCACTGGCTGCCTATTGGTCTCCGGATATGCTTCAAGGTGCTAGTCGTCACTTATAAAGCCCTTCATGGTATTGGACCTGGGTACTTGAGAGACCGCCTGCTGCCAATTACCTCCCAAAGACCCATTATATCCCACAGATTAGGCCTCCTCTGTATTCCATCTATGGGCCAATGTCGACTGGCTATCACCCGGAGGAGGGCCTTCTCTGTGGCTGCTCTGGCCCTCTGGAACGAACTCTCCACGGAGATTCGGACCCTCAGCTCCCTTCAGGCTTTCCGTATAGCCGTTAAAACCTGGCTGTTCCAGCAGGCCTGGGGTTGACGAGTTCCCTTCCCTGCTAGAATTGTGTGACTGTTGATTGTTTTAAAAATTTTCTCTGTATTTTGTCTGTTTGTGTTACCTTGTGTGTACTACCACCCTCCCCTGGGTTTGTTAGCCGCCCTGAGTCCCTCCGGGAATAGGGCGGCATATAAATGCAATAAACCTTTAAACCTTTAAATAGCTTGAAATAGATCTATACTAGTCTCCCTTTATTTATTTATCAGCACAAATGCAACACAAATGAAACATAGATGATAGATAGATAGAAGATAGATAGATAGATAGATAGATAGATAGATGGATGGATGGATGGATGGATGGATGGATGGATGATGGATGGATGGATGGATGATGGATGGATGGATGATAGATAGATAGATAGATAGATAGATAGATAGATAGATAGATAGATAGATAGATAGATAGATAGATAGATAGAAAGAATGAATGAATAATATTGGATATTTCTTGGGAAAATGTTTGGAGTAAACACAAAATAAAAATATTTTATTATGAATTTGGAAAAATGTAATCCCAACCAGAACATTCAACTGGAAAATATTGAATTGATGTTTTTCAGTGGAACAAGATTCAAAACAGCTTAAATGTTCTGTTGGGACATTATTTGAAATAGTTTCAGTAGACAGAACAAATTTCCCTGTGTTTCAAAGGTATGGTCATAGGAAGCAATCATAACTTGATATGACTCCCTTGACTTTTCCTTGAAATTTCACTGGCACAAGTTAATGGAATGGTTTCCCTTTACTTGCCATCTAAATTTCAAAACGTTTGGCAAAGAGTGAATTTTACAACATTTCTGAAACCACTGAAGACAAATTCTATGAAAGTAATCAATTTCCTTTGTGAGTGCTCAGGTAATCTTCCCCAGAGGTCATATGCACTGGAAGAAATATGATGAAATTAACTGTATCCTTTTTTAAAAAGCATATATGAATTTCATTCTTTCCAGCATATTCAAAGTTAGACTCCCTTGAGTAACCCAGACACAAATCCCACTCTACCTGAGCAATGGATTTCTTTCATTTCCCCCCTTTTTTAAATGTTTGGCTGTCTTGCAGATGTCATACCAACTCCTGAGCAATTAGCATATTCAAGAAGCATATACAGTATGTTGTTTTGGCAGCCCAGCAGTGACTGGATGTTTGCCAAAAGAGGGAAAAAGAGGCTGTATGATCACAGATGTATGATCACAGTTGCTGATTGACTCTAGCTGGAATGAGAATATTATAGATCTTCACTGGGAAACATTAAGCTGTCTGTATCCCTGTTTATAACCTAAAACACCTCCGTGCAGAACAAAAAACAACAGTTGTGAAACATGGATCTAGTCTTTGCTTAGCAGACTAAGCACCTTTTTTTCTTTTAATGCTTGAAACATCAGAGACAAAAGGCAGAATAACAGCCACTGCAAACAAAACTTTATAGTAAAATACACCATCAAATGCATGAACTGAATCTACTCATGCTAAAACTGAAATCAAATCAAATTGAGCAGTGTAGAGCCTTTGCATTTTAAATGCTCTCTGACTTTTCCCCTTCAACAAAGCATAAGGGAATGCATTGAGTGCAATAAGCACCAGAAGCTTCCCCCAGGCAGAATACAATCTTTGCATTTTTCAGTGTAAAATCACTCAGTCATCCAAAACAGTAAAGGGCACTTTTTGAAAATAGAACTCTAAATTGTTGGCTTATTAAGCTTTGGTATATGTGTATATTCTGAGCATGGTGTTTGGTCCTCTTGATTACAGGGTGTTTTTGAAAAGGAAAATGTCATCTTTAAAAGTTTCTAAAGCCAAAGCCCAACTGATATTATATTATTTTTGTTACTTTATTTTTGGATGTTCTGTCATAGATTCATCACCTACATTCTGTTTTCTTTCTTTTTTTAAGAAAATGATTTTTATTAAAATCTATAAAATGAAGGTTAAAACTAATATAAACTAATATAAAATAAGAAAGAAAGAAAGAAAGAAATCAACTAGAATGCTAAAAGTGCAAGAAAAAAGTAAAAAAGAAAAGGAAGAAAAAAGATACAAAGAATCTTCTGATTTGATGGCTTTCATTCTTCTTTACAGCAATTTTAAGTTCAGTTATACATTTACTTCTCTAAAGTTACATTATAATGTACTGTAAATGAATCTCTTGTTCTTGAAAACTTTAATGTCTAATTGTAAAAAACATAAATTATACATTTATTATTTCTTTTCTATGCAAAAAGACCATAAGGGTTTCCAGTCAGCAATAAATTTAATGGTTTTTTTCTCTGATCAAAGAAGTCAATTTGGTCATTTTAACAAATTCTATTATCTTTATCATTCCTCCTTGTAAGTACTGCCAAATCTTTCCAACTTTGTGCATATAATAATTTCAATGTAGTTACCATATACAAAAACAAAATTCCTCTGTTTTTTTCCTCTTTTTTTCTATTGATATTATTTTTTCATTGTTTTTCCTTCAGTCTCAAAAGAAAGAACTTTGGTATCTATTAATATTAATCTTTATAATCCTCTGAACCAGTGCATGTATTTAAATTCATTTTTTCTAGCTTATCTACCTTCTATTTTCAATTTTTTGAAAACATTAAAAGCAAGAGATTAAATCTATGCCTCTATTTTATCTATTACTGATCAGGACTCAGCAGTATCAATACTGAACACATGGAAAAGTAGACAGAGAGCTGGAAAGAGGTTGAAAGAAACCTGAGGGAAAAAATGTTTGAAGAATGTTCAATGAATCCTATATAATTCAGACGAGACAGAGACCTGTACATTTTTATTCCACTGTGAGTATCACTAAGATGACCAGGGCTATCAAACTCAATTTCACTGAGGACCACATCAGGGTTGTGTTTAACCTTGGAGGGGGACAGGGTATGCCCAGGGGTTGTGGCCATTGTGGGCATGGCCATAGTGGGTGTTGCACAGGACTTGTGGGGGAAACCTGTGGTGGCTAAGTGCTAAGGCAGGACTTCCTTGAGACCCTCACTTATTCTCATTATACAGGTAATGCTTGAGTTTAGTGGTGGTGGTGGTGGTTTATTCGACTTGTATGCCGCTCCATTCTCAAAGGGACTCAGGGCGGCTACCAAACCAGGAGGGAAGGGGAACAAATACAAAGAGTAAACAGAAACAAAACAACAATACAAAACAATTTAAAAAGTCACAACAAGCACAACCAATTCGAGTAGGGGTGGAACTCAACAGCCCCAGGCCTGCTGGAACAGGCAGGTCTTAACGGCTTTATGGAAAGCCTGAAGGGTGGCGAAAGTCCGAATCTCCGTGGGGAGATCATTCCAGAGGGCCGGAGCAGCCACAGAGAAGGCCCTCCTCCAGGTGGTCGACAGCCAGCATTAGCCGCCAGATGGAATTCGGATGAGGCCTAATCTGTGGGATCTAATGGGTCTGTGGGAGGTAATTGGCAGAACGGTCTCTCAAGTACCCAGGTCCAATACCATGTAGGGCTTTATAAGTGATGACTAGCGCCTTGAAGCGTATCCAGAGACCAATAGGCAGCCAGTGCAGCTCGCGGAGGATAGGTGTAATGTGGGTGTACCGAGGCGCACCCACAATCGCTCACACAGCTGCATTCTGGACAAGCTGAAGTCTCTTCAAGGGCTGCCCCATGTAGAGTGCATTGCAGTAGTCCAGTCTTGAGGTCACAAGGGCGTGAGTGACTGTTGTGAGAGCCTCCCGGTTCAGGTAGGGACGCAATTGGTGTACCAGGCGGACCTGGGCAAATACCCCCCTGGTCACAGCCAACAAATGGTGATCTAAAGTCAGCTGTGGATCCAGGAGGACTCCCAAATTGTGAACCCTGTCTGAGGGGCGTATAATTTCACCCCCCAGCCTGAGAGATGGAATACATGGCCAATTTTTGGGAGGGAAAAACACAAGCCACTCAGTCTTGTCAGGATTGAGAGCCAGCTTGTTCACCCCCATCCAGACCCTAACATCCTCCAGGCACTGACACATCATGTCAACTGCTTCACTGAGCTGGCACGGGGCGGACAGATACAACTGAGTATCATCCGCATACTGGTGGTATTTTATCCCGTGCCATCGGATGATCTCTCCCAGCGGCTTCATGTAGATGTTAAACAGGGGGGGGGACAGGACCGACCCCTGCAGCACCCCATAATTAAGGGGCCTAGGGATTGACCTCTGCCCTCCAACCAACACCGACTGCGACCTGTCTGAGAGGTAGGAGGAGAATCACCGAAGAATGGTGCCTCCCACCCCCACCTCCCGCAACCACCGCAGAAGGATACCATGGTCGATGGTATCGAAGGCCACTGAGAGGTCAAGGAGCACCAGAACGGAGGCATGGCCCCCATCTCTGGCTCTCCAGAGATCATCGGTCAGTGCGACCAAAGCAGTTTCCGTGCTGTAGCCAGGCCTGAAACCAGATTGAAAGGCGTCTAGATAATCGGTTTCCTCCAAGGACCGCTGAAGCTGAGAGGCCACCACTTTCTCAACAACCTTCCCAACAAAGGGGAGGTTGGAGACTGGACGGTAGTTATTTAAAATGGCTGGATCCAAGGACGGCTTCTTCAGTAGGGGTCTCACCACTGCCACCTTTAGAGGGGGAAAAAAACCCTTCCCGGAGAGAGGCGGTCACTATTGCCTGGATCCAGCCCCGTATCACCTCCCTGCTGTTCGCGACCAGCCAGGGGGGACACGGGTCCAGTACACATGTGGAGGCACTCACTGCTCCGATGGCCTTGTCCACTTCCTCAGGAGTAACAGACTGAAAATCAATCCAAAGATGTCGTTCAAGACCCTCCCCTGGTAACTCTGCTGGCTCTGCGCAATTGGAGTCCAGATTTGCCCGAAGCCGATCAACTTTATCCGTGAGAAATTGGACAAACTCCTCAGCCCTACCTTGTAAAGGATTGCCCGCATCCGTCCCCTTCAGGAGGGAGCGGGCTATCCTGAACAAGGTGGCTGGGCGTGACTCAGCGGATGCAATCAGAGCGGCAATGTATGTATTTTTTGAAGTCCGTATTGCCTGAAGGTAGGCTCTGATGCAGGATTTTAACAGTGCTTGGTCTGACTCGGACTTACTGGATCTCCAGCAGCGCTCTAGGCATATCTTTTGGCGCTTCATCTCCCGGAGTTCCTCAGTAAACCAAGGAGCCCTCCTGGATCCACTGCCTCCGATTGGCCATAAAGGCGCAATCCGGTTAAGAGCCTCTGCCGCCGCCGAGTTCCAAGCAGCGACCAAGGCCCCAACCGGACTGTGGGCGAGAGCATCAGGTATAACACCAAGTGCCGTCTGAAAGCCCGATGGGTCCATAAGGTGCCTGGAGTGGAACCACCTAATCAGTTCCTCCTCCCTACAGTGGGGGATTGGCCTCCGAAAGTCAAGCCTCAGTAGGCAGTGGTCCGACCATGACAGGGGCAAGATCTCAATACCCCTCAAACCAAGATCACAACTCCACTGCTCCGAGAGAAATACGAGGTCAAGCGTGTGACCCGCTGAGTGGGTCGGATCCCGAATTACTTGGGTCAAGCCCATGGCTGTCATGGAGGCCATGAACTCCTGCGCTCCATCAGAGTGCTCGCTGAGTGAAGGCAGGTTAAAATCCCCCAGAACCATAAGCCTGGGGAACTCAACCGCCAGCTCGGCTACTGACTCGAGGAGCAAGGGGAGAGCTGCTGCAACGCTGTTGGGAGGCAGGTATGTTAACAGCAAGCCCACTTGACCCCCAGGGTCCAACTTCACCAGCAAGGACTCACACCCGACAAGCTCCGGAGCAGGGGTCCTACGAGGAACTAGAGACCTTCGGATAACAATGGCCACTCCCCCACCCCTGTGGCTGATGAAGCACCTGAAAACCCTCTTGGCACATCTCGGTGAGGGGAACTTCTCCCTCCGGGCCCAGCCAGGTTTCAGTAATACATGCCAGGTCTGCCCCCTCGTCTAAAATTAAATCCCGGATGAGGGGAGCCTTGTGAACCACAGACCTGGCATTTAGCAACAGCAGCCTGAGACCAGGGCCCTGACTACTCGCACCATCTGGCCTTGGAGTGGGACTAATAGGGCCGAAAGGAGGGATCTCTGTGACATAGCAAACCGCTTCCCCGGTACTGGATCGCCCTAAAGTCCCCGCCATATCTGCCCCTCCCAGTTAGGACCGTAATGCTCCGGCCCACTCCCGTGTCCATAGGCCCCCCATCCTCCCCCAAAGCCGCCGGAGTCCCCGGCAGGCCCTTCGAATCATACATTCTAAGGATGGGGTTAAAACTAGGCCCCCCTAACACTTCTGCAAAGCACTCAGTGTAGGAGGTACCCTGTTATAGTCCCAGCCTTCTCAGACATACACAATCATACAATCAGGCAATCCCCACAGCAATTTTAAAACACAAATACAGCAATATGAAGATAAAAGTGGGTACATTTATTCAACACAACCACACCACAAACACTCACCATACATTAAAATTCACGGAGCACTGCGGTAATGCGCTATCAAACAATGGTGTCAAGATGAAGAGAGAGCTGCTCTGCTCCTCTCCCTTCCTCTATGTCCCAGAAAGACGTCCACGGCCACAAGACCAGAAGTCAATAGTGTACAGGACAATCGTACGTGGAGGAGGGTAAGGCATGGACATCTGATGTTCACAGATAGCAACTGTTCAGTCTTACACCCTCTAAGGTCCAAAAAAAGATCAACGGATCACGTGCAGGGAGTGGCTCTTCTCTCTCTCCTGAGATTATACAAGGTCCATAATCTGGGGGACCAGAGTCTGAGACTGGCCTGAGTTGCTCAAGAAGGAGGGGGAGAGAGCGCCGATTTCCCCGATACCAAGTCCTCGCCCCCTACGGCTGCCATCATCTATCGCTCCTAGCCCCGACCTGACCCCGACCTACTCCTAACCCTAACCCTTAAATCTAATCTAACACTAACCCACACCCTAACCCTCACCCAATCTTAGCCCTACAGCAATCCTAATCTTAATTCTAAATCCTAAGGTTAGCTCAGCCCTAATCCCAACTCCAACTCTATCTCAAGCCCTGACCCTAGCCCTAAGTCTAACTTCTATCAGTCCTTCCCACAGTCTGGGTGCAACCATCTGATGGAATGTTGCCCTAGTAACTATATCTATCTACAACCTATTACTATATCTACCTATACCTATGTCTACCTATACCTATATCTACCTCTATAGGTAGTTATGAATATAATAGACATTTACATTCATAACCTGAGGATTCATTTGATTGAATCACATTAAATGAAAGTGAGCACTTCCTGCTTTCCCCAATGCATTAGTTAATCGAATGTGCAGGTCCTTAAATGTACATGAGGTATCTCAGAGTGGGGAAAAGCATGCGGGGCCTAGTGCTGCAACAAGCCATCCAAGGCCTCCCCTAATCCAATGAGATACCTAATGGTCTTCTGGAGTCCCCACAATTGCTTCCCTCCCCCATCCTATCTCACCAGGTCTCCACAGACTGGGCCTGATTTGCTAGCATCCCAGATTCCATTACTCCCCCCTCCTTTTGAAAGTTGAAAGTTCAGGTTTATACTTAACATTCTCCTCTTGAAACAATTGAACCTTGTCCAATGTAGAAAAAATTATAAGAAAACCATGTTGATCCTTTTATTTTCATCTGTGAGGGTTGTGAAATTGTTAGCCCAACTGACAACTAGAATTATAATATAATATTAGGGATATTATCTTTTACAAATAGACCTTTCCAAGCTATTTTGTAAGGGTCTATACTAAGTTTGCCAGTGAAAAAGCAACAGTTTGAAAAAGAGTACTTAAATCAAGCAAATGGCCATACAGAACTCCTTTTATCAATACCATTACCACAATCCAATTTAGAAAATGCAATCAAGTTATGGTTTCAGTCTTTAACATTGTTCATGAATAAATGGTGCAAAATAAACAATTTGAATTAGTTGGGACAGAAAGTCATTGATTATCAACACAATAACGTATGAATTTCTAATGAAATATGAAATACAGAACCTTAATTGAATTTCTGCCATAATTTACTAAATATTCCATTTTAAGCTAACTTTAAAAAAAAATCTTTTTGGAGAAAGCATCCAAACTGGTCCATAATTTCAGCTTATTATTGCTTCTTCTGATTTCAGTCTTATTTCTCACAAGTAATTGAATATGATGGCAAATTTACTCTAAGTGATATGAAGTAATTTGTTTCCTAAATCTGTTCTTTTGTTGGAGTTTTTAAAAAATATTTTATGGTCAATTTTCCAACTGGTTAGTGTACTAGGTCAAGTATAATTTCTTCAACAATTTGGGTGCACTCGGGTTTTGTAGGGCACTGTATACATTATACCTGTCTCAGGTCCTATAATGACAAAGTCTTTTCCCTCGTAAACTATAGTTTTATGTCTATAAATGTATAAAACATAATGGAGAAAAAAAAGCAGACAAATAGTTCTCTCTTTGTTTCAATAGCTATATTTTTTTTTCTAATGTTTGAAATCTTACAGTTTATGCATTTTAATGTCATGGCTTTGTAACATCACAATCAACTAATATTCAATTATAATAAAAACTGTGACCTACAGGAATTTGTATCTGCATCAGCTTTCCACAGTATATTTTCACTTGGTTAAATAGATTCTATTTCCTACAATCATAAATTCAAATCTGAAAGAAAACTATACATTCTGACATTAATTTTATAATTGGGTGTCAAAATTATAAGCACAACAAAAAGGGATGTGTTTATTAAAAGACCTAAAATGTGAAATCACAAAAACTGAGTAGTTAATAGCCTTCAATTGCAGCTTTACAATCAGGAAATGTAAGACTTCATGGTAGATATGCAAGAAATAGTTAATCCTTATTATCTTGTTTAGATTGCTTTTGGTTGCTTTGATAAAGGTTACTGGCATGCTTTTTAGATTTTCATTCTATTATACCTCATCTAATTTCTTTGTACAAATAGACTTTTACGCTGTAATTTAACTCATTACTGCACTGCACTTTGATATTTTGTGAGATATATACTAATTTGACTTCACAAGGTATTTAGTAAAGTATTCTTTCATCACAAGCTAATAGGAAAAAATGATTTTTACTATTTTTGGCAGTTAACAAGACAGTTATCTCTCCTTCATGTTCCTCTAAAACATAGTGAAATAATTTCTTCTCTTTTACTGCTTTCTTCTGCTTTATCTTTGACTGTTCATCTAAGTGATCATGGAGGAAACTGGGCTGTTACTCACTATTATCTCCACTTTATATAGGGACATCTATTTGTATTATTATGCCTCAAAACCCACCATCTTGGCTTCACTTTAATTTATAAGGTCAGTTCTTTTACAAGCTTTTTTAAGGACCAAGTTAATAAAGTTTTTGTTATGATGGTAGAAAAGGCTGGAATTGGACATTTTTATGTAATGTGACAAAATTTCAACTATTTAAGAATCAAATATTTTTATTTCAATGAAATGCAGGATAGAGGTTTTATAGATCTTGAAACAAAAGTTGTTAGTGTAAGTGTTCACATTTGATAGTGCAAATAGTGTGTAGACAAGTTACTACAAATATTATTCAGTTGCATGAAACTTTCCCCCATTTAAAACAGACACCCAGATCATCTAGCTTAAAAATATATTAAATATGGCAGATTAGTCTGGCAGATACCATTAATATTTTTACTCTTAAATTTCATTAGTAAAATCTTCATTCGGAATATGTTAACCTTAAAATACATTTGTTCCTGAGATATAGTAAAGATGATAGATCACTTCCTTGTACCCATATAATTCATTAGCCATCTTTCCTCTCCTATCGCAAGAAATACTTTGTCAATTAACAGCCCCTCAGCTCCTCAGACACATAGAACTTTTGTCATAATCTGCGGAAAACTCATCAAAACATAACTCTAATAAAACCTCTGCACATGACTTTCTGACATGGATATAAATTTACTTTAATTAGTGGAAAATCCTAGCCTACTTCAAATATCACAATATGGAAACTATGAAGTTTGTGGTTACGATACTGAAATCTTGACAATAAAAATATATCAAAGAGTAATTTAATTTAATTTAATTTAATGGACTTTATTTTGTATCAGTTTTAATAAATGACACACTCAGTATACCACAGATGCTTTGTGAACAAAACTAAAAGATCCAGAAGAGCTTCAACTGAAATAGGATAAGAAAGTTTTGATGTTTAGTATTAAGCTCTGTATTTAGTAGAAATTCATTTCTGGAAGATATGACTATTGGTTGCTAGCCTCAGCAAATTGTTACTTTTTATCTTTGTAGTAAATGGATATATCTCTTCCCTCAGTCCCCTTTTATTAACTTTTCTCTCTTTAGTTTTCTCAAGACTGATGGCTCATTTCAAGATATACTCAACATCTCCATCAGATACACATGCATACTTGAAATTGAATTTTCAACAAACTTCCCTGAATACTGTTCTTTGTTGAATTAGGAATCAAGCTAAAAATAATCCACAATAAAGCTAGACATGTTACGCTTTCCAAGTCTGAAGAGAGAAAAAACCTGGAAGAAATAATTACAAATCAAATTTTGAATAATGACGTGGCTGAATCCTTCATGTATGTCCAGTTGCCACTTTATGAAAGCATCTCAGAAACATTCTCAAACTAGGAAATAACACCAAACATCTGAGTATGATGCAGTGGTAAGACCAAAAGTGCAATGAAATCTGTTCATAGACATGCCCGTTAGAAAAAGGAAGTGTTTTCACAGATGGTGGTGGAGGAAGGAAGGAGGAGATCAAATGGAAAAAGCAACATCATTTAATGATGGTTGGAAGACATGACAGTTAAAATCAAAATAAAGCTTTGATACATAACCATTTGAGATGCAGATGACACACCTTTGTTCACCAAAAATAAAGAGGATTTAGAAGAGTTTATCGTAAACATGGCAAATGAGAAAAATGGGTTACTATTCAATACTAAGAATTCAAAGTAAGTCAGCTGTCTTATTTGTTTGTTCATTTAGCATCTGAACCCAAGGAAACTAGTTTATATAAAGATGCTAAACTTACTCCTATTCTAAGATAATACTATTAACATGATTAAAAGCAACACAAAATCCTAACCAAAGGTGATGACTACATTTTAATCATTTGCCAAATATAATCAATAAATTGCTTTAGAGCTGAAAATGAAAAAATATAAGATTTAGAAGAATAAATACAAATGAAGAGTGAGCTAGAGAAGTTTTTTAAAAACTCTAGACAATTAATGCCAAAGTTAGAAAACAAAATCTAAAACTCTAAGGAAAGGTCAATGATAACAATTATTTTTTCCCCTTTTTCATGTAGTTTTTCCATGTAGTCGTCAGAAGTTGAATCTGACTAATATACACCTAATATACCACCTTAAGCTCTCAAAAAAGGTGACATAAATATAATAAACAAAACCTAATATTAGTTTGATTTAAATAGAAGCAATAGTTTATTTTTTCATGATTTAGTTTAGTTATCTTAAGGCAGTTGTGTTATTAACTGTTGTGTTGTTTTTCTATTGATGTGGATAGAGTTATAAACGGCATACTTCACATTCCATTAACTCCAGTTCTCATGCCTTCTCACTTATCATTCAGCTGTATGGCTATTTACTGAGGATAAAATTTGTAGAACTGCTAAGGTGGATTATAAACGCTTCTTTACTTTTTCTGCAGAACTATGAAAGCTTGGTTTACAAAACTGACAATATTTAAGTTGTAAAGACTGACTGTCATTTTTCTCTTAAGCAAACTGTTTAAATATTTATGGTAGAAATATTCTGATTTTCATGGCAAATTTACAATCTGTTACACCAGTTAAAAGTACACATTACAAAATTATTACAATATTAATCAAACTAATTATTAATTGCACTACAAAAACATTCTGAAATGCTCAGGTTATACTGGGGTGGATAAAAGCTCCTACAAAATATTGTATTCAAATGTTTTTAAGGAAAAATACATCAAAAAACCTTTCTTCATTTTCAGTCATTTCGCCTTAGGTTACTTATTCTATACCTGCCATGCTCAATAAGAGTACAACTTGGGCTAATCAAATTTGGAAAAATCTAGTGTTGCAGGAGGGAACTAAATTCATTTGAACTACCATCAAATGCTTATTTTCGAAAAGCAAAGTTGTCAAGCTATTTCACATGAAAATCAATAGCAAAATAAATGCTTTGATCTAAACATGTACTCTGGGGCTGCATTCTATATGTAAATGTGATGCCTACTCAAGATAATGTTTAAAGCCAATACAATTATGGAATAAAAAACATGTTGGGAAGGGAATGTATGATGTTAAATGAACACATTCTGATTCTTGACCGAATGCCGATTCAAAACTGTAGCAATTTGTAATCATTAATAAGTTGTCTAGTATTTATTTTAATTTGAAAAGAAAACAAAGCCAAGAAAAGTTATCAAGAGATCTGTTACTGATTGTATATGGTTATTGCTTCAGTTCAAGCATTGGCTATGTTTTAAATGGAAACGCTGGGTTCAGTGAGCTTGTCATTCAGAATTTGCTCTGTTTTTGTTTTGTCTTTTTGCTGCACACCACCAAAAGTCCTTTGGGATAGGGTGGATTGGGAGAAGGGCAGCATATAAATCTAATAAACCTAAACCTAAACCTAAGTAGTGTTAAATGCAGAAAAATAACTATTTGTATGAAAACAAGGGCTCGCATTTAAGCAACACTAGTTTTGCAATCCTGAAACTACATTTAGAAACACATATGCTTGAAAGTTGATTAAATATACTAATGAAAAACATAAGAGAAATTAATGTGCATGCTACTTCATATGCCATTTTTATACTGATGTTGGTGAACCCATGCCATACCCAAGAAATGGCAGATGGATCACATCAAGGAGGACATGAAATGTATGGGTTTCACCCCTGAAGGTGCTCTGGATCAATGGTCACTAACCTTTTGGACCTCAGGGACCACTAAATTCATAATTTTAAATTCTGGGGACCACTAATATGAATCCAGCTTGCTGGTTGCTGAAGTGCCTGGACCCCCAGTGATTGGGTAGGGTCTTTCAGGCACTTAGCTTGGCCACCTGTTTCTGCAACCTTAGACACTAAAAGAGCCATTTGGACCAGTTTCTCACAGAAAACAAAACACCAGGAGCCACAAAACCTGGGTGGACGTGGCCAACTTAACGTCATTCACTCCGATCCAGCTACATCACACCACGCCCTCCAGGCAGGCCTACCCAGGTTTTGCAACTCCCGGCATTTCTTTTCTATGGGAAATAGGTCTCTCTCTCTCTCTCTCTCTCTCCTCTCTCTCTCTCTCTCTCTCTCCTCTCTCTCTCTCTCTCTCTCTCTCTCTATCTCTCTATCTCTCATCTCTCTTATCTCTCTGCCTCACTCTATTTGTCTCTTTCTTTCTCCTCGCTCTCTCTCTCTTCTCTGTCTCACTCCTCTCTGTCTCTCTCCTCTATTCTCTTTGGTCTCCCTCTACTTTCCTCCCTGTATCTTCCTCCGCTAAACCTCCCTCTCTCTCCCCTCTCTCTCCTCCCCGCTCCTCTCTCTCTCTCTCTCTCATCTCTCTTTGTAACTCGCTCTCTCTCTCTCTCTCTCTCTCGTACTCTCTCTCTCTTCTCTCTTCATCTCCTTTCTTTTCTCTCATTCTCTCTTTCTCATTCTGATTCTCCAGTGCTCTCTGGGTCTCGCAGGCACTCTTGGGGCTTTTGTTGATGCTGGATGCACTTTGGTCACTTGGGGATATGCACGACTTGCATCTCTGCCCTGAGACACTTGCCCAACCTGGCTGTGGCTGATGTTCTGCATCTAATGGTCTCCAGCAGGAGGAGGGGATGCCATTTTCCCCATCATGAAACACACTAAATTTAACAGTGTTGCACAAGTTACTGCAAGAGCAGTCAGCAGGCCATGGAGGCGCCAACAGCAGTGGTGAAGAGAACAGCCAGGCTGGGCCAGTGTCTCAGGGCAGAAAGGAAGTCGACCATCTCCCGAATGACCAAGGTGAATGCAGCAACAAAAAAGGGCTGAAAAAAGTGCCCGTGATACCCAGCAAGAGATGAAGCAAGTACAGGGGAGCTTCGCTCCCACTGTGAAATATGGAATGAGTCTGCATCCCCTATCCTTACTTTCTTAGGCCAGGAGAGGATGACTGGGAGGGGAGGGTGAGGGGCAGGTCAGCCACTGGAAGGTTCAGCCAACAGGGCCACAGCAGGGGTATGAAAGAGCTGCAGGTTGCTGGCACCCATTGCTTTGGCCCATCTGTGCCCCCACCCCCTTGCCACAACAGCACCATTATCTTGCTCTGGCTGGCAAGAGTTGTCCTATTCCTTGTACATTGCACCACCTGCAAAGTTGCACATTGCACATACACTTTCTATGACAGAGATTCCAACTGCACCAGAACTCTAATCAAAGGATTGGCCCATTGGTCATCCCAGAGCAGCTCCTCCACCCGCGTGCAGTGCGGACCACCAAATTTTTCTCATGGAACACCAGTGGTTCGCAGACTACTGGTTGATGACCTCTCCTTTAGATATTGATTCAAAGGCTACAATCATTATTGGTATAACAGCATAATTCTTTTCCCATTAATATTCAAATCCAAATTTCACATTTTTTTAAAAAAAAATCTTCTTTCCATGACTGTTATATGCATGTTATGAACAAGGTGCCTCTCTATTTAGATTTAAAGCTACATAAGGTCTTAACCCATTCATTTTCTGAAATCTGTCAACTTGATGATCCCAATGGTGCTACATTCAAACCCAGACCTTGGGCAAACTTAAGAAATTTTGCAACTTGGTCATGTCACTGCTTATAGTCAGTTTGTAGAATTTTGCTGATCAACAAATAATTGTTTTATCATTTCCATGAAAGGTGACATTTACCATAGTTGTTATAAGATTACTTTTTTATTTCATTCTTTAACATTCCAGTTCTTAATTAGTTCCATTTGGGATTTTTTTTGGGAGGATATTATTATTTTTTTGGCTTTACCTTCTACATCCATCAGTATTGACCATGCATTGACTTTTCTTCCAATAACGAATTGGTTTTTGATTGTTTCTTTTCTATAGTTGGGCTTCACTTATGTTGTTTCCAAAAGCTTATTTGACTGACTTTCTTTAATAAGGGTTCTTCGCTTTTTCTTAATATAGTCAGTCCAGGCATGCTTTTCTTCCTCCGCATTTGGTTCACCTTTAGAAATCCTCTTTTTCCTTTGGCTCTTGGTAAACAAAGTCAATCAACATTGTTTCTGTTGTAGAGTTTGTTATATTGTCATTAGATTTCTGTTTTCAAATCAAGTTATCAAGTTCCATATCCAGTCAATTATTTCTGCTGCATATCATATAATAAGGACTGCCCAGGTATGAATTTCTTTAATTAATAGCAATAGCACTTAGACTTAGACATATACACTTCATTGTATGTCACACCCCTTTCTAAGCAGTTTACAGAGTCAGCATATTGCCCTCAAAAATCTGGGTCCTCATTGTATCAACTTTGGAAGGATGGAAAGCTGAATCAATCTTGAGCCAGTGATAATTAAACTGCTAGCAATTGGCAGAATTAACCAATTGCAGTCCTTAAGAAAATTAGCAGAACCATATTAACTGTCTTTTGAAGAATTTGTAGACTGACAAGAAAGCATAGGTTCAAAAATAAGTTTAGTTAGAAAGAAAATAGAACAACTAAATTGTTCAAAATTGGGTAAGGAATCTGTCAAGGTTGTCTATTTTTCCTTATTTCTGAAGAATACATATAAGAAATGTTGAAATAGAAGAATATCAATTGGAATAATACCAAAGCTGTATCATGTGCTGATGATACTATTTTCATGGCTAGAAGTAAAGATGATATAAGGGGTCTGTGTTGAAGGTAAAGAATAAAAAGCAAAAGCTAATATCCAATTAACTATTAAAACGAAAAAACAAAAAAAGATTATGTTAACAGTTAATGTCATTCAATTCAAAGGCAGGTTAGCAATAAAAATAACAATATACTTTATCTTCCTACACTCATAAATACACAGAAATATTCTATTGTCAGGAAATAAGGAAATCAAATGGTACAAAAAGTATGAAAAATACTTTTTAGACAAAATATTTAACTGCAACTCATGTAATTAAAAAATTCTCACTATAAATGCATGTATTGCAATGATTATGGTTTTCCTAGTGTAATACCTGGTTCAATAAGCTAGATCAGCAGAAAGGCTGATCAAAGAAAAGAATCCTTTGATATTTTGAGAAAAATACTTGAGACTCCCTTGGTCTTCAATGAGAATAAATTATTCAATATTAGAGTGTCTAGTGGAGAAATAATAATGAAGTTAAGATCTATATACTGGAGTATAATATAAAGGCAAGAATCAATGGAGAAATCTTCCCCCTTGGCAAAATGGAAAAGAGGCCAACAGAAGGCTACTATCAATATACATGAACATTATCTTATAATAATAAAAGATATTAGTAACCATCCTTTCATTATGTCATAGAAAGTTGAATATAACATAATAACTAAATATTGGGATACTGGGATTCGAACCTGTGAGGGTATGGCTAGCTGATGAGAGCTAAATAGCTTGAAATAGATCTATACTAGTCTCCCTTTATTTATTTATCAGCACAAATAAAAAAACAAATATAACAAAGGCAACAGTAAAATATTGGGTTTCTGTCGTGATGGACTCTTGTGACGAGCCGATTGACAGATGATGGAAGCAGTTAGCTTCCTCCCTTAATTGGGGCTTACCAGGGGTTGTGACTATATTATAATATTATATAATATAATATCTATATATATACATAACATACATACATACATACATACATACATACATACATATATATATATATATATATATATATATATATATATATAAAGATTTTACAAATAAAATCACAAAAAAAAAACCATATTATATTCCCAAACTTGGGTATGGCTAGCTGATGAGAGCTAAATAGCTTGAAATAGATCTATACTAGTCTCCCTTTATTTATTTATCAGCATAAATATAACATATATATATATAATAATATATTATATATATATATATAATATATATATATATATATATATATGGAAGAAGGCGGGGCTTAGCAGTGAGAAGACAGAGTTTCAGGCTATTCCTGAAATTCCCCTATTCTGAAGGAAATTGGACGGTTCGTTTCGGACCCAAGCTGTCCCGGAGGCATCTGGTTTACTTTGGAGGGAGAAAGAGATGCAACGTTTGAAGGGGGGCAGTCATACAGAAGATTTATTTCAAAAGACAGAGCGCAGGAGGAATGAGAAGCATTAAAGAATTTATACTTTATGAAACATCATTTGCAAAATTTCCGATACCACCACTGAGAATTAAAGACAAGCTGAAAAGTGCAACAAGCGTAGGACAACGCCTAGGACATTATATGAAAGGCATCCTAAGCAAAAAGGTGCGAAGATATTCCTGTTTGGACTTGCTTATAAAGACGTTTGTAGAATTTGATCCACGAATGGTAATTGGATTAAGGAGGTTTTGTTATTGGAGAGACACAGGCTGATAGATGGAAGAATACAATTCAAAATTAGCTAAACCTAATTATTCTTATTTGTAATAGACATAGCTGAATAATAATTGATATTGATAGTAATGTATATAATGTGGAGTTGATATGATAAATAATAATTGGATATGAGAAGGGAAGGTTGGAAATATTTTGGACCATATACAAAGGTTATTAATCACAATAATTATCACTATTAAAAATAAAATAAAACTATATACAGTTAAATGTTAACTAATATGCGGAAAATGTTACGATATACGATATAATTAAATAAAGAAGGGAGAATGATAAAACTATATGCATGGAAGATGGAATTTTTGGTATTAAATATTATGGATGTTCAGCTAAAATAGGATATGAGGATTGATGTTAATAGAGGATTTTACAAATAAGTAAATGAAATGCTAGCATATGGTTATGGATTAAATCTTTGGCATAGTTAAGGATGAAGGATGTTTAAATAACTGTTCAACTAAAAGTGGAGGTATAATGATGTCAATATGGTAAACATTTGAGTTAAGATATTTGAATTAATATGAATTAATGGAAGAGATGCACCAAAACATGTTGTAACCAGCTGATATACTTTTTTATAATATATACCTGTGTTTTTTTTCTTTTTTGTCTTCTCTGTGTTTTGATTTTTTTTCCCCACTAGTGTGGGCATGTGTTTAAGTAACAAAATAAAATGTTTTTAATACTACAACATACACACAATATATATATATATATATATATATATATATCTATATATAGATATATATATATATATATATATATATATATATAGATATATATATATATATATATATACATATATATATATATATATATATATATATATATATATATATATATATATATATAATATATATATATATATATATATGTGGTAAAATATGGAAAGAAATACTTGGTAGTTATAAAGCATAATAAATCTCTTATCTGGAAAATTATATTATGGACTGAAGATTACACTGTCCCAAACTAGTACTGAATTGTGTTTAATTGTTTAAGAACTAATTATTAAGACGTTTCAATATGTTTGATATATAGTTATATTTTAGCCATAAAATAATACTACATATTTCCTTTTCATAAAATTATAATTTACTATGCAAGGGAAGTGAATTTAATTATTTAAAAACATGTAAAAGTATATTTCTGCAACCATCATATCATGTTTTTAAATTCACTGGAAATGAACACTTTATATGAACACAGTAGTGGATGAAAACAGACAATCCTTACTCACCTATCTCTTTTTTTTACATTTAGTACAAAAACTAATGTAACATAGTGTTTCTTATGTAAAATGGGCCATTTCAACCCTAGAGCTAAAGTCATTAATTTCCTGTTCTTTGCATTTCCCCCTTCTTTGTTTTTCTAATCTTCATGTCAAATTTAGATCTTCTAATTTGATGGGCAACCAAATGCACATTAAGAAAAAAGGCTAATGACTTCAGATAACTTTTTTTTTTCAAATTTGCAGTGGGACACTGAAATTGGTGAAAATAACTCTATTGCTATGGTTGAGTACCCTAATTTCTTGGCTTTGAAAAGGGGAAGTGATTGTTTGGAAGAAATCTTTTTACATACCATCAGCAATGAAATGCTACTACTGATATTCATAGGTAAACTGTTTCCAGCATTGACCTTGAACCAAGGTGACTCTGTGAAATACAGTGGTCATATACCTACTTCCTAGCCTATTACATTTAGCCTGTTAATTAGTCAGTCTTCTCTGGTAACAGAGGAATAACTATCACTTTTATTATTCTTTGCTTAGTTATATCCCTCCCCCATCAAAGTCTCTTTATTCCTAGCCATTGATATCTTATTGGTGAATTCATCAGTTATACCTAAGATATAGCCTCTTGCTATTTCTTTAGTAGAGCACTTATCTTCAGATAGTGGAATAATAATAGAGTTTTCAACATGCACAATTTGTTACAAAGATTGAACCCAAAATATATAAAATCTGCTCAGCCAGCTGAATACATTACATGGCAGATTCTCTTGATAGTAACCCTATTTAAATAGAGATTTAGTTCTGAATATTAGGTTCAGACTTTGGCTGAAGGAAACATAAGGCTACCAGATTTCTTTTTGGCAAAAAAAGTGAAAATGGTATTTTGACAGATGGCTATGATGGCCTATAATAACCTATCTATTGCCAGTACAGTTTTGGAATAAACTATTAGCACTCAGCTGAGGCATTCTGCAGAATCACCATCTCTTGTAGAGATACAAGAATAATATTTAATGCTGGCTAATGGTTATCCAAATATACTGTATATACCTGCAATTATTTGCATTAACAGTCTGTTTATTATAAACAAAAATAACAAATCAATATTTTCACAGGAAATAAACTGATTTTTATTATTGTGGTTGCTATTATTTTGTTTTATTTAATTTGCTATGGGTACCTTCTGTGATTACTGTATATAATTGATACACATTTATTTAGTGCTTTCACTTTTTCCTTTTTTTTTCTTCTTTAATATTTTTATCCTAAGGAGAAAGAATTGTCCTCTATGCAGAAGGTTTTCTTATTTGGAGTAATAGCAGCAATGGCACAAATATTTCAAGACTTCTTTCTGATATTCTGTATTTTACTAAGGTTTTACTAAGGCAAGTGATATCACTAGTTTTGTGTTTATTTTTGCTCTCTCTAACTTTCAACATCTTCTAATCAATATTTTACAAGAGAACAGAGTAATAATTGTAAATACCCATTTATTTTCCTAATGAGTGTAAACCTTTCTATTCAATTGGTATCCCATTGATTAAGGGGTAAATACATTTTCCTAATGCAATGGCATTATACAATTAAATATATAAATTCATAGATTAATACATTAATTTGTATGAGTTTTTAACCCTTTATATTTTAATCTTTTAAAAATATTAATTATTTGTATTTCATTCTTGCTATATTGGTTTTTGACAGCAATAAAGATTTGTTTGTTTGAATTGCTCAGTACACAAAGTTCCAAATTGTTTAAGGAAAAGCATTGGTTGGCTGATTATTACTGTTATAGCCCAGTATGCAAATAACTGGGGGAAGGAGTGTTATAGCCGCAAATAAAATACACGTATGCAAATAACTGGGGGGAAGGAGTGTTATATCCCAGCAACAGCCTGTGCTGTGTTCTAATTGGTCGGGTGAAGCACAGCCTGTGATTGGTGGTTGTAATGACAGTTAAATGACAATTGGTACCTGAGAGTATAAATACTGTGACAGTTGTAACACATTCTGAATCGCTTGTCATCTCGCAATAAACATCTTACTCTCTGATTCCATGGCTCCTGCGTCGTTCCCTCACAACACACAAACATATACAACAATTACATATTATACTTATGGATTTTTTAAAATTGTCTTAACAATTTTTCCTTTTACATTGTAATTATTTACTGCACTATGCATATAGAAGTAAACATATTTTCTATTTATACTGTGCATGTAGATGTGTAGGAATTTAAAAGTCCAAATGGCAGCTGTGCCATGTAATAAAAGACCTATCAGTATTATTTTTTGATTGTGTTATATGTAACAAGAATGAGTGGTTTTGGATTGCAGGGCACAGCCACATCTTGACTTGTTTCATCTTCCCTGTGGATACTCCTGTATCCTCCTGGATATTATCCTCCTTGGAAAAAGTTACGTCTTGGTATCATTGTTCTTTTGGCCATGAAACAACATTTTGGGTTTATATTCCATCATATTTCTTTTATTGTCATCTTTCTTCTATTCTATTTAACAGGAATTATATCAAAAAAGTTCTGTGAATGAAAAATTTGTTTATTGAATATCCACAAAGTTATTGTGTAAATAATGAATCAGAGTTTATAGCAGAATGTAAAAGAACATTCAATAAATCCACAGCTTAATTTTAGTTTCCAGATATACTAGAGACAAACTCTGTTTGTTTTCTTTGTTTCCCATCTGTTAAGCTGAATTCCATCTTTCCAACATGACATTTACACACAAACACTTTTCCAAACATCACCCTAATGCCTTGTGGCATTCAGTCGGCTTTTATTGAACTAGAAAGTGAAGAAATTGTTATATCATAGATATAGAAACATATCTGCACTAAACTAAAGGAAAAAAATGAAAGAAATGCATATACTGTAGGAGGAACTGTAGTTTGTTTTTGCACCAAGAAAGTTTGTATAGAAATGCATTATACATTATGTTTAAGGCATCAGCGAATGAAAGGACAGTAATAACATATTACCTATTTAGGTTAACAATCAATTAAAAATCACAAAACATGACTTTCTAAGGCATATTTGCAAAACATATAAAACATTTTATAAAAGATTTTTTTTAAAAAAGGGGGGGGGATATAATGAAGCAAATGGTCCATCAAGTACTCTCTGTGTTCAAAGATTGGGCAGGCAGAATCTACATCCTGAATGTAATAAGTATATGCTATCACTTATAAAGTATTTTAAGTGACAGCCTGCACCTTGAATTGCCCTTAGAAGCAAACAGCATAGATAGCCAGTGTAGTTTCTACTGCATCAATATATGAGATGATAGTTGTCTAATAGAATCAGATCCATACCAGGTCTCTTGAGGAGCAAATGGAGCAGCAGCCTTTCATGATATCTTTATCATCTTTTTCAAAAAGAAATATTGGCACTTGTCTTCTATCCTCTCTTATTGGTTTAACTAGCTATGTAGGAGAAGAGTGGTCAAGTCGACAAGAAGCAGAGGAAAGGTCACAGAAAACCATATTATTTTCCTCAATAGTTACAGATTCAGGATCTCCTCTCTAAGTTTGCAATATTATCCCCTCTGCCATCTTACTGGATATTGTCCATTGGCTTTGAATTCAGATTGGATATAAGTGTTTTTATCGACTGAAAACTCATTTTCAGTTTTCTTACTCCTTTCGTATTTTTTGATCCATACACTAAGGTGGCCACTCTGTTTACTGTTGTCTGTACTGTTCTCCTGCAAACATTCCTCAATACTATATCTTTGCCTCATGACTGAATACACTCTTGGTACCAGCATTTCCTAAATCCAGTCCTTAAATCTGCAGGGGTTTCCAGGCTGCAATATCACTCTATACTCTCCTGCTGGAAGTCAATATTTCACAAGAACCAAATATACCATCAATAAAATCTCAAATTTTCCTTACCTATTTCAATCTTTCAGCTTTTAAACACTTTCAGCTTTTTAAATCATTTGAAAAGCCAGCTAAACCAGATGAGGGTAGCTGATGGGTTGCCTATCCCAGCATGTGCATGCAGACTCCAGTAGATTGAATGATGAGATCAATGGAAGGCCCAACAGTCAAGAAGGCAGCTCTGCAAGTATTGTGGAATGCAAAGGCATAGAAGACATCTTGGTCATCCACTGTGCCTAGTTGTCAGCCTCTGTTTCGCTATTTGCTTTCAGCTGCCATTGAAACAGGGAGGGGGGCTGGTATTTGGGAGGGGAAGTTTAATTACAGGAGAGATTGTAAAAAGGGAGTTTTGTTCTCACCGTCTACTGCCTGGAGATTAGTGCTTGGTGTTGGTCAAGGCCAACCATCCTGCATACCAACCTGATGATGCTCCTTGAAGATGGAACTGACATGACGCCTAAGGGATTTTCAGATTGGACAGTGGAATGAGGGTTACTAGGGGGAGGGGGTTGGTCACATATTGATATGTATGATTTCGCGCGCTTTTGCCTCAGATCTTGCTTTGCTTAGCTGCTATCTTTTCATAACCAGTAAAAGTACACTTAATTCTGCAAAATGGAGTTAAGTGGTTTCTTTCTTGGTTGCTGAGGGAGGCCGGCTTAACACTAGTCTTATCTTCAGCTGTCTTGACTCTTGTCTTGCCATTTGAAGAAGTATGCTTTAAAAATATGTGTAGGGGGACTGTACATGATACCTTACTCTGTGTCTGTGTGTGTGTCTTTGTACATAGCACTTGATTTTAACTTCTTAAATAAAACATGACTTTTTCTTGTCCAGAAGTTACAAAGTGCATCACACATTCTCAAGAAAAGTCCCAAAAGCTTTAAAGACAGAAGTTATGTGACTATTCCTACATTTCCTGAAGAACCATGGTACAATTAAATCCAAAGCAATGGATGGCTCTACTATGTTATTAGGACAGATAATATTGCCTCTGATTCATTTGGGGAAGATGAATTGGAATATAGGATGCTCCAAAAGCAATACTGTGCCTGTTTCCTTATAAGTTGCTTGTAAATCCTACATTAATGCGCTCTGTGAATTCTGAATGATTTCCTTCTAATCTAATCGCAAGTATTGCAGAACTTTGCTGTGAATTTGTAGACCATATTTCTATTCTGATTAGAACTAGTACAAATTATGTTCTAAAGTTATGTCCTTAATCTGTGGGCAGGATTGAAAGGGCTGTGTCATATGTGGGTGACTCCACTTATGACAAACTGATAAAACCCAAATAAAAGCATTTCCTCATAATGTCTTCCTTCAGATTTAATTAATTACTAAAGACCAGATTGTAGAATGATAGACAAGACATTCAGAAAATGCCTTTGGCAAGATCATTGCTAAGTAAACATAAGTCCATCACTTGTATTCAGAAAAATTCATCTGGCACTTTCTTCGCCTTTAAAATAATTTATAAAGCAAATCCTGTTTCACTAAATCACATATGAACTGGTGGTAAGCAGTGGATTCAAAACTTCATTTTCTTAACCTCACTTTGTTCATTTAGCATTCCTGGACTTCAGCAATGAAGTTTTACTATGTCCTTTATACACAACCAAAAATCCATATTAAATCATAATTTTCCTGAAAGAAGTATTCCTGATGGAATGATTTATTGTTTCTGTTGTTGGATTCAGTCATCAATGTATGCAATAAATTAGATTTTTCTTTATCAAAACCTTCAAAACAAATTCCACTTTGCAATATCATACTGGCAGATGTATTATTACTTCAAGAAATTAAAAACAAAACAAAAACAAACACTTTTTCTTCTGAAATGCTGTAAATTTATTCTAAAATCAACACAAAACTAGAAGGGAGAAAATAGGAAGGAGAGTGAATTACCTGCTATTATGACATCAAAGATTGATATGTAGATTTAAAAGATATGAAAAAGGAGTTCAGATTCAAGCCTGCTAGATAACATTAGACATGATTTGTTCTTTTCTGATCCTATTTTGACAGGCAACAGTGATATGCAAGAAAATAAGTCCTGCACACTTTGAAAGGTGAATTAAAATTATCACTTACTCATCAACAGATTGATAGTAGAAATTGATTGAGAGTAGCAGATTGATGAAAGAAAAAAGTTAAAATGAGATGAAAATGCAGTTCTTTCAGCTCCTTATAAAAAAAATCATCTTTCCAAATACAGACATTTACAAGAAAGCTCATAAGTTTGTTGCCTGGATAAAATTAACCTCTGGAATCATACTGTATGATGTTGTGGAAACAAAACGAAATGTTCCCTACCATTCACTCTTGCCTCATTCCTCATGTCCCTAGCTCAGAGCCATTTCCTGGACAAAAAGTGAGAAATTACATTAAAACAAAAGATAGCAAACTAGACACAAAGAATGAAATTGACAAAAGATTGCAGATTCTGACCAATACACAAGTGTGAAGATGCTTCCTTAACTCTTCTGCCCTGGGAGTCAATAAAGCATACGTTCCCATGGCTATCTCTAGTTAGATATCAAAGTTATATATCCCACATGGCTACCATAAACATCCCTCCAGAGATGTTGGGACCTTCAGTCTCCCGATGACAGTAAACAGTTGTAAAGTTGTAAAACTCAGTTGTTTCAGATGTGGCTAATGATTTAATACTGAGGCTCCCCTCCTCCCAATTAAATGGCAGTATCACTTTTAGGGATCTGACACTTCCTAGCAAGTATTAGTATGCCTGGTAATCAATAGTGAAACAAACTCATTTATTTTATAATGAAGTGGGAGTGAGCCAGGTTTACATAAATGCTCTTTCTTACACAAGTGAGACTAAATAAATTCATAGATAAATAGTCATGCTAATATTAATATTCAGAATAATCATATTTTAAAAATAAGATATGCCCTTTAAAATTGGAAGAAAGAATATGTTTGTTAGAAATTATATTCCTTTATTGATCGTTCCACTCTCATGTGTCATTTCACCCTTCAATAATTTTAGACAATTACAATTTAAAATAATTCCCACTCATATACCTACAAGAAATATTTTTTAAAATATTGCTACAAAGTTCTGGAAATGATATCAAAGTCATAAGCACCACTTAAGTTAAAATTATGAAAATTGTATCTTAAACACATGTCACATTTCTCCTACATATGAGCAAATGAAATCTAAATCCATAATATGAAGTCAGGTAATGGAAATTATAGAGACACAACTGAAAGCACAGTCAGCATTAATAGGAACCTACAGTTTAAAATTAGAGAATAGAAAGTAGAAATAAATATGCAATTTCATATTGTTGAAATATGCAAATGGGTCCTAAGAATTGATACTGGGGCCAGTACTTATTACATAGTTACATAGAATTATGCATGTTGATTTAGATTAGTAGGTAATTAAACCAGAACAAAGTGAGGATCACCATTATAGATTATTTTTTTAACCAAAATCAAAGAAAACCTGTTCCCTTTCAGAGTATCAGGAGCCTAATTAGCAATTAAGGCTGAAAGGGAGGGAAGGATAGAAAAGGAAAGAAAAAAGAAAGGATGAACTGTGATGAGAACTATATAGTTGGTAGAGGGAAAAGTTTAACAGGCTAGTCTTGTGTTCTATTCATTTCTCATATACGTGCTTCAATTTTCAATTTTAGACTGAAGCCCTCTTAAATAAACATAAATAGAATGTTGTCATTCGATATGGCAAAATTCAAAGAAGAAGAATGCTATGCTTAATTAAATGGTAAAGTTATATTGTATAGATAGCCCAATATTGGTATTTCTTCCTAGTATAGCAGACAAAGAATATGCTTATTGAAAAGAAACATTTGACAAGAAAGAAAAAAATTTCAGCTACCTGAAGATAAGAAAACATAATTTATTCTTGCTAATTTTAATCTTATCAGAATTTTTCAAATAAAGGTACCGTATTTTTCAGAGTATAAGTTAATTGTGTCTGTAGTCTGTGCCATTTCCAAAGGAATTCATCACATGAAATCACTTCTCATACCCACCCACCCCAAATAATCTCTTATTATATGCCTGCAGAAATAGTTTTTAACTTCTTTTCATGCTACAATGTTTAGGTTGTAAAAGAACTTTAAAAAGAAGCTTGCAATCACCTAGCATATCTGTCCTCATCTCATCTATTCATCTGAATGGAGACTCTACAATGCCTGAATGAACAAAATGATTGTAAAGGCAATGCTTTGACTGTGTTCAATTGTAACAGGAATGTAATATAGAGATCAAACTAGGCTTTCTAATAATAATCTGCATTTCTGTAAGTTGCAAAACATTCATGATCATGTAATTTTAACCTTGTGCATGAATAACAAACTGTTTTACTGAATGGGCTTTAAAATAATGGTGGAGCCTCCTTAGTAAATATTATTTCATGTGCAGAAAACGTATTACTTAGAAAACTATTTTCTAAGACTAAAATCAGGAAATGATTGAAAGCAAAAAATTCCGAAGAGAGTGAACCTATTTTATTTATACAAGCACATTTTAAAAAATCATTTCCCCCTAAAACTATCCATCCAATACAATGTCTTCTAAATACATCACCTAATATTGTGTTTATACTACTTGAAATTGATTTGGTAGGAGACAAGCATTAAAGTCTATGGATTTTAAAAAGTGAATTTTAGAAAGGTTCTAAGAACAATAGCTCAACCATACATAAAACCTGAAAATCTATTGCTAGCCAGAATACAAAAAATTAACATAAGGAAATCATAATGTAGCATAAATGGACCAATGCCAGAGTTTTTAAATTACCAAATTAGATTAGGCTTTAATTATATATACTTTTTAAATATATTGTAAAAAGTAATGTATATTGCTGGTCTTTGACCGTAATAAAGATTTATATTTATACTTATACTTACATATATAAATAAATGCAATATATGTGCCTAGGAAATGTGTAAAAGTCCATATTTGGCATTATGTTGTGGTAATAAGAATGACAAAATGTCTCTGCTGTTATTAGGTATGTAACATAACATTCATATTTTTTTTCAAAGGTACTGGACCAGCTATGCTGGTCACCAATTGACTTATGTGTGCAAAATAAGGTCTTAATTGTTATTGGGTTGTCTATCCAATTCAGCATTTGAATATCTGCAGGGCAGTCTTTTTCCAGTAATAACTCCCATCTGATATGGCAGGTATCTCTAGATCCCCTTGCTCAAAAACTGTGGGACGCTTGTCTTCTCTACTGCTGTCTAACTCTTTTGGAATTGCATCTCCTGAAACTTTCCTACAGGGTTTTAGAGAGTCTAGAAGGTTTTAGCTAATTCAACAAATCTTGAAAGGTTTGATTAACTAGTTGACTCTCTTGTAATGAAGATCATATCCATTTGGTGTGAGGATTAAAACTATTTCCACAGTTTTACATTGTGATTAATGGTTTTTATTTGTTGATTTTATTTTATTTTAATCTGAGTCAAAGAGGGGAAATTGTGTACCATTTAGAATAAATTGTGATTTGAATGACTTATAAATTTTGTGTAACAATAACTCAATCAAATAGACATAGTTAACATAGTTAAATTTATTATATATTCCCATAGCTTTCAATAGACCCACCAAAATATCACATTTTTTGGTGTCATCCATGGACTGGTCTCAGTTATTCATCATAATCATTTTATGTTCTACTGTCACTGCCCATTTTTTATTTTACATGCCACTGCTATTTTTATCCACGGTCTCCAAACAGTTTGCACTGTTATCCAGAAACCCAGAGCACACTGATACAAGAACAATATATCCTTTCATTCAGGAAAGAACAATCAGATCTTCCAACAGTGATATAACATTACCATACAGTTTGTAATTCATGCCACATTTTAAATGTGTTTCTTAGTGATCATAGTGGGAGTGATAGGCATGGTGTTCTTTTTTTTTTCTCCTAGAAGAAAATATCACTTCACAGCTGTTCCTGATTTTCTGCCAATCCTCCTTTTTCTTGCTATCTTATTTCTTGACAGCTTTCAGTACATGCATGTGAGCTTACATTTTTGCCTTTTATTTTGATTTTAATCAGTAAAACTAAAAGAGCTCTGATCTTGTCCCTCTTATATCTTTCCTCACCAAATATTCTGCCACCAAAAGCTAATTTCCTTTCATTTTTTAAAAAATAAATAAATTTAATTGTAATTAACAATAGTGAAGTAACTATAAAAGCATATCCATATAACTTTAATTAGCTTATCTGGGAACTGGGAAATGGGTGTAATAATTATATCTTTGTAGAGTGTAATTAATGTGTTTAAACCAGGTGAGGGGGGTGGGGAAATCTTCCTTATTATAATAATACTAACTGATAAGCCGGCGTTGCCCAGGTATTTATTTATCCTAATTCTGTATTAGACAGGAAAAAGAATGAATTATATTTATAGTGTCATGTGACACCCCCCATGCTCCCCTTCCCCACACATACCTCTACACTCCATTTTGGGCTTAGTAGTCTTCCTTGCAGCCTCTTGGGAGCAAAAACAGGCCATGGGGGGATTGTGCCATACACCCCTGCATTCCCCCTGCACATGTGCATGTGACCCTATGCATGCCTGTGTGACCCTGTACATGTGTGCATCTCCACATGCGTGTGCATCTCCTGTGGGCACCCCGTCCCCATGCACGTGCGGAAGAGACCTGAAAATCAGGTGGCCAGTGTGAGGCATGCACACATGAGCAGTAGAGCTGAACTGGGGTGACAGCTCACATACCTGAAGACAGGACTCAGTGTGCCACCTATGTGCCAGGTCATACAAACACACACACACACACACCACCAAGGGGTGTTGGAGATGTCTTACCCCTACAGTATTTTTTTTCCGACAGTAAGTCATCTGTGTACTTTAAAATAAGTTTTTACATTTTTACAATTAGGGATCTATTATCATTTGCATATGCACATATAAGTTCCAGTGATTATGTATCTATATCTATATATACAGACTTTAATATAATATAAGCTTCCTCCTGAATTTGGAAGAAACTGAACCATCTATTTAAGATTGCAATTCAATATTATCCATCTAATTTAATGGGATAAAATTTATTTATAAAAATAATGTTACAAAAATGTGTATTAATATTGATTAAAGCTAAAAATAACATCAAAAACTGTAGTGCAAAACTTACTGATTTTTTTAAAAAAAATAATGTTCCCCAGGAAAGTAGAGTCAAAAAGCTTTTAAAATTTATCAGCTTTACAGAAAGATGCTGTCACACATGTGATATTAAGGTAGGGACCATTGTGATTGATTGCTATAACAAACTAAAGAGCTTTGAGAGTAAACAACTAAAGAAGAAATGGGATATTAAATCATAGCCTGGACTTGAGGCTTTTCATTTTGAATGTTCTTCTTTTTTTCTTTCAGTACACTGCGTAAGTAGGAAAAGCAAGTCAGCTTATGGAACATACAGAATACTTGAGGATTTCTGGATCTGTGTTTCAGAGAATTTATCAGAAGAATATTACATTTTTTTTAGTCCTACTCTGATAGGCAAAAATGCAAATAATCTGTTAGTTGAAGTTATATACGGTAAGGAAAACAGTGAACAAATGAGACTAAAATTAAAATATATAGATGATTAAACTAATGTCAACAGGTAAATGACCACCCTTATACTGCATAATAAAGACATTAAAGTGGCATATCAGTTCTGCCTTTTAGGATCAATCATTAAAATTAAAAATAAAATCACTCAAGAATTATGACACAGACTAGCACTTGGTACTTGACATCGTAGTAATGATCAAGTATCTTGAAAAATATATCCAGGTGCTGTCATGTGTTACCTGTAAATTTCAGAATGGTGTTCTCTGCAATATTCTAGTCCCTTGAGAAATCTACATTGCTGGGGGGGGGGATAAAGAAAAGAGTAAAAGATGATGCCCTCTAACAAAGCAATGGACTCTATAGAACAGGAGTTTATTTAATTCTCAAAACTTAACACACCAAGTTTATGACCAAATATCCTGAAGAAAATTTCTCATTGTGATAACCACCTTAAGAGAATTTAACCAATTGATCAATATATTGATAATACATCTATGCTCTATGAGACGAAAAGTGTGTGTGAATATGGACATGTGAATATTTGAATTTATTACTTTATACTATATAGCCAGTTTCAATTTATCAGATTACAACAAAATCAAGTGACATATTGTACCATTATACTTAATTTATGTACAATATATTATGTAGCAAATACATAATTACTATAAGTGAGATCAGACATAAATCTCAATCAAATAACTGAACAAGCAATATCTGGAGGTATCCTTCCCAATTCAAAATTGATCTGAAATTGATGTAAATGGCCAAGGCGTTTTGTGGTTTCATAGGTCTTTTATTATAAAGCCATATTTGAGAGTGTAAAAAGTGTTTACAACTGATAGGCTTAACCCAAAATGCAAATTAGAGTAGATAACATGACATATTTTGGGCAAAATATAGAGATATCTGCAACTGAACAGAAAATTATTCATTTCATAGAAAACATTGAAATGAAAAAAGACTTTGAAAAACATAAAAAGAAACTGGCATAACCATTTCATTACAAGAAATTATAGACACATATCAGTCTATGAAATTGGGTGGAGTCTCAATTGACGAATTTCCTCTTATATTGTATGGAATGTTTATGGTTATTTGTACCTATGTTTATTTGTATAATATGTTTATAATGCTTCATTTGAAATTCCTATATTTCCTCATATACTTTATGAAGTCAATACCATAGTACAATTTAAATGTGAGAAAGACAATATCATCTCTATAGTTATAGACCACATTTACATGGATGACAAAATATTTGTCTCAATCTGAATTGATTAAAAAATTAAAAATGCTTTTGACAATATTTGTTTGGTGATTGATATCATAGAGTATGTGGCAAATAAGTCAGAATGCTCTTTTAATTGTTTATGTTGATATTTCCAAAATATGGCTTCAATTAAATTTATGAAATATGTTCTTTGAATAAGTAGTTTCCACATTTTTTGTTAATTAGATTGTAATTTAATATCTTTAACACATGGGCAGATTTATTACAAATTGGCTTGTTTCTCAACCTATTAAGCTAGGACACAGGACCAAATGATGTTGCCAATGATGTTGAGGATCAGTCTAAAAGTTCTATGAATAATCCGGCTGATACAGGTCAGTGTCTTGAGCTACGGCTACTACTTCTTGAATGCAAGATTGCAGATGAAACAGAGTTTGGGAAAACTATAACTCACTATATCATCTAGTGAAGTTTAGATTTTTGCACTCCAGATCTAAAACTCTTCTCTTTTAAGAGTGGGATTCAGGGAAATAAGAATTTATTTCCCCATTATCTAGCATAGGGGGCATCACATGCATTCCTAATGATAGCTGTAACATTTTGTTTGCTACTTTTCAAAGTTGTACAGATTAAAACCATTTGGAGTGGTAAAAATAACCATTCATAAAATATTTGATAACGTGACTAAATTATTGGACGAGAAAAATGCTGTGGACATAGTGTACTTAGATTTCAGTAAGGCATTTGACAAAGTAGATCACAACCTACTTCTTGGTCAATTAGAAAAATGTGGAGAAAGCAGCATCAACACCAGAGGATTTGCACTTAGCCGACAACCACACTCAATGTGTAGTCATGAATGAAAATATATCTATATGAAGGGAAATAAGCAGTGAGGTACCTAGAGGTTCTGTCATAGGCAAAATACTCTTCAATATCTTCATATATGATTTAGATAAGGGAAAAAGGGGAACTCATCAAATTTTCAGGTGACACCAAGCTGGCAGGAATAGCCCCAGAATCAAACATGAATAGAGCTGGAGGGGACCTTAGAGGTCTTCTAGTCCAACCCTTTGCTCAAGCATGAGACCCTATAATACCATTTCAGATAGGTAGCTGTCCAGTCTTTTCTTAAAAATCTCCAGTGTTGAAGCACCTACAACACCGGTTAATTGTTCTCACAGTTAGGAAGTTTCCTCTTAATTCCATATTGTTTCTCTCCTTGATTAGTTTCCATACATTATTTCTTGCCTTGCCTTGTAGTGTTTTGGAAAATAAGTTGACCCCCTTTCTTTATGGCAGCCCCTCAAATACTGGAATACTGCTATCACCCCTAGTCCTTCTTTTCTCGACACTGGCCATGCCCAATTCCTGCTGAAGTATTCCCTGAAGGAATGAGGCAGGAGGCTCCTGAGGTAAGTCAACAGCAGTTTATTAGAACAGATCTGTACAGTAGACAGGTTAGCAGTAGACAGGGACCTCCCCCCTGCTTGACAGCTATTTATAAGGAGCTGTCAAGCAGGGAGGCCAATAGCCGCATGTCTGACAGCCCCACACTCAGCCATGCCGCACCTTAGCCAATCAGGCGCGGCCTGGCTGTTGCTGGCTGTCAGTCGTAGCTATGAGACCTAAACACCTGCAACCGTTTTTCATAAGTTTTTGTCTCCAGGTTCTTAATCATCTTAGTTGCTCTTCTTTGCACTTTTTCCAAAGTTTCAACAGATTCAGAAAGATATTGACAGACTTGAACACTGGTCCTGTCTAACAAAATGAAATTTAATGGTGAGAAAATATGGCTTTACACTTAGGCAAGAAAAACCAAAGATACAGTATAAACAAATGGAATATGGTTCAATAACAGTAACTGCAAGAGGAATCTTGGAGTCCCAGTGGGAAATCACAAAATGTCTTTGGTACAGAATGCTTTTATATATAATAAAACAAGAGAAAGAAAAACATCTCTGTTCAAATTATTTATTTATGTTCTCAAAAGAAAAAAAATAACCCTAATCTTGTATAACCCATGGCAAAAAAACCTATTCAGCTTTTCTTTTTAATTCATACAAATAACATGACTTTAAGAATTGGATATGAAGAAAGTCTTTTTATCCAAATGGATTAAGTGGTAGCTTCTGATGTGAAATATTTAACTTTAGCCTAAATTAATTTGAGTCATTTTTCTTGAAACACTTTGCATATTTAACATGTGAATCTCATACTGAGCTATTCCTAATATACTTACATCTCTGAAAATATATTTTAATGATGACTATACAATAAATCTTTCAAATGGTTTTATTAGAATTGTGAAATTATATGTGAGATATTTATTTTATCAAGATTTTTCCTAACTGGAAATTCTGTTATCTTGGCATATTTACTTTAGATAACAATTGATTTAGCTATTTCTTTCTTAGAGAATTTGTATAAAGTGATACCAATTGAAATAGCTCATATTTCAATTCAGTAATGTAATTCTGTGATATATTAGCATCACTACTTACATACAAAATTATCTTGATAATACATGATTTGCTTATTTGTAGCCATATTTCAAATAACCTAGACATACACAACCACAGCCCCATAACATGTGATTTATCAAACATCTGCAAAATACATGCAACCATACATCTCAAAGCTTATTTGTTTATTTTTTTAATGGTCATATGTAGAGATGATCCAGCATGTGTGCCTTACACACAATACACATGAGAGAGAGCGGTGAGGGAGGAAGGGAGAGAGGAAGGGAGGGAGGGGAGATTATAATCACTAATAAATTTACATTGTGTCTTTACTGGACATTATAAAAGAAAGAGCTTTCTCGTTTGTTCTCATCAAGTTTTCTTGATTTCTTTGCTTTTATCTTGCCAGTTAGAAGTACACACATATTTGTCAATATTCTTTCAGCCAGAAAGTAATTGTTATTCTTTCTGCATAGGGGCCAGAGAACTAGGAAGTTATACTTGTTGCATAAGAATTAGTTGCTGGAAAGACGGAAACATTCTGACAATTCACTATGTATTGTAAGAAGTATTTGGTATGCTTGCACATACAGAGCCTCTTCTTTCTACAATTTCCCCATGGAGAGAGTGTTAGATTCTCCAACCTCATGTTTTTACCTGGAATTCCATGTATGCAGTAGCGGACATCTAGCTGTTATCCCACAGCCAAGTATTTAATAAACCCTATTCTCTGCATTTTCCCAGTCTCTCTCCTCTCTCTCTCTCACTCTCTCTCTCTCTCTCTCTCTTCTTCTCTCTCTCTCCCTCCCTCCCTCCCTCCCTCCCTCCCTCCCTCCCCCTCCCTCCCTCCCTCCCTCTACACATACATATATACATACATACATACATACATACATACATACATACATATATATTAGACTTTTTATCTCCCTTTATTTAGTCTCCCTTTATTTATCAGCACAAATACAACATATATATATATATATATATATATATATATATATATATATATATATATATATATATATATATATGCATTATGTATTATGTATATACAGTGTATGTACAAGGACACAAGTATATTCTCTCAAATATAACTAGTATAAGAAGTTTAATAAACAAAAAGTATTTTGAATGATAGTTCTGAACTGAAAACTTTTGAAAATCATTCTCAGTAAAGTAAGGATTGATAAAGATTATACTAATATTAATATTTTGGACTATTTGTCTTTATTTTATGTCTTTTTTATTTAATAGTGGTAATAAGTGTTCTTTCTTTCTTTCTTTCTTTCTTTTTTAACTTTATACTGCAATTGGCTTGACAATTGTGAAGCAACTATCCTTGAGAAAAAAACTTTGAGTAGAAATGAATAAATGATCTTTAAATTCATTAAATTTACTTCTTCAAAAAGAACAGCATAAATTATGCTGAAAATGTTTGTTTCAAATTTGTGTATTGCATCCAACAGGGATTGTCTTTTGAAATAAACCAACAATCAAATAAACCAATCAAATAAACCAACAATCAACTATTTGTTGACCTCCATCATTAGCATTTTAATTATTTGACACTTCCAGCCCAGCAAACATAAATATGAATTGATTAAATATTTGGGATGTTGCAATGTGATTTGCATTCAAGTCATGACCTAAAATATACAAGTAAATACAGTAAAGCATGTGTCTATCTGTGACACGAGTAAACAATTCTAAAGCAAAAGAAAACAAAATGACAATTGATAATGATATTGGATAAAATTCAAAACATTTGTCCCCTCCTGAGGATGCAATCAGCTGTGCAAAAGTTAACAACAGCTTAAAGCAAATTGCATTGGAATTCAAGAGAGGGTTTAAGAAAAAGAGGGATCTGGTATTCATAAGAAAAATGTAAGTATTTCTTCAGCATTAGGGTTTAACATCGCTAGAGATTAGAAGGAATGCTTAATTTGATCCATTTGCAGAGCTATTCTAAGCATGTTTATTCAGAAATAGATTTCATTTAGTTCAGTGAGTTTAATTCCCAGGTAAATAATTTTTGGATTGCAGTCACACTTTGTAATGTAATAAAAACACACTCTTGTTACTGAGAATGATAATAATGAAAACTGTTCCATATGTATTTGGGAAAAATTCAGCTGAACACAATAGTATTACTCCAGAACAAACATATGATGGTGTGTGTGTGTGTGTGTGTGTTGAGAATAAACATAAAATTTCAATTAGTGAATTTATCTTGAAAGTGAGCATACTATTTTTAGATTTTGGGTAGATTCAATCAGATAAAGTTCAACTCAGACTTCTTAATGGGCCTGTAAAAAATCTGGCTAAGAGTGCACACTTCTTTGTAAACTAAAATTTCTTCAGTTCTTTCACTTCTTCATTGTAAAAGACCAGATATTTATATTAAAATTGAGAAGTCACACTCTAAACCAGTTAATTAGGTTGAATCAAGTATTTATAGAAAAATATATTTCACAGAACTAAATAGTGCAGAAGGTTTTCTATGTATAGATTTGTTTCGTTTATTTTCAAAAAATAGCATTATAATGCCTTGGTAAGACCACATTTGGAATATTTCATCCAAATTTGGTTGTGACAATATTTTTTAAAAAAGATAGTGAAACTCCACAAAGAATGCAAAGGGTAACCAAGATTATTAGGTGGCTGGAGGCTAAAACATATGAAAATCAGGTGCAAGATTTGGGTATGTCTAGTCTAATGAAAAGAAAGACTGGGGTGATATGATAACAGTGTTCCAATATATGAGGGTCTGTCACAAAAAAGACAGGGTCAACCTGTTTACCAAAGCCCCTGAAGACAGGACAAGAACAAGTGATGGAAACTAATCAAGGAAAGAATCAAACTAGAACTAAGGAGAAATTTCCTGACAATGCAAAAATTAAGCAGTGGAATTAGCTTCCTCCAGTGGACACTTCATCATTGGAAATTTTAAAGAGGAGATTGGATAGTGATTTGCCAAAAATGGTATAGGGTTTCCTGCTTGAACAGGAAGTTGGACTAGAAAATCACCAAGGTCCCTTACAACCCTGCTATTCTGTTCTGCATATCAACCACAAATTTTGTCATCCAAATACATCCTTTATTAAATGAAAAGCATCTTTATTTGTCTTGCAAACATACCCCTTTTTTAAATAAAATGATTTTTTTAAAACTAAAACCATAGCAAACTGCCCAAGGTCATTCTATTTTATTGTTTAGCTTTTATTTTTATTTAGTGTATGGCAAATACATGGACTTATAGTCATAGTCTGACAATGTTGTTTATCTATTGCCATGTATTTAGAAAGCTAGAAGTTCTAAAGATGTCTGGCTGCCAACTGTCATTAACTGCCAATTCTTCAATGTAGTCTGGCTGCCACTTGTTCCTAGTTGTTTGGTTCACACTACCATGCTATCCAGGGTGTACCACGAAGAGGCAAACTAGCATCACACCCCAATGTTTAGGTAAGCCAATGTCTCTGAAAGATTGAATCAATGGACCATGGATAGAACCCAATGTATTCCAAGTGGGTTCTAATTCTAAATGGAAACTACTTCATGTGTAAGCATCAGAAAGTTGTTATTATCATACTCTCCATTTTTCTATAATGTACAAATGTACTTTCCAAAATGAAAATAAAATCATAGATTGATAGGGTGGCATCATCAATGTATGTAGTGAAAATGGGAAAAAACATTATTTTGTAAATTAATGGGAAGATGAGAGAGTTTTGGTTCCCATTTATTTATATAGATTTCCAATTTATATTGCACCATATTGTAGCAGTTAATGAGTCAACAGTGAACAGTGAGATTTAAATTGAAATATATGTGCCTAATTACCCTTTGCATCTAAAGGTCTCTCTTCCTCCCTTGCTCCCTCCTTCCCTCCCTCTCCCTCCTTCCCTGCCCCCCTCTCTTTCTCCCCCTCTCCATAATTCTATTTCTCATTTATAAGAAGTAGTGAACTTGCATTTTTAGAGTAGAACACACTATGTGAACATGTTCAAGTGAGGTTAAAATTTATCACTCAATTCAATTCACTCATATATTCATTTGAACACTTTCATTTTCAATGCAGAAAACATCTTACCTCAGGCATTTTTTTCAGTAAGTTTCCTTTCTTTCATCTATAGCCTTCCATGAACCAAAGGACAAAAAGCTGAAAAAAGAAGATACTCTTATGAAAAATTCTAAATTATGCAACAAGCATTCAAAAGTGAAATGCAGAGTTTAAAGAGCTGTAAATGATAGAAAAGCCATATTCAGGAAATTGTGGGGCCTGCTGATGCAGTCTTCCTTTACAGTCATATGAAGAAATGAAATGTCCACAGTTACTTCTCATAATGCCCAATTCATTTTCTATAGCCAAGGTTTTATCAATGTCACTTAAATTTCAAATGAAAGAGAGCATATATAGAGATCATTATCTAAGCCTCCCATTAATTAAAGTTATTTCATGCATTTCAGTGTCCATCAACCTTTTTCTAATGAAGATATTTTGTCCTGGTATCTTACAAAATGAATGGTTTAAAAATAGAATGTGTAATTATTCATTGAACATTTTATTGTACTGTATTCATTTTTATTTATTTTTGAACTAACTGATTGGATTTTTTTTCCAATTCTTCATGATAATCAACTGAAACTGAAATATTTTACTTTATTTGAGCTATAAAGGTTTATTTTAAAAAAGGTATATAGAAATATTACTGTTATACCTATGTTTGGGACTAAAAAGGTAAAGGTTTCCATGTCAGTTGTGTCTGACTCTAGAGGACATGGTGCTCATCTTTGTTTCTTGGCCAAAGAATTACTTGATTTCAAATTATTCTGCCTGATTCTAAGCAATAGTTCAGCTGGTAAATCTGGATCTGACCCAGTTGTACTGATTCAAAATGTTTTATGCATTTGAATAGAAGTGGTCACAAATGATCCTAAAGAACTGGCACTTCATTCTTTGTATATTTTTCCCCTCTTGCCTTTAGATTACAAACCATAGCCGATGTATTTATGAGTTGATAGCTGATTTCTTGTGAATTACATAGCAGCATGTGGCTGAAGATTATTGCTGTTCTCTAATTTCACATTTGTTTTCAATTTGGAAGACAAGAAAATAAATCGGACTGTGATTTTCTCCCTTACTTGATGTGATTGTTGAGTTGAAAGAAATGCTGCAGTAGCTAGCCTAAGGAGATTTAACAACATTAAATCAATGACAACCATCTTTCTTTAAAATGAAAATTCATAGGGTTTTTGGTTGCTCATTTTAAAAACTAGGCAACAAAGTATGCAATTCAAGATGATTTGAATTATTTCACTCCAGTGCATCTGTAGATTGCAAGAAGGTCAAATGTTAAACTAACTTTAGAAAAAAAATAGAAAAACATAGAGAATGCACACTTTGGTTATCTAAAGCTTGCAGCTTTGGAAATATCTTTTTACCACATAGGTTTATGTGTAACTTTTACATTAAGAAAATGTGTAGCAAAAGCAAGAAATCCAGATAAAAATATTTTCCCCATATATCTCCTCAATCCATGTCAGGCTTATTCTACAAGAACTTACACAATTTGGTGTAAAATTAGACATTATCACACTTAGGAAAAGTAGCCTTATAAATCAATTGGCAGTTCTGAATACATTTCTATCTATATACTGCATGTTTATATACATACACTAATTAAATATTGAATCTCTTCTTCCCGTGCATTTCTTTATGACATATAAGTTCTTTTGCGTTTTTCACTGTCTCTCAATTATTGGAAACAGCTGAATATTTACATTCTCTGTATTACTTTCACTCTTGCAGCCCACTCATTTCTATGTATCTGAAGAGAAACAAAACACCCGATTCTAATATACTCTCCTTATTATATTTGAGACAAGAAGTGATTCAGAATAACTTGTATGTGTGTGTGTGTGTGTATGTAAATTATATATATTTGTGTGTATGTGCATGTGTATATATATATGTGTGTTGTTTGTGTGTGTGTGTGTGTGTGTGTGTTTATATATACACATACCCACATATATATCAGTGGTGGGATTCAGCCAGTTCGCACTATTCGGGAGAACCAGTTCTTAACTTTCTAAGCAGTTTGGAGAACCAGTTGTTGGAAGAAATCTCATTTTGTCCCCCCCTCCCCAACTTTACAAAGCTAATCCTGTAAAGAAGGCAGGAAGGAAACATTCTGGTGTTGTTTCTAGCCTAATCTTTATTACCCTGCTTACAGAAACTGCCTCTCCAGTTAACCCTTGTTACATTGTAACAGCTAAGGCGAAGTGCCCATCGACCTGAGTGACGTTGAGTTGGCCACGCGTACCCAGTCACATGACCACTAATTTCTGCCTACCCAGCTGGTCATCAGTTGGTCAAAATTATTTGAATCCCACCATATATATATGAAAAGTTTTTAAAGCAAGACCTGAGTACACAGTATTCTCTCTTTTTTTCTGAACTGTGGTTTTGTTTTTCTTTTATGAGATTGGTTTGTTTCATTTAGAGAAAAGAAAAGACACATTTCACAATGCTATAATGACAATAGCTTGCATTCTAATAATTATTTTAGGGACTCTAATTTTACCTTTTAATACTCAGAAAAAGCAGGTGGCAGTAGCCCTTTCTGTCACATAAACACACTGCTCTTTGGGGAGAATAGCAGATAAGATCTCTCTTAGAAGTTTAGTGTGGGAAGTGTAAACCATCAAGCCATTGCTCCAAAAGGACAAGAAAGTCAAACTGTGCATTCAAGAGTATTGAGTTTTTGGAAAAGGAGATTTCAAAAATACAGGCTTCCATTCTAAAAGCTTATCCATGTCACCACAACAGGATTTCTGTGTGGTTAACAAATATTAAAAGATAGTATTTTCTTTGGTTCTTAATATAAAGTTGGGTGATTGGGTGAGTAAGATCCTATGTAAACTTGAGCTATAAATTGCCTAGTAAATATATTCTTGACTAATTTTCTTTTCTCTAAGGCAGTTGCTTTCCTCCTTCTATCCCACTATGTTTGTTTTTTTTTTAAAGTAGAGTTTGCATTAAATCCATTTTTCTCCATATAAGTAGCTTTGATTTCAACAGTACCTTATGTTTTTAAAATAAGCACAAGATGACATCTTGAAACCAGCATATTAAATGAAAATATGTTCAATTGGAATTAACAGAACCAACATTTTTGGAATGGTTATTTCTAAGAAAAAATAGAGAAATGTTATTTTTTTGTGCTTTCCTAGATATTTTTTATTGTTACAGTATTCCATTAAATATATTTTTCTAACAAGTATTAAATATAATTTAACATTTCATGGTGACATTTTCTAAGATAAAAATATACCCAAGATGAACTGAACCTCTTCTATTTTGTTCAAAGTACACAACAAACATGCTGAACATCCTTATCTGAACTTTGCCATTTATTTGCACATCAAAGAGAGCATTTTAACAAAACAAACCTGACTCATATCCCTTTCTGAGTACGTGTGCAACAAAAGCCCAGCGACATTTGATTGAGGTCTGAGGAATTATATAGCAAATGTCTAATTTAAATTTTTCTATTGCTTGGTCTTTATGAGTTCCTGCTGTTTAAAACCTATTAAATTTGCCCTTCTTCATGAAAATAACAGGAAACAAAACAATGTTCTGAAATAGAATGAATAGATTTCTTTTTTAGACCAGATACATATTTTAATATCAAGAAGAGGTAGCAAAAATTGGGTTTCCAAAGAAAAAAAATAAAGTCTGCAAGTTATAGTTTAATGGGTTCTTGCAGGAGGAAGAAAGCCAATAATAGGAGATAGAGATAATTGAATCATATGGATAAGTTTAGTTTCTGACTCGAATGATCATAATGGTAATCCTGGTGGAGATTTACTGGAAGAAACAGATTCTGGAATTCACTCAGGCTTGCCTGACTATGCATATTTAAAAGATAGGTTAGATGACCCCAAATATTAACCTTGTCAATTAATACTTTAGTGCATATTTATATGCATTGTTCATTATCCTCAAATTTATCACTATCTTTTCTTCTGGAGATTTTAAAAAAATCTGATGGTAGTAGCCTTAAGATAATAAAAACATTAGGGATATTCATGCTTTAATGTTTATTTATTTATTGAATTTATATTGCTGCTTATTCGACCAGGGCGACTCAAGGCGGCTTACAGAAAATAAAAACACATTTAAAACAATTAAAAACTAACAAAAGAATCAAATAAATTAGTATAGTACAATATAGCAAAATCATTCCCCACCCTCCATCACCTGCCCCAGTGATAGCAGATTACACAAGCCATTTAATGCGCTCCATCCCACTCTGGGTTCCCCAGGCATGCTGGCAGAACCAGGTGTTCAGCGCTTTCCAGAAGAGTATTAGAGTGGGTGCCATTCTAATCTCTGGGGGAATGATGTTCCAGAAAGAGGGAGCCACCACAGAGAAGGCCCTTCTTCTGGGTCTCACTAGATGATGATGACTTAAAGATAATAAGGTCTTAGTTAGAAATTTTAAGGACCACCAGCCAGTCAAAAACGGAGCCGCTGCTGCTTGGGACCAGCAAGCGCACCATCTACATGGCTGGGCGGCTGCCCTGGTACAACGAGATAGGCACTCATTTCAAAGAAGATTTTGTCATTGGCTTGTGTGGTGGCAGTGCGTCTGGCAAGACTACAGTGGCCAACAAAATCATTGAAGCATTAGATGCCTTGGGTGGTGCTCCTCTCCATGGATAGCTTCTACAAGGTGCTGAACAAAGAACAGCAAGAGCAAGCTGCTTGTAATGAATAAACTTTGACCATCCTGATGACTTTGATTTTGACATGCTCATCAGTGTCGTACAGCACCTTTAGTTTTGCAAAGATAAGACATTTCAAATGGATGCGGTATAACCCACTTCACTAATGAAAAAATTAAAATACCCAATGGCATTTCTAATGTTTGTTTTGTGCCACAAGGTGCTGTCATACCCATGTTGGGTACTACGATCCTAAAGAAAGGAGAGAAAAACATAGTTTTGAAATAATTATTTCAATGACTTAATCTGAACATTCTTAGATAGTTTAAGGATAAAATATTCTTAAATATTTTCAGGATAAAGGAAAAAAGAAAAATGGTGTCCTCTCCCAAAACTGAACAGGCTTTCAATAGATTAAGCAAGAGTGTTCAATTTTTTTATGAGTCTCCCAGGATCAATTAACTTCAATTTTTATTTTTAAAAAGTGGGTTATTTTATAGGTACATACATTTATATAGAGTTATGTGGGGATTTATCCGGTATAGAATTAATAACGTAGCTTAAATCTTGTTCCAAAATGTAAGATCCTGGGAAATCTGCCAAAATAGTCATGTGGATTAAATTTCAGAATAAATGAACTGCTGAATTGTTTCCAATATATATCCTAACTCGTTCAAACATATTTCATATTAAATGGTTTAACCAGTAAACCTAGAATGTTATTAGAATTAATGCTAAATAAAAATATGAAAAGTCTTTTAAAACTCTATGTAACATCAAAAATAGTTATTATTTGTTCCTTTTCATATAAAACTAAAGAATAATTAATTGATTGCTCAATGTTGGTTATTGATATGTCACTATTATGTCATAAGGAGTGATCACATATACAGGTACAATGCTTAAGATAATTTGACTCTATTTTGAATATATGAAGTAATCAACAGAGATTAAACTGTAATCATTAATATACTGTACATAACAGGAATTCATTGGTTCAGTTGGGAGAGAAAATATATAGAATGGCTGAAAGATTTCTGGAAATAGAATTTGTTACATACTGACAGGCAGTATTGTAGTTCCATGAAGCTCCTCTGATCTGGCGGGAACAATACTCAAATGTGATTGGTCAAGAGGTCTGACAGCTCCCTATAAAAGGGCTGCTGCCAGATAGAGTCTTTGCTGGATTGTACATAGTTGTCATTTAATAAAGAGCTGTTGTTGCTGAAGCCTGAATCTTGCCTCTTCCATTCACCCGATCTAACACTGGCAATGAAGGTGGGATTGGAAGGCAACTAGGCACCAAAAAAGCAAACACAATCCAGCAAGTCAATCCAGCCTGGAGCTAAGGGCAATATCAAGCAGCCATATTTAAGTGGCAAATTCAAATCTGCCTTGACTGAACAAGATGACTACGCACACCCCACCAGCTCTGTACGACCCAGCCACCAAGCACTGGGACTCGTATATGATGAGGTTCGAATGCTTCCTTGAAGCCAATGACTTCCTGGGCCTGTCTGAAGGCCAAAAGAAAGCCATGTTCCTGAGCTACTGTGGGCCAGACATATTCGACACCGCCAAGGACCTATCTAAGCCAATGTCGGTACAGTCAGTCACTTGGTCAATGCTACAACAGACACTGAGGACACACTACACTCCCAACTAGCTAAATATGTGCGGGGGCACGAATTCAACTCCATAATCAGAAAGAAGGTGAAATGATGAACCAGTATGTTGCCGCACTTCAGAAGGCTGTGGCCTACTGCGAATTTAGGGATTTAGATGAACTGTTGCTGGACAGAATTATTTGTGGTGTTTGGGATATTAATTTACAGAGGAGACCAGAATTAGTGAGAAAGGCCTCCATCTCAAAAAAGAAAAATGCCAAATTAATGTGCCAAGGGTTGGATTTCTGGGGTACCTGATCGACGGCTCTGGAATTCACCCAGCAAACAAACAAAAATCAAAGCAATCTAGGATGCCCCCACACCTCGCAATCAGATAGAGCTGAAGGTGTTCCTTGGACTCCTTAACTTCTGCAGCATTTTTGTCAAACAGAAAGCTGCTGTCACTGAGCCTCTGTATTGGCTCCTCAGCAAGAAGGCCAAGTAGACCTGGGGCAGAGCTGAAGCTGCCGCATTTACCGTGGTGAAAAGACTGCTGTCAGTGGACACGTTCCTGGTCCAGTACAACCAGACTCTGCCACTTGTGCTAACTTGTGATACCTCTCCGTTTGGCATCAGCCACTACATGCCCAATGGAACTGAGGCCCCATTGTCTACTACTTGAGTACCCTGTCAGCTGCCGAGAAAACTACAGCCAAATGGACCATGAGGTTCTGGCTATGGTAGCTGGCTGGAGACCGGCCTACTCTGGCATTGCTGTCACTGTGAATGACTCGTTGGACAATTTTCCTTGCAGCCTGCAGCTACCACCTTGTTCATCGGCCAGGCATCATCTTGAGGCATGTCGCCACCCTCAGCTGGTGCCTTCTACCTGAACTGCTTGCCGATCTGACCCCTGAGACTCCAGTTTTACTTATTGACTGGCTTGAGGCCAGCCCAGTTTCTTCCAATGAGGTGCCTGCCACTCAACGAAAGACCGAACCTCTTGCACAATTTTGAACTGGCTGTGGAGAGGGTGGTCCAAGGGGCCAGTTGGGCATGAATTTAAAATGTTTGTAACCAAAAGGGATGAACTGTCTGTTGTAAATAATTGTTTACTGTGGGGGACCGTGTTATTGTTCCAACCAAACTGCGAGTTGCAGTATTAGAGGCCTTGCATGTAGGGCATCCGGGAATTGTCTGGATGAAATCTTGGCCAGGCGGTACATGTGGTGGCCTAACATGGATAGGGAGATTGAAGAATGGGTGGCTATCTGCACACCATGCCAGGAGTCCAGTCCAGCTCCCCCAGAGGCGCCCTCTAAGGAATGGGAGCGTTCTCAGTCACCCTGGTCGAGGGTGCACATTGACTCTACCGGCCCTGTTCATGCCCAAGTCTTCATGGTAGTTGTGGACGCCTACTTGAAATGGTTAGAGGGTAGTCTCATGACTGCTACTATGACAAAGGCTGTCATCAAGGCACCACAGAGACTTTTTCCCCACTCACAGCAGGCCTGATGTCCTAGTCTTGACAATGGCCCCAATTTACAGCAATTTGAGACTTACTTAGCTTCTCAGGGAATCAGGCATCCCCTGATCACTCCATTCCATCTGGCCTGTAATGGACAGGTATAGAGAATGGTGTGATCTGCAAAAGAAGCCCTATCTAGAATGGAGGTGAGAAATTGGCAAACATGGGTAGACCAATTCCTCCTTTACCAGCACATCATACCAAGTGCAACCACCAGCAGAATCCTGCCGAGCTTCTGATGTGTCACTGACTCATATAGCTCTTAGACTGGCTACACCCAAATTATTCTGCTGCAACACCCCCTGATTCAACCAGCAAACTTAGACACTTTAGCATAGGGGATCAAGTTATGCCCACCACATCGCTGGGGGGGGGGCTCTCTGGATTCCTGCCACTGTTACAGGAATCACTGGACCTCTCGCTCTTACCAGTGAGAGCTCGAGGATGGTAGGATTTGGAGGCAGCACACTGACCAACTCTGAGGCGGCCTCTCCCAATCCAACCTTGGGCAACCAGACGTAACTCCTGCATGAGTTACCCAAAGCCCTATCCAAACAAAGCACAAATTTACTCCTTCCAAAGACTACTCAAGCCAAAGGTACCAGGGTAATTATCTGCTGAAGTTTCAGGGTTGCAGCGAGTTCCAAGCAACTGGCTACAGAAACTCCAGCCATGCCCTGTGGAAAGTTCCAGGAGCTTCCAGCAGGTGAAGCCAGAGAGGAAACAGGCCCATCCGACCTGACCAAAGTTCCAGCGCCAACTGAACTGCGCAGGTCAGGGAGAGAAAATCCACCTACCTGTCTGAGTACATTACAAGTGGGATCAGCCCAACTAAGAGGGAGGGGTGTTACATACTGACAGTCAGTAAGGTAGTTTCCACCAAGGTCCTCTGATCCAATGGGAACAATACTCAAATGTGATTGGCCGAGGGGTCTGACAGCTCCCTATAAAGGGCTGCTGCCAGACAGCTTCTTTGCTGGATTGTACATAGTTGTCATTTAATAAAGAGCTGTTGTTGCTGAAGCCTGAATCTTGCCTCTTCCATTCACCCGATCTAACAGTATTTATTTATAAAGCAGATAACTATTGACCTTTATGATGTTTCTTTCTGTTTTCTATCTGACTTTGAGTAATAGGCAGAGGGCAACCAACAAATTAAATAAGCTTTTCAAATACATGCTAATAATGATGGATTTTTACTACATATAAACTTGTTGAATGAGATAATTTTCAAATAAAATTATTTGCAAATAAGGAGGTATAACATGAAATAAAATGAACCATCTTGGGGGAGGAGACTCATACATTTTGAATCAAACAGTCTCTTTTTATAGCATATTTTCTTTAAGTAACTAAATAATTGGCAGCATCGTGGCACAATTATAAATTCCATATTTAAAGAAAAACTATCCTGAAATGCCAACTAAAGATATATGTAGTTGGGGACTATATTGAACCAATTATAAAGAAATACCATAAATTAACAGTAAATTCTTATTTCAGATTTCTATTGTAATAAGGGGATATAAAGGAAGAATATCAGTAAGAAACATTATTTTAGTTCTGCCTTGATGAATAAATGCCCTGAAATAACAGTCCAGTAATGATGGAAACAGTTCTAAGAGTTCTAATTAACAGGTTTGATGGATGTTCTAAGTTAAATGCCTGAAGTTTCTACAACTGTAGTAAAGGGTGAGTTTAGCCATTTATAAAAGCTGATGTTAATGCAATCAAATAGGAAAGCACAAAGTGTTTAAGATTAACTTAATAGTTATTTTGATCAATTAAAATAGCTGTAAGAAAATATAATAATATAACAAGTGATAAATCTATAAGAATTGGAAACTAAAAACTCTAAAGGAGTTTTTTTTAACCAATTATTATTATAGCATTAACAATATTGAAATCAATTCTGCTTCAATCTTATTGACTTATGTCATTAGCAGGAACATAGATTCCCTAGGTGGGGGAGGTGTTTAGTAAGAAATTGCTGTTCTCTTGACCAAGTCCATTCCCAATCACATTTCTCCATTCAAGATAATATTGATTTTTTGAAACCAAGAATGCAGCTCTTTATTATACAAAGTATGATAACTTCTCATTAGCAATATTAGAAATGGCTGTTATTTAATGGCATTATATGCAGAGTTTTTTTTTTTTTTAATGTTACATTCAGTATAATTGCTTTAGAGTAGATATTGCTGCTTTTTAAAATCATAACTTATGTAACAGATATTTATCATCCTTTGACCATGTTTGGTAATATATTTTAAGGAAAGAAAAAATAAGAGGAATAAATTTCTCTTCCAATATTTTTGCTGCTGTACCAGATAGTTTTAACTGAAATATTCTTGATCACTATAGCCTGTGTTCTAACTACAACAAATCCACATTATTTAATGCCACCTCTGGAGAGGTTAGTATAGTGATAATACCTTTTCAAGGCCTTTGTATGTAAAAGAAAACCTAGAATATTCAATTGTTTCATATTCCAGAAGGCCCTGGAGAGTACCGTTATACACCCATATTGGGGGCATACCAAGTGCCTTGACAAAACATCTAATCATTCCTTGCTCAGCTGATAAGGAGGAGAGTTTGTGGCTTAGAGGTTATTATAACTGCCTAACATGTAAAATAGGCCAAGTTCAAATCCCAGTAAGGGTATGGCTAGCTGATGACATCTAAATAGCTTGAAATAGATCTATACTAGTCTCCTTTCATTTATTTATCAGCAAAAAACAAATCAATACAAATGGTTTCTTCCTGGAAAGCTCCTAGGGTGGAGCTGAAAGGCAAAAGGGAATATATATGCCATATATGAATATATATATATACATACATGCATGTTTTGTTTTATCTCTGTTCCTTGAACAACAGAAACAGCACAACATAGCTAAACAATATGCTAATATTAATTATTTAATAACACATTATTACTTAAAGTGGTATTGGTAACTATAGTTATTTAACTTGGCAAACCACTGATTTTCTGTAATCATTTCTAATGTCTACAAAATTTCCAACTCCCTCACTGTTTTAATACTGTGATATAAATACTGTTCCTAATAGTTATAACTATGTCATATTTTTGGCAGTAGAAGGTGACATTTTTCAAATACTTTAAATCCGTGCTATTCAGTGCAAAATTCAGAGATAAAGAATGTTGCCATAGATGTCTGGTAGTTATGGCAGAAGCAAGGGTAATTGAGCAAAACCTGACATGTGCATAATTATGTAATCATGAAAATGTCATAAGTTACTTATATCAGAAATCTTGATAATCAGATGTATAATCATAGCATTTATATGCTTATGTTTTGTGCTGCCGCACATTTCCTCCAATGACAAAATATTCCATGTAATTGGTCATTGACCAGAACTAAATAATCATGTAAAAAAAGTCTAATGTTTCTGCATTATTATAAAACTGATATTGAATGAAACAGATAAGTGGCTATAGACGACTAAATGCAGATAAACAATTCATTTAATAATGCTATTATAGGGATTACCTGAGATTCTTATGTTCTTTATGCCACCATTTAAACAACTGTTTTTAAAAAAAGATATTATATGTATAGTATTTAAAGAAGCTTATTGCTTTATATATTTTTTCAAAGAGAAACATTTTATTGGTTCTCAAAGTAACTGACTAGATTACAGATATATTTATTCAGATGCCATATTTTAAATTACAATTGGAAAATAATATTTCATATGGTAAGGGAGGGGAGTGAGAGGTTTTCATTTTATATATAACCAGTAAGCACACTTAATTTTGACTATTATAAAGAACAGTTGACCATGCTATACTATGAAATAGTTAAATTAGAAATATCATCAATATCAATCAGAATAGAGCTAGAAGGTACCTTGGAAGTCTTCTAGTCCAACCTCCTGCTCAAGCAGGAGACCCTGTGCCATTTCAGACAGGTGGCCTGTCCAGTCTTTTCTTGAAAACCTCCAGTGACCCTACAACTTTTGAAGGCAAGCTGTTCCACTGATTAATTGTCCTCACTGTTAGGACGTTTCTCCTTAATTTCTGGTTGTTTCTCTCCTTGATTAGTTTCCATTTATTGTTTCTTGTCTTGCCTTCTGATGCTTTGGAAAAATAGGTACCCTCCTCTTCTTCGTGGCAACCCCTCAAATACTCAAATGCTCTGTACTTGTGCTATTGGTTTTTCCTTCCAAGGTATATAACCTTGCTTTTCTCCACATTAGATTTTCATGTTATTGGATAGGGCCCATTGTTCAATCTGTCAAGATCTTTTGTCCTCTGGAGTGTTGGCTATTCCTGCCAGCTTAGTGTCATCTGCAAATTTTAAAATGCAAAAGTTATTTTCATTTTCATATAACAAATTGTATGAATGTATGCATATATATGAATAGATAACATGTATGTTATTTTTTCACTCTTCTCCCCAATTCATACTTCTATGCAACTGTAGACTGAAATGTAGAGTTTCAGTTTTTATAATGGACAAATGATGTTTGCTTCATTTTATTATGCTATATGCTTTTATAAAAGTGAAATGTGATTTTCCTTATGCACTTCTTATGCTACTAGAAGACATAGATACACTGGCTGCTTAGGAAAGTAGCAAAGCCTTTTTCCCCATTCTAGGACTATTAGGGTTATTAGTGCATAGTACCAATTTCTAAATGCCAATAAATAAATTGATATCTGAATGGAAAGAAATAATACTGTTTTTTCTGGCTATGACCTAAACATAACCTAATCTACAAAACTTAAATATTCTGAGACAATTTGCTCAGGATTTATGAAAGTTTGAAAGGCAAAGAAAATAAGTTCTAGAAAAGGTATGCCTCCAACACTGCCTACAATTTATTGGTGTAAAACCCATTGAAGATGGAGAGGATGTGCTTAAAGATTGCTTTAAGTGCTTTAAGACATTATTAAGCCGCTGTCCAAGGAAGTCAGATCATCCAGAAACAGGTTTTCATCTAATGATTGAAGAACATAAATTATTGGATCTTCTTTTTACTCCCTGCCTCATTCTTTTTCCATTTAGTCTCATATCTATAAAATAACTTGTAGGTATACTGGTGGCAAGATCACAAGTCTGACTTTGGCTTTTTAATTTGGTGCAACAAGTCACCTTTGTCACGTTCTGAGCATGCTCGCCAAGTTTGTGTAATGGCGGGAGATAGCCAACAGCTGATTGGCTTACCATCTGACAGCCCCAAGTATAAAAGGGAGCTGTCAGATGGGAAGCCGTGCTGTTCTGTCTCAAGCCGGGTCCATTTGTTAGCTTCTTATGTCAAGGAATAAACTCATTAGCCTTTTATTCCTGTCTCCACCTCAGTTACTTCGGCCACAACCCACTGTCCTAGTACACAATACTGGCGACGAAGGTGGGATTGCCGAATTGAAGTCTGGAGTGAGCTGGTCACTACGAGCTGAAGTCACTAGCTGAAGTTACAATTGGGAACTGAACTTTGTCACTCGCGAGAGACATCGCTGTTGATTTCCTGACAGGAATGGCCACCCTAACGGTGCATTCAGCCAGGGCTCTGAGACTTGGGAGTTGTACGTAGCCCCAGTTCAAATGTTTCCTGATCGCACATGACTTCACTGACTTGACGGATGAATGGAAATGCACGGTTTCCTGTCAGTTTGTGGGTCTGACATTTTCACACAGCAAGGGCGCTAACAGCCCCAGACCCCCCATCAAATCGGTTCCATGGCAGCTGTTAATGGCAAACTCAAGAGCCATTACGCTCCATCACCATCCAAAATAGCCCGCCGGCACGCATTCCGCTGCAGGAACCAAGGGGAAGGTGAGACTATCAATAATTACATGGCCGCGTTAAAAACAGCAGCACTCCAGTGTGAGTTTAGAGACCTGGATGACGCCTTACTTGATCGGCTGGTTTGTAGCATCTGAGACTTGAGACTACAGTGACGTCTCTTAGCAAATGCCGACCTGTCATTCCAGTCTGCCTTAGATGAGGCCTGCACAGCAGAGCTAGCCTCAACCTCCCTAGCCACTATTAAGCAGCATCAAACTTCCGCAACTGCTGATCCCTTGGAACCATCCCGCATGGCTTCAGTTCACCAGGGGACGTGAGCGGAGATTCAGAGCTTGAAGAGATAGAGGAGGACATAAATCGCCTTAATGAGGGCAAACAAAAAGAGCTATGCGAGAGGCAAGGGTACCCCTAAATCTGCATGTATTGGTTGCGGAGGCAATCATGAAAGAGTTGAATGCAGATTTTAGGCAAGCCCTCTGCCAGCACTGCAGCAGAAGAGGGCACATTGCCAGAGTGGTGCCGGGCCGCACAGCCGATGAATGCCCCGGGCTCCAGGCCACCAAAATGCAAAACCCTCATTGATGCCTGAGGGACTGAAAAAAACAAGAGTTGAGTGTCATGCAATTCTTCGAAATACACCTAGCGGTGAATACATCAACTGGCAATCTTGCCACAGCATCAAGAAATGATCCAATTGACGGTGAACATCGAGGGGGCTCCGTGTCAAATGGGCTCGATACCGGCTCTGCCAATCCATAGTGTCCTGGAGCACTATAAAGAGACTGATTCTGAGAATTGCGAAGCGCCACTTTCAAAGCTGCAATTTGAACCTCACAGACTGTCAGGGAGCCTGATCCCTGTAATTGGCACTAGCAAATTTAATGTTCAGTTTAAAGGGTTTGAAGGCAGGCTACACTCATCATTGTTGAGGGAACGCTACTCAGTCTCCTTGGGCTGGATTGGTTTGATTCCCTTGGCCTTCACATCAGCGGCATATACAGCATTTAGGCACTCTGACCTGGACTGCCTTGTTAAAGAGTTTCCCGCTGTGTTTGATGGCCAGCTGGGCAAATACACAGGTCGCCTGTGTCCTTCAATCTTGATCCTTTGGTGCCTCCATCCACATGAAGCCACGGCGTGTGACAATTGCCCTCAAGCCTAAAGTAGATGCTGAGCTCAACAAGCTCATTGTTCAAGGGGTCCTTGAACTGGTGGACCATGCGAGATGGGAGACCCCCCATCGTCACACCTATCAAGCCCGATGGCAGCGTCAGGATCTGTGCTGACTACATTGCTCTATCAACCGTGCGCTGCCATCCAACGCATACCCTGTGCCCGGTGGTCCAGCATCTGCTTCACACCTTGGGCGAAGGCTCCATTTTCGCAAACCTGGACCTCGCCCAGGCAGCAGCTGATGGTCGACAACAATGCAGCAGAAGCCCAACCATCTTTACCATCTGACAACCCCGAGTATAAAGGGAGCTGTCAGATAGGAAGCCGTGCTGTTTCCGGTTCCATTTGTTAGCTTGTTATGTTCAAGGAATAAACTTGTTAGTCTTTTTATTCCTGTCTCTGCCTCAGTTACTTCGGCCACAACCCACTGAATAGTACACAATAACCTTCTTTTGTACTTAGCTGAAAAATGTAACAATGTTGTACACAAGAAAATAATTCTGTGATCAGCTTCCTAGGTCACAGCTCCTTTTTAAGTCTCTTTCTGCTTTAAATGTAGCTTAATGTGATATTATATGATTAATTGTTCAAGCAAACCCAAATACACATTGTGTTCTGTAGGGAATCCTAGATTTAATCCAAAACCCCAATATTAAACAAAAGTTGTACTGAACCAATTTGCTAAATAGGTCAAACAGGCATATGAGACTTCAAAAGAGGAAACTTCTGGTAAGTAAAAGATAGTGAACATCTAAATTACAGTCATGTGAAAAAGAACATTTTTGAGTTCTATAGTTTATGTATCAGCACATAGTAAAAAAAAAATCATTAGTTCTTAGAAGTAATAAATATAATCTCAGATGAACAACAACACATGACATACTATACCTTCAACTAACCCATAACCCCTATCAGCAGTTCACCTCCTAATGACCCTGATCTATGCAATCTCCTTATCACAAGACCAAACTCACTGATGACTCTCAGCTGACCCATCACCAGAGCCTCACTTGACACACCTACACTTGAAGCCCTTATAAACAGAAGAACAACTAACTCTGACATCCCCTAAACTCTGCTGATTACCTAGCCTGGTAACAAGATGTTCAGAAACCAACCCACAATCTCTTCTGAGAATAAACTCTCATCCTTATCCTGCATTCAAGCTACAGATATTTGCAACTATTGCAATATTACATCATGTCATTATTTACTATTTCCTGATATGTAAAATCATAGAACTTAAGGAGAGTGTACTTTCTTGACTATATGTGTTTACAATGTTCTATGCCAATTCTTCATCAATTTTAATCAGCATTATGAATTCTACGTGGCAAATTACTGGAAGTCAGTGTAGCACCTGCAAAACCACCAGCCTTATACAGCATTAGTGTCACTCACCATTAGATGACCTCCAACAATTGGACTAATAGGACCAGCTACATATCCTCCAAAGTTAAAGCCATGTACAGCACACTGCAGTTGTCTTTAAGAAGGGATACAAGATTTACCAGAGCTTTATGTTCCAGGTGGCGCTGTAACCAATACATCTAAAGCTAGGAAAAAGTCAATATAAATGTAATTTCCAGCTTCTCACTATGAGGTACTATTATGCCAGAAAAAAAATCAGAAAGCACGGAAAGACTCCTGTCCTTGTAAATAAATGCTTCTTTCAACAACGTCTCTAAGTATCTTTTAATTTCCATGGCTTTCATCTCTTCTTTATCCAGGTTCAGGTATACTTTTGAAGAAAAATATTTTAAATCAATGTTCATGGAACAGAACCAGTCTATTGTAAGCATAGCAAACAACATCATATCAAAGCTTCTTACCATTCCATTGTCTGAGTGGGGAAATGAATTTATTTCAAAATTAAGATCTGGTAAGACTGCAGGTAGGATTATGTATCCATCAAGGTTCTTAAATCTAGACTGGTGGGATCCATTATTACTTGCCCCATTTAATCATGCTCGAAAAATATTCAGTCTGCTTTTTGAAAAGATATTAATAATTGATCAGTGTTCTATATTGATAGGAAAATATTTTATTGTCCTTAAAGTCAAATTACTAGCTTCCTTTACATATTTAAGACTGCCTTTCATTCTATTAATATAACAAAATTCTGGGATAAATTTGGGATAAAAAATCTTTCTGACTAGTGTCTTATGCATTTAATACAGGTATTGAATCAACAGTAAAATACAGGTTGATGAAACAGAAAAGGGTTACTAAAATCCACATAATGGTCAATAAGGGTGTGAAACAAAGTTGCATTGTGGTCTCAACACTATTAAAAAACTTTGTCAATGATTTAGAGAGTATATTATTTCAGGTTGATGATTGACTGTTCATTGTTCGTCAAAAGAAAAATATGTCCCTTGTTATATGCAAATTATACTTATTATTTATCACATACAAGATTGGATTTAAAATACCATCTTGAAGCACATATTGCCAAGATAATTAACAGGAAATCAACTATTTTAGTTTTTGTGAGTAGAGCTGGAAAATTCAACATTATAAGATAAAACAAGTTGAGAATTTCAACTGCATGAATATTTTACTAGCTATGTTCTGTCCCAGCAACATCATTGCAAGGCCAGTACTAAGCATAATCACCATCACTAGTGTCATGGTCTACTTCAATATGTTTATTCAAAACAGGAAGGATTTGTTCCTGTAGCAACAAGTATTTAATGCAAAAATACTGTATATCTCATATTATACATGAAACCACCCCAGTTTAGATTACAATCACATAAGCCATCTGCAGAGAAATTTGACAACTCTTTTAAATGTTCCAAGTTGTGTATTTTCTGGACAGCAGAAAAATGTCCCTTGAAAACAAAATCTTGACTAAGTACTGTTGATTTTTAGATTGGAATATATGTTTTTCACATAAGGCAAAATCCTATGGAAATCCTAAATGATTCTCTAAATCTATGGAGTTGAGGGTTTTGTTTCTTAAGATTTGAATGGAGGCAGACCTGACACCAACATTCTACTTGTGACTTTGGGAATGAATTACAACAATATTATACTGTTTTTTTCCATTTATATGTAGTTCTTGACTTACAACAGTTTATTAGTGACCGTTCAAAGTTACAACAACACTGAAAAAAAGGGACCTTATGATTGTTCTTCACATTTAAGACCAATTGCAGCATCCTCATGGTCACATGAACAAAATTTGGATGCTTGGCAACTGATATCATATTTATGATGGTTGCAGTGTCCCAGGGTCATGTGACCATCTTTTACAAACTTTTGAGAAGCAAGTTTAATGGGGAAGTCAGATTCATTTAGCAACCATGTTCCTAACTTGCAACTGCCATGATTCACATAACAAATATAGCAAGTGTACTGCCTCAGGCATTGTAGGCTTGCTCGGGGCATGCAGTTAACTCCACACCTAGGAATCTCTTTCAGATCAAGTTATTATCAGGTATTCTTAATAGCAAACCTTACAGATCAGTGTTAAGCTACGACTGACTTTCCATAATCTGTCCCATCACATGGTGTAAAAAGATGATGATTGCACTCCCATGTTGAGCAGAGATACAAAACACTACTATTCCAGGTCACAAAGGCTTGTCAAACTGATCAGACTATAAATTTTGCATGAGGGCAAAATGCTGCAGTGGCCAATCATAAACAGAGATGTGATCTCATGTCATGGAACTACATTTCCCGTAAGGCAGTCTCTGCTACATTTTCCATGAGGTAGTTTCTTAAAGGAGACAGTTCTTAATTCCTACACTAGCTATATACTGCTGGGGCAGCACAGCAGAAAGGTTGTAAAATTGGGACAAAGTAATTTAACAAATGAGTCAGCAAATCTTGTGCTCACTTGTGGTCACAAGTCGTGGGCTCTCCGTATTTAAGCAATATAGAACAGTCATTGAAAAATCTGATACTAAATATTTTGCAATCAAATATATATGGTAGACTTGAAAAGATTCACTGTCAAAGAGAGGTCCGCTCTAATGCTAATGAGCTTGAAATAGTGATCATGTTTTATATTGTATTGTGATTTTTTCCAGAATTTTCTATAGGAGATTATTTAGCCTATTTTAAAATCAGGGCAGAAAGAGACATTTCTTGAAGTTAATATTTCATTGCAGACATGAAATTAAAGTGGCAACAGCCAACGTTTTAAACTGTGGCTTAAAAACAAGTTATTTAGTAAAGACATTAAGAAGTTTCAGTTTTAAATACTTATCTAATATTTGTGATTTATTTGTAATCTTTCACTGAATGTGAATTTTAGAATATATTGTACTTTGTTATTGTGTCTTTTGTAGGTGTGTGTGTGTGTATGTTGAATAATCACACTTAAATAATTCAGGAATGTAAATAGTTTTCTGGTAGACAGTGAAGAATACTTTCTGTTACTCAAGAAATTGATTATTGTCTCACTGATAAGAGCATATGGCTCTTATCGCTTAAGCTGCCTAAGGACAGTTAGGCTACTTAAATGTCAGAGTAATAAATGGAATGGTGCAGTCAAACTTTGTACTTTTCAGAAGCACTTGTACACTTAAAAGAATTATATTTAACCTTGAATACAAAAGAAATTATATATGTGTATGTGTGTGTGTGTGTGTGTGTGTGTGTGTATATATATATATATATATATATATATATATATATATATATATATATATATATATTAGATAATATATATATATATATATGCTGATAAATAAATAAAGGGAGACTAGTATAGATCTATTTCAAGCTATTTAGCTCTCATCAGCTAGCATACCCAAGTTTGGGAATCGAAGCCTGTGCTCTATTGCCTCCCAGGCAGGGAGTTAACCATTTCAGCTACAGAGAACGCTCCTTATCAGCCAGCCAGGGTGGGAGGTATATACTTAAAGTCACAACCCCCTGGTATGCCCAAGTAGGGAGGAAGGTCACAACTTCCACTCTCTGTCATTAGGCTCGTCACAAGAGACCATCCAGACAGAAACCCAATATTTTTTTACTGTTGCCTTTTTGTTACATTTGCTATATTTATGCTGATAAATAAATAAAGGGAGACTAGTATAGATCTATTTCAGCTATTTAGCTCTCATCAGCTAGCCATACCCAAGTTTGGGAATCGAACCTGTGCTCTATTGCCTCCCAGGCAGGGAGTTAACCATTTGAGCTACAGAGAACGACTCCTTATCAGCCAGCCAGGGTGGGAGGTATATACTTAAAGTCACAACCCCTGGTATGCCCAAGTATGGGAGGAAGGTCACACTTCCACTTCCACACTTCCAGGAGTGGAAACACCAAGCCTGAAGTAGTCTGAAGCAGCCTGAAGATGACGAATGTGACTTCGTCGAAACGTCGCCAAGACATCTCCAATTCTAACGCGGGAGAAAACCCGAACAACTAGAGACCTACACACACACACACATATATATATATATATTAATATATATATATATATATATATATATATATATATATATATATATATATATATATATATATATATATATATATATGGATAATTCTAATATTCTATTTTAAAAAAAATACATTTATAGTTAATACTATATTAACTTTAAGCTTGTGGTTTGGATGAACAACCCATACTAACCAATTGCTCTATTTTCAAAGTAACAATCCAAGAGGAGTGCATAACAATATTATTCAGATTAAGACATGCACTGCAGAATTACAATCCAGAACACAAAAAAGGGAAACAACAAAGTATACAACATCTTAGGTAATGAAATATATGCAGGCAAATAAATAAGCTCGGAGAGTACTAAGGGCTCTAATAGTTCATTTCTGAGTTATATAGCAATAGCACTTAGACTTATACTGCCCCAAAATGCTTACAGTACCTCTCAGTGTGGTTTACAATGGCAGTATATTGCCCCCACAATCTGGGTCATCATTTTACTGACCTCAGAAGGATGGAAATTTGAGTCAACTCCATGCCTGTCAGGATTGAATTCAACTCTGTGGGCAGACTTTGCCTGCAATGCTGCATTCCATCACTGCATCACTAGAGTTCCAACATATATTGAATTTCATTGGTAACCTAATTGTTTGTTTGTTTATATTTTCCTTTTATAAACTGTTCATCTCCCTCAAAGAGGACTCTAGGAAATGTACAATAAAACTAAAACAGTATATAATAAAAAACTAAAATTAAAAGTTGAGTTAAAATTATGTTTTTATGGTAGCAAAAATAATTAAACCTGTTAAAAATTGGTTGACAGCAAAGGTTCTCATGGCACTACCAACCCCATGACAGCACATTATTTTGGCCTTCCCATGTGAGACTATACAAAAAAACTTTGTTTTTTTGGAGGTCCCGACTCATCTCCAGGGGAAAAAAAATTATTCCATAGGAGCAGGCAATGGCAGAGATAGCTCTCTTCCCAGACTTTGCCAGTCAAAATTTTAAAATCAAAATCAAACACTATTAGTGTTTACGTTCATGGTTTATTCTGATTCTTGTAAGCACAGCTATTTACTGACTATTATTAGTGGGATATCTTAATTCATTGATCAATGCAATTCATTATTCAGGAATTTTAGAAACTAGAGTTGAGGTGAGAATTTATAAAATTGCAAATGGCATCCAGAAAAGTGAGGTGTATTTACTGGGAGATCCACAGAGGTTTTTGCTTTAGTCAAGATGATAAAATATGTGTGATGACCCGGGGCATGGCACAGAGGTAACACAATCAGCTGATAGTTCAAACTGCTCCTTTATTGCTCTAACTTTTCCCCAAATTCTTCCACACTTTTGGCAAGTCCCAGAGCTAAGTGATCACACAAATACACACACACCTCCAGCAGCCTCAGGCTGCAAGTAGTCCAGCACAATGCTGTGAGCACAATGGCTGCAAAGCAGAATCCAGCAGGGTAAGGGAATAAGTCAATTAGTCTAGGAAGCAAAGGAACAAGGCAATTAATCCAGGAAGCAAGAAATAAAGAATGAAGTCCAGGAAACGTCCAATGTCAGCAAAGGCACACAACACTTCATGAATTCAGAAGTTGTTTCTGACAAATGTCCCTCCCCACAGCATCTCTTACCTCCAAGTGTGTCTTGTGAAGAGAGTTGGACACTCTCCTCCCAAGTACTGTACCCGCCTTCTCTCTACTCTCCATGCTCGAGGATCAGGATGGAGTGGTCCTTGCTCGTCGCCTGAATTTGTTTCTCATGTTTACTACTTAGCCTATCTTGTCATTCCTCCCTGCTCCAAGATGTCCCAATCCTGAAAGGTCCTGTCCTGACTCAGCCTGCTCATCCCCATATTCCTCCAAAGCCAACGAAGCCACCCCCTCGATCTCCGTTGGCTCCAGTTCTGGTTTGTCTTCTTCTGCAGATTCAGCTCTGACAGAGGCATGACAATATGTCGTCATGATCCAATTCCAGCCATTTCAAACAAATGTACACTGAAACAACACATACGTAAAAGAAGTGGAATTTGCATCATGTGGATACAACATTGATGTCATCATCTGCCAGCACAACATCTTGTTGTTGTTAATAATTCCTTAGCATCTTCCATGAGGGTTTTGTCCTAATTAATATTAATTAGGATAAATGTTTAAAATTACAGCACCAGCTGCAAGCATTATTTTGTGATTTCAGTCATTTAATATTTTATCAATAATTAGAAAATAAAATGGTAAGTAACCGTAGTCTACTTCTTTGGAAATTTGCTCTTGGCAGAGCAAGGATGGGAATGTACTCTGAGATATAAATTATTCTGAGAAGCCAGAGAGGCAGGTGAAGTACAAGCCTGCCAGATTAATGTGTGTTTTGTGATTAGTTAGCCAGCCAAGAAAGCTGCAGCTGCTATACTGTACCTATAATATTTGCTCACAATTCCAAATATGCCACAACTCAGAAAGATTCAAGATTGGTATATTATGGTTTTAGTTATCTGTAACAGGCTTATGGCTTATGAACTTTCTTACTGCTTTTTGTCCCCCAATTGATCTACTGCTGTTGAGGAATAGTGGTGAATGAAGTACACTGTTTCCTTTTAGTGTAATGTTTGCTTCCATTAGTTTCATTACACACCCACACACACAAACACACACCCAATTATATATATATATATATATATGTAAAACTGTAAGATCGATGTTTCTTATTAAGAAGATTTTTAAACTGATGCAAGAATTCTAAACATGTGAAATGTGAAGGTGATTCATGTCATCTGTTGAGAAATATATAAAATAGAAGGATCAAAAAAATTCCTGGAAGGAAGATAAAAATTGAAATATTAAAATCATAATATATACTAAATCTGCCAAATTAATGACTAAGTATATTAAATTACTCCAGATGAAACTGTACAGTTTAAAGTTGTGACCTTGGAGTTATTTGTGGCAGACTTGAGACCTTCTATCTGCAACTATGAATTGTGTGTGCTGAAATTCATTCTATCCACTGTTAGCTTAAAAGGCAAAAGTTAAGAAATTTAGTTGCTTCACTGCGCGGACTTACCACTGACCCTTAAAATTTCTCATTATAAAAGCTAGTAAACTATAAAAGTCTTTCAGTCCAATATGACATAAAATGTGGCTATATAGATACACACCAGAGGGAGAAAAAAGAGGAACCACATCCTTTAATATAAGCTGAATGGTTTAGTCTCTAATAGACCTGTCAAATTTGAAGAATGTTAATAGGAAGAGCTTCTTAAGTTTCGCCCATGGTTTTAGCTTCAGAACTATAGATTTATGATACACACATACATTTGGCAAGAAATGTAGTAATTCCTGTCAAAACAATAAATATGGCTGTCAATTTTGAAAAGTACATTGATTGGATAAACTTTGATCAATCACTCCATTGCAGCATACTGAGACAAGGAGCTGCCTTAGAGCACCAGCTACAATTCATAATTGTTTTTCTGTTGATCAATTACATATAGGGAAAATAGACGGAAACTGAATGACACAGTTCTCTGACTTTAAGATACCTGTGTAATTAATGATTTTTTTAAATCATTCTGTACTCAGAGTTGCTCTAAAGTAATATGATTAGCGGGGCTTTGGGCTCCCTTTACAATCTGAGTTTTCTACTTCTCTAAGTGGACATTTAGAAGTCTTAACTTGTTTTCTCCTGCATTGATGAAATGTTTCATTTCCATATCAAAATACCTGGGAATTCAATTGAACATTCTGAATATGGTTTGCAATGCTGATCAGCTAGTAAGCCTACCTGATCAGCTAGTCTTTACTAGAAAGTATATCTAAGATTCTCCACATGAATGAATGAATAATGAATGAATGAATATCAATTTATTGACATATATTATCTGAAAAAAGATGTTTCAACATGTCTTTTTATATTCTCTCATCATTAATTCAATAATATGTTCTAGTTTAACATAATTTAAGTAAAGTTAAATTGAAAACCATGAGAACTCCAATTATTTTTGGCATCTTCCATATAAAGATTTTCCTTTGAGCTGGTGACATTTCTACATAATGAATGTTAGTAGCCATCCCTTTAGACCATGTGTGATAAATTATGTTTTTAATTCAATACCCTCAGATGGAGTTTATTTTTTATTATTTAACAATCCATCTTTTTAATATTGCTGATATGAAAAGCAGCTAAATAATTAAGTATTACTAAAAGTTTTGTTGTTCATATACCATAAGTCTGTTTAGAATTGGGTTGTTGTAATTCAGTTTTGTGTCAAAGACCTATTGAGTTAAAGAATTACATAGAGATGTAAAAGAAGGGGAGAAATTTCATGAACAGATCAGATGCACATTTACTTCTGTTAAAAATGAATGAACAGAAGTTAAATTAGTCACTGAATGCCAGAGTCCTGGAGATTTTCAGTACAATTAGAGTTCAAACATAATTTTCCCTTCCTCTATATAGACCAGTTGGCTGTCTGCACAACTGGAGAGTGAGCATGTCAGATTTCTCTGTGCATGTAAAACAACCTCTACCACTTAGACAAAATTGTTAAACCTCTTCTCATAAAAAATGTAAAATATAGGTTCTATTGTCATGTACGCAGAGGCAACGAAGCTTTTTCACCCTGTAAAGATCAACAAACATAGTTCAATGCCATATTGAGCATGACTTTTAAGGGAGGAAAAGTATTGCTGAAAAAAGTTTTTCAACTGATATTTTATATTTAAGGTGTATTATGAAATAGTCTGTGTTCAGCATCACTCTTACTAAATTTAGAAATATTCCATGACCTATAAATTAACATATTTTTATAAATGTTTCAGCCATGATTTGCTTCAGATCATAGATTCAAAATTTAAAGCACACATGTTTCTTATTATTTCTAGATTAAGATTCAAGGACAAGTTTATTTGACTTGATATGTTTCAAGATTTAAAATTAAATTTCAACGTAGAAAGGTAAATAGATAATATTGGATGGATGGATGGGCAGAAATAAGAATCCATTAAACTGCTACTGTTTCAATATCTAAGCAGAATGGGTTACTTTCCATGCTTGTCTTAGCTGCCCCTCAGAGAATAAAATAGTGCTAGAAAAATAGGACAGGATAATGCTGTAATCTTTTTAGATAGCAGATGAACAATAAGAACACCAATGTTTCAGAACCACAGTGGAAAGTTAGAAACTCAGCTTCAAGAATTGCTTCCAAATGTGTTTATATAAGGTACCTTTTCACATACATGTAGCCTTGGAGAGATAAGTTACTGAAGGGAAAAAGTGATAAATTACCAACAGTACCATAATCAGATCTCCTTCTTTTTCAGCCCAGTAAGATCTCCCATTTCTCACAGTATTCCTTAATTCTATTCTCAGAGAAAATAAATTACTTTCTCATGTTATTTTCTCACCCTTCAAGACATCATCAGAATATTACATGTTTCTAAATCTAGGGCTCCAATAGTATATCAAATGCTAGTATTATCATTGATTACCACATGCCTAACATAGGAGCATGCTAGTTTTTTTAAGCCCCATAAACTTAAAGAAGCAGTAACCTAAAGCTGAAATAGAATTATTATTATTCTTATTATTGGTTAATCTTGGTGAGATTCACAGCTTTTGGGGCTGGTTGGTAGCCCAACAGCTCGAGTCCTAATCAAGGACCCAGGAACTGTTAAGGTAATGTTGGAGGATATAAGCTGTTCCAAGTAGGGTGTTTTTTTGTAGAATCAGAATGTTCAAGTCCGATAAATTTAGAATTTCCAAATAGTGAGTTAGCCCTTTATTGCTCCAAGGGCTCTAATTACAATAGGACAACACTCAATTTCTTTTTCCAAGTCCTAGTACTTTGTGATTTTTTTTTCTTGCTGCTTATCTTCAATCCACACATCACCAGGTGTTGCAATGAGTCCTTTCAAGTATTTTTATGTCAGGTGTATGTTATGTCAGGCCAAGTGCCTGTCAGTCTGAATTCTGAAATCCCACAAGATCTTGACTTTTTCATTCTCTAGAACCTTCTCAACCTGATGTTCCCAGTGGTTTTTGTTGTACTCAAATCAAATTTCTGGCACAATTTCCCGTGAATGATCTTAGCAACACGGTCATGGCGTTGTAGGTAATCAGTTTGTGAATTTTTGCTGTTGTTAACCATAACCAAGTTTGTTAACTGTCCACTTTATCTTTTATTTTTTCCAGAAATTGGCCATGCAGTGCTTTGTTCTGCCAACTCTCCATTCTTGATTTTATCACATCTTTTCTGTATTCTTGTTTCGTCTGTTGGGCCTTCGGTAGGTTTTTGTTCTTTACTTCGATTAATAGATGTTCTTGATTTTCTTTTAAATAATCAGCCAGTGCATGTTTTTCTTCTTCAACTGTTTGCTTCACTTGTAATAATCCTCTGCCAACTGATTTTCGGGGCAGATATAGTCTATCAGTATCACCACGTGGATGTAAACTGTAGTGCATTGTCATTAGTTTCCTGGTTTTTCAGTCCAAAAGGTCCAAATCAGCTTGTGTCCAGTTAACTATACAAGCTTTGTATCTTATAACTGGTATTGCCCAGGTATTTATGGCCTTGATTGTATTTCCACCATTCAATTTAGATTTCAAAATTTTCCTAACTCTGTTGGTGTACTCTCACCTGACAATAGTTTTTACTTCTCCATGCTTGATGTTATCCAGCTGCAGAATGCCTAAGTATTTGTAGGCTTCATTTTCTTTGCATTTAATTAATTGGCCATTGGGCATTTCAATTCCCTCACATGCAGTGATTTTGCCCCTTTTTATGGATACAGTGGCGCATTTTTCCATGCCAAACTGCATTGAAATATCGGTGCTGAATACTCGGACTGTGTTTGTCAATGATTGGATTTCTATTTTGACTTTCCATAGAGTTTCAAATCATCCATATATAGTACATGCGAAATTTTTTCAGCTTCTTTGGCTGTTTGATAGCCTAATTTCATTTTTTTTTAAGATTACTGATAGTGGGATCATTGTGATGATGAAGAGAAGAGGTGAAAGTGAATCACCCTGGAAAATTTCTCGCTTGATATTAACCATTCCGTAGATCTCATTCCCTACTGCCAACTCAGTTCTCCATTGTTTCATCGCCTTTTCATTTCATTTCATTTCATTTCATTTCATTTTCATTTATTTGTATGCCGCCCTTTTCCCTGAAAGGGACTCAGGGCGGCTCACAACTCAAAAAGGGAGGGGAAAAAACAAACAGAGTTACAAAAACATAAAAACCATACATAGTTAAAAGCACAACAATCATACAATTCGAAGTGGGGCAACGAGTCTTTAGCCCCAGGCCTGTCGGAACAGCCAGATTTTAAGGGCTATGCGGAAGGCCTGGAGGGTGGTGAGGGTACGAATCTCCACGGGGAGTTCGTTCCAGAGGGTCGGAGCAGCCACAGAGAAGGCCCTTCTCCGGGTAGTCGCCAATCGACACTGGGCGGCTGATGGAATTTGGAGGAGGCCTAGTCTGTGGGATCTAATTGGTCTAGTGGAGGTAATTGGCAGTAGGCGGTCTCTCAAGTACCCAGATCCAATACCATGAAGGGCTTTGTAGGTGACGACTAGCACCTTGAAGCGTACCCGAAGATCAACAGGCAGCCAGTGCAGCTTGCGGAGGATAGGTGTTACGTGGGTGAACTGAGGCGCACCCACGATCGCTCACGCGGCTGCATTCTGGACAAGCTGAAGTCGCCGAATACTCTTCATGGGTAGCCCCATGTAGAGCACGTTGCAGTAATCCAGTCTAGAGGTCACAAGGGCATGAGTGACTGTTGTGAGAGCCTCCCGGTTCAGGTAGGGATGCAACTGGTGCACCAGGCGAACCTGGGCAAATGCCCCCCTGGTCACAGCTGACAAATGGTGTTCAAAAGTCAGCTGTGGGTCCAGGAGGACTCCCAAGTTGAGGACCCTATCTGAGGGGCGTACTGTTTGACCCCCCAGCCTGAGAGGTGGAACACTTGGCCAATTAGTAGGAGGGAAGCACAGCAGCCACTCGGTCTTATCTGGATTGAGTACAAGCTTGTTTACCCCCATCCAGTCCCTAACAGCCTCGAGGCCCTGGCACATCACGTCCATCGCTTCATTGAGTTGGCCCGGGGCGGACAGATACAGCTGTGTATCGTCCGCATACTGGTGGTCTTTTATCCCGTGCCGTCGAATGATCTCACCCAGCGGTTTCATGTAGATATTAAAGAGGAGGGGGGACAGGACCAAACCCTGCGGCACCCCATATGTTAGGGGCCTAGGGGTCGATCTCTGCCCTCCGACCAACACCGACTGCGACCTGTCCGAGAGGTAAGAGGAGAACCACCGTAAGACAGTGCCTCCCACCCCCACCTCCCGCAGTCGTTGCAGAAGGATACCATGGTCGATGGTATCGAAAGCCGCAGAGAGGTCAAGGAGTACTAGGATGGAGGCCATGCCTCCATCCCTGGCTCTCCAGAGATCATCGATCAATGCGACCAAAGCGGTTTCCGTGCTGTAGCCAGGCCTGAAACCCAACTGGAATGGATCTAGATAATTGGTTTCCTCCAAGGACCGCTGGAGCTGAAAGGCCACCACCTTCTCAACAACCTTCCAGACAAAGGGGAGGTTGGAGACTGGGCGATAGTTGTTTAGGACGGCTGGATCCAAAGATGGCTTCTTCAGGAGGGGTCTCACCACCGCCGCCTTTAATGCGGGGGGAAAGACCCCCTCCCGAAGGGAGGCGGCAACAACCGCCTGGATCCAGCCCCGTGTCACCTCCCTGCTGTTAACAACCAGCCAGGAGGGGCACGGGTCCAGTACACATGTGGAGGCACTTACAGCTCTCATGGCCTTGTCCACGTCCTCAGGGGTAACAGCTTGAAAATCAATCCAGTGATGTCCTACCAGATTATCCCTTGGTGCCTCAGCTGGTTCTGCAGAATTGGAGTCCAGGTCCGCCCGAAGCTGAGCAACTTTATCCGCGAGGAATTGGATGTAGTCCTCAGCTCTGCCTTGCAAAGGATCGCTCATATCCCTCCTATTTAGGAGGGAACGGGTTATCCTGAACAAGGCGGCTGGGCGCGACTCAGCGGAAGCAATCAGAGAGGCAATGTATGTTCTTTTTGAAGTCCTAATTGCCCGGATGTAGACTCTGATGCTGGATGTTAAAAGTGCTCGGTCTGACTCGGACTTACTGGATCTCCATCGGTGCTCTAGGCGTCTCTTTCGGCGCTTCATCTCCCGGAGTTACTCAGTAAACCAAGGGCCCTCCTGGATCCACTGCCTCAGATCGGCCGTAAAGGCGCAATCCGGTTAAGAGCCTCTGTCGCTGCTGAATTCCAAGCAGCAACCAGAGTCTCCGCCGGACTGCGGGCGAGAGTATCAGGAATAACCCCAAGCTCTGTCTGAAAACCCAACGGGTCCATAAGTCGAACGGGGTGGAACCACCTGGTTGGTTCCTCCTCCCTACAGTGGGGGTTTGGTCTCCGAAAGTCAAGCCTCGGTAGGTAGTGGTCCGACCATGACAGGGGTAAGATCTCACTACCCCTCAGACCAAGGTCACAACTCCACTGCTCCGAGAGAAATACGAGGTCGAGCATGTGACCCACCGAGTGAGTTGGGCCCCAGATTACTTGGGTCAAGCCCATGGCTGTCATGGAAGCCATGAACTCCTGCGCTCCATCAGAGTATTCACCGAGCGAAGGCAAATTGAAATCCCCCAGAACCATAAGCCTGGGGAACTCAATTGCCAGCTCGGCTACCGACTCGAGGAGTGAGGGGAGGGCTGCTGCAACGCTGTTGGGAGGCAGGTACGTTAACAGCAAGCCCACTTGACCCTTGAGGTCCAACTTCACCAGCAGGGACTCACACCCGACAAGCTCCGGAGCAGGGATCCTACGAGGTACTAGAGAGTCTCGGATAACAATGGCCACACCGCCACCCCTTTTCTGGGCTCGCGGCTGATGAAGCACCCAAAAGCCCTCTGGGCACATCTCTACGAGAGGGACTCCTCCCTCCGGGCCCAGCCAGGTTTCAGTAATACATGCCAGGTCTGCCCTCTCGTCTAAAATTAAGTCCCGAACGAGGGGAGCCTTATGAACTACAGACCTGGCATTTAGCGACAGCAGCCTCAGTAAAGGATGTAATATTTTGCTAATGCCAGTTGTTTCTAAGCATTTTATGATCCAACTATGTGGCAGTGAGTCAAATGCCTTTTTGTAATCAATCCAGACCATATTCAAGTTCGTTTTTCTGTTCTTACAATTTTCTAATATCATTTTATCAATTAGAAGCTGATCTTTTGTGCCCCTGCTCCTTCTTTTGTTGCCTTTTTGCTCTACTGGCAAGATATTGTTTGTTTCCAAATAATCCATCATGTTATCTGCAATAATGCCTGTGAGTAATTTGAAGGTTGTTGGCAAGCATGTTATTGGTCTGTAGTTTTCAGGTGTTGTTCCTTTAGTTGCATCTTTCTGAATCAAGTATGTTTTTCCAGTTGTCAACCATTCATCAATTTGGCCCTTTTGTAAAATTTCATTCAGTTGCCTGGCCAATATTGCATGTAAACTGGTCAGATATTTGAGCCAGAAACCATGCAATTGGTCCTTTCCAGGTGATGTCCAATTCTTTACCTTTTTAACTCAATTTTTGACCATCTCGGTTGTTATTTCTAATACTTGCATTTGTTTGTTGCCAATGCTTTTCTCAAAGTCATGTATCCACTTTGCTTCCTTGTTGTAGTAATAATCCTCTGCCACATAATTTTCTGGGCAGATATAGTCTATCAGTATCACCACGTGGATGTAAACTGTAGTGCATTGTCATTAGTTTCCTGGTTTTTCAGTCCAAAAGGTTCAAATCAGCTTGTGTCCAGTTAACTATACCAGCTGTGTATCTTATAACTGGTATTGCCCAGGTATTAATGGCCTTGATTGTATTTCCATCATTCAATTTAGATTTTAAAATTTTCCTAACTCCGTTTATTATTAATTGTTAATTGTCGATTGTCGATTGTCGATTGTCGATTGTCGATTATCGATTATCGATTATCGATTATCATTATCATTATCATTATCATTATCATTATCATTATTATACAATTGTATCACAGCGGCCAGTTGTTTCGCCGGATTTGGCATTGGTTACTAGTCGGACCCCACCCAGGGGCCTAGGACGTCATAACGTATTTTCGTAATATGCGTGCAGATCCAAGCAGTGTGGCTTTTTCCATTTGACTGATGGTGATTTTGTCAATTTTTAACTGTTTTAAATATAATTCCAGTGCTTTTGGAATAGCACCCAGTGTGCCAATTACCACTGGAATTATCACTGCTGGTTTGTGCCATAGTCATTGAATTTCGATTTTTAAGTCCTGGTATCTTGCGATTTTTTCATGTTCCTTCTCAGCGACCCTGCTATCACCTGGTATTGTGATGTCTATGATTGTGTCCTTATTTTTTCTCAACCAGTGTGATGTCTGGTGTATTATGCACCAGTATTTTGTCAGTTTGTATACGGAAAACCCACAAGATCTTGACCATCTGATTTTCGGTGACTTTTTCAGGCTGATGTTCCCACCAGTTTGTTGCTGTTTTAATATTATAATTTTTGCATAAATTCCAATGGATCATTTGTGCTACTGAATTGTGCCGCAATTTATAATCAGTCTGCGTGATTTTTTTACAGCAGCTGAGTATGTGATCAACAGTTTCATCAGATTCTTTGCAAAGTCTGCATTTGGCATCATCAGAGGATTTTTCGATTTTGGCCTTGATGGCATTTGTGCGGATAGCTTGTTCTTGCGCAGCCAGGATTAGTGACTCTGTTTCTTTCTTTAATGTACCTGTTGTTAACCATAACCAAGTTTGTTCACTATCCACTTTATCTTTTATTTTTTCCAGAAATTGGCCATGCAGTGCTTTGTTCTGCAAACTCTCCATTCTTGATTTTATGACTTCTTTTCTATATTCTTGTTTCGTCTGTTGGGCCTTCAGTAGATTTTTGTTCTTTACTTCGATTAATAGATGTTCTTGAGTTTCTTTTAAATAATCAGCCAGTGCATGTTTTTCTTCTTCAACTGTTTGCTTCACTTGTAACAATCCTCTGCCACCTGATTTTCGGGGCAGATATAGTCTATCAGTATCACCACGTGGATGTAAACTGTAGTGCATTGTCATTAGTTTCCTGGTTTTTCGGTCCAAAAGGTCCGAAACAACAAAAGGTTGTTGTTGTTGTTGTTGTTGTTGTTGTTATTATTATTATTATTATTATTATTATTATTATTATTATTATTGTGTGGTTAATCTTTGGTGAGATTCACAGCCTTTGGGGCTGGTTGGTAGCTCAACAGCTCGAGTCCTAACCAAGGACCTAGGAACTATTAAGGTAATGTCGAAGGATATAAGCTGTTCCAAATTGGGTGGTTTTTTGTAGAAACAGAATGTTCAAGTCTCCTAAATTTAAAATTTCCAAATAGCAAGGTATCCCTTTGGGTATTGCTCCAAGGGCTCAATTACAATTGGGACAACATACGATTTCTTTTTCCACAGTTGCTCAACTTCAATTTGCAAGTCCCGGTACTTTGTGATTTTTTTTTTTTTTTTTTTGCTGTTTATCTTCAATTCGTGCATCTCCAGGTATTGCAATGTCACTGAACCATACTTTTTTCTTTTCAACTATTGTTATGTCAGGTGTGTTCTGGGCCAAGTGCCTGTCAGTCTGGGTTCTGAAGTCCCACAAGATCTTGACTTTTTCATTCTCTAAAACCTTCTGAACCTGATGTTCCTAGTGCTTTTTGCTGTACTCAAATCCAAACTTTTGGCACAATTTCCAGTGAATGATCTTAGCAATGGGTCATGGCATTGTAGGTCGTCAATTTGTGAAATTTTGCTGCACCCACTGATCAAGTGGTAGATTGTCTCATCTTTCTCATTACAAAGGCGACATTTGCTGTTAGTGGTAACATGTTGAATTTTTGCCTTCATGTAGTTTGTGGCTAAGGCTTGTTCTTGAGCCACCAAAATAAAGCCTTCTGTTTCTTTTTTCAGTGCTCCTGATTTTAACCAGTTCCAAGTTAGCTTTTGGTCATCTTTGCCTTCAATACTTTTCAAGTATTGGCCTTGCATAGCTTTGCTTTTTCAATTTTCAGCTCATTACTTCTTCTTATATTCATCTTTTGAAGTAGACTGAGGAAGAACGAGGCAGAAGGTTCCTGAGGTAACTTCAACAGCTTTATTAGAACAGAACTGAACAGTAGAACAAGCTAGCGGTAGATCGGGACCCCACCCTGCTTTACAGCTATTTATATGGAGCTGTCAAGCAGGGAGGCCAATAGGCATGTCTGACAGCCGGCGCTCAGCCAGCCACACCTTAGCCAATCAGGCACGGCTTGGCTGTTGCTGGCTGTCAGTCATACACACAAGGACTAAACACATTGATTCTTCACTTTTCTGGATGTAATCATTCAAACTGTGTTTTTCCTTCTTCCACAGTCTGTTTTACTTGTAGGAGTCCTCGATCACACTCTACTCTTGGTAGATATAATTGGTCAACATCACATTTAGGGTGCAAAGCATGATTCATTGTCATAAGCTTCCTTGTTTTTCTGTCCAAATTGTCCAACTCTATCTGGGTCCAGTCAATAATTCCTGCAGAGTATCGGATCACAGGTATAGCCCAGGTATTTATGGCTTTTATGATGTTTCCTCCATTCAATTTGGACTTTAATATCTTGCGACTTCGTCAAATTACTTGGCTGAAGTTAATTCCTTGACTTTATTATGCATTAAGTCAGAGGCCTCTAAAATCCCCAAGTACTTGTAGTCTTCTTCTGGTTTTACTGCCTATCATTTCTTCATTCTCAAGTTCTATTCCATCATCTTCTATGACATTGCCTTCTTTGGTTGCCATTGTTGCACATTTGTCAATTCCAAAGTGCATACCAATGTCTTGGCTAAATTCTTTTGTGCTTTCAATTAATAAATTCAGTTCAGCTTTCTTATAGTCTATCCAAGCCATGAATAGGTTGGTTCGTATTGTCAATCAGCAGTTGGTCCTTTGTTCCTCTTGAATTTTTGCAGCATCCTTTCTGTTCTACAGGAAGCAAGTTATTTCTTTCCAAGTATCCATAAATTTGGTTTGCAATTATACCAGTAAGGTGCTTGTATGTTGGCAAACAGGTGATTGGCCTATAGTTTCCAGGGTCCTTTCCTTTTTCTTTATCTTTTTGGATCAAAAATTGTCATCCATTCATCATTTTCAGGTGTTTTGGTCTGGTTCATTTGGGCTGCCAATCTTTTTCATTCCAGTTCTTCACTTTTCTTGACTGTCTTTGCACAATTTCTTTTGTTATTTTCACATCTTCCATTTTATGCACTTTAGTAGAATCCACAATCTGCTTGATCCATTTTGCATTTCTGTTTTGCTCTTTTTGTTTTCCCACAAATTCTTCCAGAATTTCAGAGCTTTCTCCTTATCAGGCTTTTCATTTGTGTTACCCCCATCTCCACTTTATAAGCTCTTATAAAACTGGTGCTGATTTGCTCTGAACTGTGAGTTTTCCTTGAATTGAGCTACTTGGTTTTCATATCTTCTAATCTTTTCAGTGACGGCAACAACCCTCTGCTTCAGCTCTTCAATTACTATCACAATCTCTTTATTCTCCAAATCGTATCTTGCTTCCAGGCTGCTTTTGACCTGCTTGTTTCTTAACTGACCTTGCCTTAGGTTCTTCAAGTTTCTCAAGTCCCCATGAAATTTTTTGATCATCAATTCCTCTTTTGTATTTTCAAACCCAATTCTTTGGTGGCTATGAAGGCTGGTGCATACATCAGCTGGTTTCTTTCAACTAATGTAGTGGTTTGAATGGTTTTGCACAGCCTCACTTACCTTTTTTAGTATCTTTCTCAATTCTTTCTGGTTCACTTGGTTCAGCTTTGGCAAACATGTTCTTTCAGCATCTTCCATTTGATGCTTTATTTTCTCAGCTAATTGAGCAATATCTGTTGGTGTTTGTTCTTCAGTGCTTGCTTGTTCTTTATCTTCATCCATTTCAGCATCCTCTTCCTCCCTTTCTTCCTTAGTTTGCTTTTGAGTCTGCAAATCATTCTAGATGTTACTCTTCTTTGTTGGTATACTCAAACCATTAGTTGCTTTTTCTTCTATTCCTATTATGTTGTAGTGAAAAATTTGTGGCTTAGAATTACACGTCGTTGGTCCATTAGCCTTTGTTCACTGATATCACAGTGCATGTGGTTCACCTTCCAAATCTGATACATTCATCCACATTTTGCTGGCTCAGACTGATAGTAAGCTTTCATAATAGAGATGTTTTTTCCCTACTCCAGATTTTTCACTTTTTCTTCCATTAGCTTCTCAGCTCCATGCCCTACAGGGAGCTGAGCCCTGTAGCTCGTTTTGCACAGAATGCCCAAGAGCCATAGCATCCAACGAAACCCTTGTTAATCCGGGCGATGGTTCAGCTGGCATAAATTTCATTTTTTTGTATTCACCATATTTGAATGGGTTGTGGAGCAAATTTTGTCTGGTTGTACCTGTTCAGCATATTCCTTAGGATCATTAGAGCGTGCAAGCCCCTCCAGCATGACAAGGTAAAGCTCCTCGGAGGGATTGTTGTTGTTGTTGTTGTTGTTGTTGTTATTATTATTATTATTATTATTATTATTATTATTATGTTAATCTTTTGTGAGATTCACAGACCTGGGTGCTGGTTGGTAGCTCAACAGCTCAAGTGCTAACCAAGGACCTAGGAACTGTTAAGGTAATGTCCCAAATAGGTGTAGAGTCAGCATATTCAAGTCCGATAAATTTAGAATTTAGTTTTTCAACTTTGATTTTCAGATTATGATGCTATGTGATCCCCAAGTCTTTGTCTTCTATTCTACCATCTCATGGTATTGCCACATCAATTATCCATATTTGTAACTAAAGAAAATGAACCTCCTTCTTTTCAACAACAGTTCTGCATGGTATGTTATGAGCCCATGATAAAATCTGGCCTCATAATACAGCACATATAACTTGAAAAGAAGGGAGTTTATTTCCTACAATGTGTTGTACATGCTGATAAAATCTACATTTGGAAATCCCACAAAATTTTAACCTGCTCATTTTGACTATTTCTTCAACCATATGCTCCTACCAATATTTATTTATTTATTTATTTATTTATTTATTTATTTATTTATTTATTTGTGTGTGTGTGTGTGTGTGTGTTTAATTTGTGCTGATAAATAAATAAAGGGAGACTAG